>NC_051190.1:64890575-65203643 GCF_015220075.1 Falco rusticolus | reverse complement strand
GTCTAGACTTTACGTCCAAACCGAGAAACCAAAGGATGTTACAGAAGTATAGAATTTCTTCTGCGTCTGTGTTCTGCGGCTATTAAGGACACAAACTTTTCCTGCTGTTCCTATGTTAATGTAGTTAGTAATAAGTGATTTGTAATTTGATAGCCTTCTAACAGGAAAAAATAATTGTATTGACAGATTTTCCATTTGTAGTGTCTTTTTGACCAAGTCCCATTTAATGAAAGAGAAAATGATAGTTATTTAATCTTGATCTATATAAATTCTAATAGTCATAGAATGTTACCTGAATACTTTAAAATGATACTACAAATGCTGCTATCGAAGCACAGTAGTTACTAATTCTAGGTCACAAAAATGAAATACAATAAAAAATGTAGCTATCTTTTGAAACATCATGGTGTGAAGGGAAAAGCAAATATTACAATTTTAATCCAGACATGGAAATACCGTTTTGGAAATGGAAGGGGGTGCGTTGGATAAAAAGTGGGAATACAAAAACCAGGAAAAGACAAAAGGCACAGTGATGAAGAAAAGCCATTCTTCAGACTAGATAGATTTCACATTTCTAATACATTACTTCTGCATTACAACCACGGATATTTAGTATTCCATTCTATAGTCAAGTCTGCAAGTGTCTGTCTGTATGCATAGACTATGCAAGACTGTGTAGTGTTTTTCCATAAGTCCCATGAACTGAGCACTTAAACAGAATTTTTTTTCCTCATTCAATAGAATTAGCCAAATACATGAGATGTGATCTCAAGATCTAGAACAACAAATAAATCCATATTGTAAGTTAATGGGCCTGTTCTATGAAAAAAGAGATGTGGTTTCAGAGTTGTTGGTACTAAGATACTAATTTACATATTTCTATAATTAACAGTTAAATCAGTTACTAATACCATGCAGTTTCCAGTCATAAATGTAATGTTAATTTGGTCACAGTTTAAAGCTGCTCTTAAAGTTTGTGTTGCAGCTGAGGCAGTCCGAGAAGGGTCAGTATCTGCTCTCGCGGTAGCGTTTGACTGCAGAGCTTACCAAGCTGACCGGCTGTCCCGGCTGCTCTCAGCATAGCTGGCTTGGCCGATGTTAGCTCTGGTTGTGTGTATCTTCCCCAGAGTGGAGCATTCCTGAGGTTGAAACGTTACGCTCGAGCAACATTTAACATCAGCTCTTGCTGTTTGAGTAGATCAGCTGGTTTCACAGACAAAGCCCTTCTGTGTGTGCATCCCCCACCATCTCTTTATTTCTAGAATGAAACAAATGCTGCATTTCTTAAGTGTTTCCAGGACTAAAATATTGGCTAAAGGCTTCTGCTTGGTCTCCTGCATCTCCCATTAGCACCCTAGGGATCAGAAATAGTTTTCTCCCTCATAACACAGCTGAGCTCTTTTCTTTTACTGACAGCAGAGGTCTCACTGTCTGACTTGAAAACGTGCGGGGAGAGCAGAAACCTGTGCAAATAGCACCGCAGGATCTGCAGGCCTCGGGTCAGAGCCATCTCCTAGTGGCACACTGGTACCAGGTCTCCTTAATAAATGACTGACAACAGAACCTCAGCTCTCTGCTGGACGTTCGCCCAAAACCAGAGATAAGGGAACTTGAACAAGTTATATTTATTTCTGCAGGTTTCGCTCTCTATCAACTCCTTTTAGTTGGTTTTTCAAAGTCTTCTCTCAACGTGATGGCTCTTGTAGTATTTAGTCTTCTCTCAAAGTGATGGCTCTTGTAGTATTTGAGCTAGCTGCCTCTAGGTAACAATGTTCAGGTTTGAATTTTTCTCTGGAAAGGGTGTCAGCTTCCACCTTTGGCAATGGAACTTGTTATTCTTTTTCATACACACTTCACACTAAGAGAATGGCTACAGAGATGTTGAAGAGCTTTTTTGAGTGTACGAAGGTAAAATAAAGGCATATGCTCAAAATCGAAAGTAGGAAAAGGTTCTTCCCAGGAGGAAGGGCACCCTCAAAATTATCAAAGCTGTGCTCTAAAGTTTCGTAACAGACTTTCAGTCTGGCCAAAGCATTTCCTCACCCGCTCCTCTGCCCCCTGTAAAGGTTTCAACTGTACAGCCAGTCTAAAGAGTCTGGAAGAATCAGTTTAGAGCAGACTGTGTAACAAATCTGGTATCAATGCCCACCTTTGCTGCAATTCTAAGAAAATAAACCTACTGCTTACCTGGGTTTGTTATGCACTGCATAAAGACTGTTTTTAGGACGCAGGAAAAAGATTAACAGTGTGAACATAAACTTAGGTTTTTTTAGGATACAGGGCAATTTTATCTGTCTGAATTACTCTTGAAAAAATTGTTATATACAGAAAAAATGACTGAAGTATAAGGATTTACACACTTGCACAAGAGAAATTGTGGATAGATCAAACAGAAAATATGATTTAATTAGTGTCCCTTATGAATGAGCACAATGGTTAAGTATGTAGGTCACTTTTTAGAGATTAGTTATCTGGGCTCTTGGATGGATGCCCAGTAAAGTGAAACACACTTAATGAAACTGCTGATATAAAACCAATCCTATTAAAATAAAACATTAAATTTGCAGTAATATAGAGAAGTGGTGTAAAACCAGCAGCTTGTTTTTAAAATACATACTTTATAAGGAAATTAAATCGATCAAATGAGTAAAATCTCTTCATGAACACAATGGCTAAACACATTGAGAATGTGACTAAAGATTATATTTCTGATAAATCTGCTTTGAATTCTTTAGCAATATAATGCCAGGTAAAAGGTGTTAAAAAATAGAGGGGATGTAGCTGATCTGTGAACAGCAGGTGATGCTTGGTATGTGACATGTAGCTCAAATCAGGTTTTGTGTGCTCCAGTCAGTCGATAACCGTAGCAGAAAGCCTAGCTGGACCTGACGGCAGCTTCTTCACATGAACCAACAGGTGCTTTACTGAAGTTGTCTCTAAAGCTACTTATCTAAGCCAAAAAACCCCCACCAAACTAAAACTAAAATGCCCAGACCCAAACCAACACACCAGCTCTTCCCCAGCCACAAAAAAACTCAAAGCCAGGGGGTACCCCAGGCAAAATAGAGTTTACTGGAACAAATGGGATTGAAAAAATGGTAGTGCCTACTGTGTTCAGTGGGAGTGCTGTGACACGAGTCTGGAGTGCCATACCTGGTTCTCCTTCAGCGCTCTGAAGGTCCAATGATGAGAGCAGCAGAACTGCCTGAAGCACAGAGTGCTTCACATCCAGAACCGAAACTGCAGATTTACTTGTGCCTCATCACCGCAGAGGCTCTAGAGGGGGTGAAACCTCAAAGAGCATCCCATGCTGATGGTACTCAAGGGAACTACAATGGCATTTGTGAACCTACTGTGGGAAATAGCATTGCCTTAACAGCCAGGCACTAGATCATACAGTAAAATGTTGTATGTCTAAACTCTAAATTTATCTAAAAGAGATATTGGTCCTGAGTATGGTAATGGGATCTCTCAGTGTGCACAAGCTGTCCACACAATATGTGACTAACATTAAAATTCAGAAATGTTTATAGGAGTAGACATGGAGAGTCCAAAACTTCTTTCTTCAGACTCCTGGCCAGATTTGTTTATTACCTGAAGTAATATGTCTTATCTAACAATGGTAATCTAAAATCTAAGCATTCCTCTGTAGTCTAATTATTTCAGTGGGACAGCAGGTAGCATTTTCACAGTGCAGTCCGTAGCTCTCTGAGGATGCAACTGTTTGTCCTTGATGAAGTCCCTTTCCTTCCACTGAGCATACAAGCGGTTCAGAGAAGAACTGGGAAGAGAGGGCTGACTTTTCAATGGTTAAAATTGTCGAGATACACCTGGCACCAAAGTTATAAATTCCTGACCTTTCTGAAAACACATCAACTTTTATCTCGAAGAAATCATTCCGAGAGGAGCAGCTATGGTAAGGAAGTGGAGATTGTATTGTCCGAAAGCAGGCCCAACTAGCATGGCAGTGAACGGCTCTTCCCAGGAGAGGTGAGGTTGAGTGTTCTTGGGCAGAGGAGGAATCGAATGCGGCTTCCACACATCTGGGAGAGTGATCCAGATTCTGTGCTACAGAAGATGCTCCTTAAGCGTCCCCGGCTTGGATTATGTAATTTTAAAGGGCAGTAATAGCTTTGTTGGCCTCCTACGCAAGTTCAATCTGAAAGCATGAGGTAGGTTTTGCAACTTTGAAGCTAATTGAAACCCCTGTTGGTATCAGGCCGATGTTCTGCATTCTGGTCAGGCTGATGTAAGTGGCCCTATGAGGACGGAAAAAATTGTAGCTGTTACCAGGACCAAGACTGTATCCCATTTATCTGTATCATGTGATGTGATACCCTGTATCATATCCCATTTTAAATAGCAAAACCTTTCTTTAGGTCTGACCTTGTTGCAGTATGGTTCGCCAGATATCTCATCGTGTTCTCATTAATTCTTCTACCTTGGTGAACGTGGATATAAATGCTTTCGTAAGTACATAGATACAGAAAGTACAAAGATACCCATGACCATTACATACTAGATAATGATTATTTTATTTCTCCCTTCTTTACTTTTCCTAATCAGCTAGCATATTTTACCTTATTTAGCGTAACCCATGGTTATTTCTGAGTAGTTCTTAACCTTTTGAATATATTCTACAAGTGTCTTACGGATATTTACAGAGTGGAATTGCAGAAGAATACAAACAGGGCTTAAACTAACGTGTGATTCTGAAACTCTTGGCAGTAAGTCAAATTTTCATTTGGAACTGAAAATACACAATCCCAGAAGAAGATTCTGAAGTGTTGTCAAGCTATTTTTAAAAAAAAAAGTTGGATTTTTTTTCAATAATTAATTGTCAGCAATGGTCTATAAATAAAAATTCACTATTACTAGTGAAACAGTCTCACAGTAAACCCCCAAAACTCTTCACAAGATTTTTTGTTTTGCTTTGTTAGGGAGGAAGGCTTAAAATTGAACTTTGTACAATATACATATTGTATATTTCAACAGAGTTCCCCAACCCATAACTAGTCTAACCTAGATAGTTATTTAGTTTGTTTGGATTCCAGATGTCAACTTCAAAAGTTGTGTTATTCAGATGAACAAAATAAATTAATGATCAGTGCAGATCTGAAAACGTTTGAAGTTATTTTTGTCTTCATTTGCAGTACCACTTGCCACTGATGCTGGCAGCTTTAGGACCTGTGTGATTACTTCTCTGTGCAGACAGAAACCTGTTTGTTATCCTGTATTTAAGCATATGCTTACAGTCTTGCCAGTACCTCACAAAAAAGTCTTGAGTTACAGGTCTTGCTTCTACCATTCTATATGCCTATGACCTATTCGATCCCATCTGGAATCCAGCAGTTGTCTTATGCTCTTGCAGTTTCTGTATGTTGTCCTCTGCACCTCACCGTTGTGTTTACTTACACAATCTGGTTGATTGAAATTAAATTGATTTGCATTAGTTGGTAGGATAGCAAAGTCTTTTTATTGATGGTGCCCAATACACATGGATAAAGAAATACAGATCAGCTCGTTGAATTAAGGCTGTTATGGAAGTTTTCCCTAAAAATGGGTGTTATTTTGGTTCATATAGTCCATAAATTACACACATAATGGGGTTCTGGCATCTATGTGCAGTAAGTGTAGGACTCCTGGATACTCGGTAAGATCAATGATGGAAGTAGCAGTGGTATGAAGTGTTACAAAATTGAGCTTAGTTGCAAAAGGGAGATGGATCCATACACCCCTCCTCCCTCAGAAAATTGTGCAAACACTGAGTTAGTCTCTACTGGGAACCCATCTTTTATTATATCAAGGAAAATGGTTAGTGACAAAGGCAGCTGCTATGGGTGGCTAAAAGTACTTGGTTTGTGATGGAATAATGTTTCATCTTTCAACTAAAAAATAAGTCAAAACAAACAAACAAAAACCCGCACACACAAGAAGCCCCAAACCAAACATATGATATCAGTGAAGGCTTCTGATCTGACAGCCCTGGAGTATGAAACCCCAGAGTGTGTGTAAGAATGTAAAACTTCCCTGTGATATCTCCCATTGGCCTCATTTGACCTGAAGAGACCAGTGGGTGTGATGGTTTATGTTTTTTCATAAAAATGAACTCTGGAAAGTACAAAATGAGATGAACAGGGTACTCTTGTCAGAAACTGGCTTGTTACCACAAATATCATTTAGCTTGCATCCACGGTATCCATAATGCAGGAAGTGAAGGTGGGTGGTTACAGCGCCTGCTCTGTTACAACAATTCATGCATTCCCCTTGGATATATGATGAAAGAATAGGGCTGTGCAATTAACAGGCATTTCAAAATAAGATTGATTGGAACAGAATATCTTGTGTGCACACTGTGCTACATTCTTTAAATGCTGGGAATTGAAGCGAAAAAAAAAAAAAGGCTGAACAGAGATTTTGCTGGAACTCAGGAAAAAAGAGCATTTACAACCTTTGGTAGAAGGGGCAGGCAACTCAGGAGGACTGTAAAGATGTCTGAGGTTAGGCAGAGGGAAGATTAGAAAGGCAAAAGCCCTGCTAGAACTCAGGGTGGCCACTGTTGCAAAGTGATAACAAAAAAACCCCCAACAACCATGCCACCCCCACCCCCCCAAAAAAAAAAACCTGTACACATACATTAGAAACAAAAGGGGGGGCAATGATAATCTTCATCCTTTATTGGAAGGGGAGGAGGGAATATTGCCACAAAGGATGAGGAAAAGGCTGAGGTGCTGTCATGGTTTAACCCCAGGCAGCAACTGAGCCCCACGCAACCGCTCGCTCACTCCCCACAGTGGGATGAGGGGGAGAATCGGAGAAGTAAAAGTGAGAAACTCAGAGGTTGAGATAAGAACAATTTAATAGGTAAAGCAAAAGCTATGCATGCAAACAAAGCAAAACAAGGAATTAATTCACCGCTTCCCACGGGCAGGCAGGGGTTCAGCCATCCCCAGGACAGCCGGGCTCCATCACGCTAATGGTTACTCGGGAAGACAAACGCCATAATGCCAAATGTCCCCCCTTCCTTCTTCTTCCCCCGGTTTACATACTCAGTGTGATGCCATGTGGTATGGAATATCCCTTTGGCTAGTTCAGGTCACCTGTCCTGGCTGTGCCCCCTCCCAGTTTCTTGTGTCCCTCCATCCCTTTGGCTGGCAGGGCCTGAGAAACCGAAAAGTCCTTGACTTAGTGTAAGCATCACCCAGCAACGACTGAAAACATCAGTGTCCTGTCAACATTGTTCTCAGATCAGAGCCAACACCCAGCGCTGCACCAGCTACTGAGGAGAAAATTAACTCTGTCCCAGCTGAAACCAGGACAGGTACTCAATGTTTTCTTTGCTTCAGTCTTTAATAGCAAGACCAGTTACCCTCTGGGTAGTCAGCCCCCTGAGCTGGAAGACAGGGATGAGAAGGAGCAGAATAAAGTCCCCACAGGCCGGGAGATGGTCAGTGACCTGCTGCTCTGCTTAGACGCCACATGTCTATGGGGCCAGATGGAACCCAGCTGAGGGTACTGAGGGAGCTGGCAGAGGAGCTTGCCAAGGTGCTCTCCATCATTTATCAACAGTCCTGGCAAACTGGGGAGGCCCCAGAAGGCTGGAGGTTGGCCAGTGTGACACCCATCTACAAGAAGGGCAGGAAGGAGGATCTGGGAAACTACAGGCCCGTCAGCCTGACCTCGGTGCCAGGGAAGGTTACGGAGCAGATCATCATGTGTGCTATCACACAGCACGTGCAGGACATCCAGGTGATCAGGCCCCACCAATATGGGGTTATGAAAGGCAGGTGCTGCTTGATGAACCTGATCTCCTTCTGTGACAAGATGACCCTCCTAGTGGCTGAGGGAAAGGCTGTGGATGTTGTCTACCTGGACCTTAGTAAAGCCTTTGACACTGTCTCCCACAGCATTCTCCTTGAGAAACTGGCTGCTCCTGGCTTGGATGGGTGTGCTCTGCCCTGGGTTAACAGCTGGATGGACAGCCGAGCCCAAAGAGTGGTAGGGAATGGAGTTACACCCAGCTGGCGGCCGGTCACAAGTGGTGTTCCCCAGGGCTCAGTATTGGGGCCAGTCCTGTTTGATATCTTTATCAACAATCTGGATGAGGGCATCGAGTGCACCCTCAGGTGATGCCAAGCTGGGTGGGAGTGTTGATCTGCTTGAGGGCAGGAAGGCTCTGCAGAGGGGTCTGGGCAGGCTGGACCGATAGGCCGAGGCCAATTGTGTGAGGTTCAACACAGCTCAGTGCCGGGTCCTGCACCTGGGTCACAACAACCCCACGCAACGCTACAGACTTGGGGAAAGGTGGCTGGGAAGCTGCCTGGCAGAAGAGGCCCTGGGGGTGCTGGGTGAGGGCCGCCTGAACATGAGCCAGTGTGTGTACTTGATAATGCTTAGTGGCTTATGCATCTCTCATTGTAATGTTTACTTCTGTGATTTCTATTCTTACCATCTCCAACAACTTCTTGGGTGGATCACAAATATACTGTAAGTGCTACACCAGTACTGAAATCCTGATACCTTAGTTTGTTGCCTAAGCTTCCTGCACAATGCCTGAGGACAACAGTCTTGCAAATAAAATTCCGTAAATCACATGGAGTTCTGCAGAGTTTGGTGGCTAGTGAAGACAGCACATCTTTATGTGCAGGAGCTTGAGCTGAAAGCAGTGTTCTACCGTCAGTCCCACATCTTATATATGGATATCACATGAAAAATGGTAATGCAAGTTGTGCAACACTTCTCTGTTTCAGGCCTTATTAGAGAGCTGGGTTTTGTGTTTATTCAGGCCAAGTGTTTGAATCCACTTTTCTACGTCAGGTTAGGTTTTGTACCACCACAGTCGGAGGGCTTGCATTCTGTCCCTCATTTGTAAAAACTGCATTTTAATTTTCTAGGGGAGTGACTCAGTCTGGTTTCCTTTGACTTTTTGTTGGTTTTGGCTGGGATAGAGTTATTTTCTCCACAGTAGCTGGTACGGGGCTGTGCTTTGGATCCGTGCTGAGAGCAGCGCTGATAACGCGGGGCTGTTCTCGTTCCTGCCGAGCAGGGCTTGCGCAGCCCCAAGGGCTTTTCTGCCTCTCACCCCCCACCAGCGAGTGGGCTGGGAGGGGGGCACATGGGGCTGGGAGGGGGCACAGCCGGGACAGCTGACCCCAGCTGACCGGAGGGACATTCCGTACCACATGGCATCATGCTCAGCACGTAAAGCTGGGGGAAGAAGGGGGAAGGGGAGACATTTGTGTGATGACGTTTGTCTTCCCAGGTAATGGTTACGTGTGATGGAGCCCTGCTCTCCTGGAGATGGCTGAACCATGGGAAGCAGTGAATGAATTCCTTGTTTTGCTTTGCTTCTGCACACGGCTTTTTGCTTTACCTATTAAACTGTCTTTATCTCAGCCCACGAGTTGTCTCAGTTTTACTCTTCTGATTCTCTCCCCATCCCAATGTGGGGGGAGTGAGTGAGCATTTGTGTGGGGCTTAGTTTCTGACTGGGGTTAAACCATGACAGAATTGATAGCTAATTTCACAAATGAGGCAAAGTTCACTTCTAATGTGGGATTCTATTGTATTCCTGAGAGATCTGCGCTAAAGACGGGATGAATACTGGAGGTGGTGGACTCCCGTGCAAAGACAAGGATGGCAATGTGCCTGTGCTGGGAATTCTGTCCCAGGACTGTTGGCCAGTCTCTGCCTTATGCAGCTTCCAAGTTCTGCAGCAGAAATTTGACTGTGAAGGCAGGAATTGTTTCTTTATTAAGTTACATTTATATGGTCCAAAATCATACTGCAGATGGACAAATTTATTCTAAAAGTTTTATTTTTTTTCCAAATAGTATTTTTAACTCTCTTTTTAACTCTACTTTTCTTAGTCTTTATAATTTTTCGTGTATATATAGGGTATGGTAACCAAGACAGCCGCTACCCAGCACTGTATGTACCGTGGGTGAGAGAAGCTTCAAAGATGTGAATGACATTAAGATGAATAAAATAGAGATACTAAAGAGGGCCTGTTTCCCTCCTATGTAAAAGCAAAAGAATTGGAATGCATTAACAGAGAGAAGAAAGGTTTTTCCAGATCTCATGGGCAGGAAGAGGCAAGTATACTTGGTATACACACCTGAAAATGCTGTGAATATCCATGAAATGTGAGAAATTAATGCATGCAGAGTTGACAGGCAGGTGATATGGACAATGCAGTAGTCCTATCTGGACATATCTGGGCCTAGAAATCTTGGACAAAAGCTGAAAACCCTTGACCTCTGCTGATAAAAATATTTCCAGGGGAAGTCCCAAATGTGTATAGTAAAAAGTATGTTTGTAAGTAGAAGTATTAATGAGATACTTGGGATAATATGCAAGTACCCTTATCTCAAAAATACCCAGAACTAAACCTGCCCACTCTTAACCTAGACTTCAAGAACTGAAGGAGTAATTTTTCTGTTCTTTCAGGTGGAATTCAGTAAACTTGCAGACAACTGCAAAGAAGCTAAGATTTAATTCTTCCAGGCTATGCTTCTATGCTTGTTCTGTAAGTGTGTGAAAATTATTTCTCTAGGACTCTCATGCCAATGCTTCTCATAAAAATAATATGGTATGATCTCAAAGGCAATAGTAAGAATTGAGAGAGCTTTGCATTTGTAGGCCCTTCCTCAAAAGGTAGATAACCTCAAATGTATTATAATTGATTGTTTCCTAAGGTAATATATTTTTGTTGGTTTTGTGTAGGGAGCAGCCGTGTAACATCCTTCTCAATCTTCTCTACTGCATCCCCTCCTCTAACTCTCAAGCACATTGCTAGAACTCAAGACTAGCATGACATTGCAACTTTGGATGTAGAATCCAGTAGCTTGCAATTTTCACATGTCTAACCAGTAGTAAGCTGGAGTGGGTGGGTGATGGTGCAGTAGCTGTAAATATTTTCTTTCTGAGAAGTGGCATGAAAACAGACTAAGTTTCACTTGGTTACACAGACTTTCATTTCCAGCTGAACTTTTTTCTGTTGTCAAAAATATGCAACTCCTCCTCTGACAGAACACGACAGTTCTAATTTTCCTTCGACACAGCAGAAAGCATTGCATCTTTTACTTGAAAACACATTTCCAAAATTACAGAAGCAGAGATCCAGCAGCTCCACTTATGAAATGAGATAATTCAGAATTACAATTTCCAGCACAATAGATGAAGATAACAGGATTAATAAAAAGCCAGTGCTTGTTTCAATATCCATATTGTATATATCTGATTCTTAGTCTGTGCTCAACAATGCTGTCTGATGTTCCAGGTTCTTGAGGCAGAAGCAAATGGTATAACCAATATAAAGAGAACAGCACGGTGGAAGATTTCAAATAAAGTGCTGAAGCTACAGTTGTTTGGCACTAGTCAAATTTACTTGATTAAAAATACTGTCCTACTTTTATTTCAGCACCTTTCTTAGAAGAAACATCAAAATGTCCTGCAAAAGGAAGTGGCAGGGTAGGAGTAGTAATAGAGAGGATTGGTGAGAATACATTTGCTCTCAGACCCAATTCCCAAATTTAGGCTGCTGTCTCAGTCACTTAAACCCCTCAAGTGCGACCATGACCCAGAAAAACAGTTCTGTCTTTCCCCAGTTGCATATTTCCACCGCTTCTCTTGAGCTGGTAATAAGGTTAGCGCAACTGCATGGTAAGCTGCGTTAGAAACTGGCTGAGAACTTTTTTGGCTGATGTAGCTTCAACCAGAACAGGCTCCTGATGTAGCTTCCTATTCGGCCACACAAATAATAATACTGGCAGTGGGGAACACACATGAGCACGCATACAGGAAATCAAGACAGCCAGCGTCGTAACAGTGACCACTTCTGGTTCCGAGTGAGTTTCAGATAGCGTATGTTGGCTTTTTGGGGAGATCGGTGTACAAGTTAGGAAACCGCATCCTCAGGGCAGCAGAAGTTCCCAACTCACATGCATGCGTGTGCAGAAGGGAATAACACACAATGATTTTCCTTCCTATGGTTACTTAATATGCTTTGTCCCAGGGAAAATAAAAGAGGGACCGTTTCGTGTCTTTCTGTGTTTGCCATTTTGAAATAATTTCTGTATCATTAGTAGGATCTAGAAGTTCTGTGCATTGGAAATTTCTGTTGTAGAATGAGATTTGCAATGGTGCAAATGAAAGTTAGGCTGTTGGTTCTTGTTTACTTTCACTGGAAAGGAGGCATTTACCTCCAAAGTTCAGGGTGGCAAATCTCCCTTCTGAAATAACCCTCTTAGGTACGTGCAAGTGTTGCTGTCATTGGGCCCGAGTGATTTGACGCAGCATCAGAGGAAATACACTCTTTACAATATGACCTATCCTCTATAAAAAAAAAGGAATATTCTTGATAAATATGGACTTGCTAAAACTGAGCAGTGATCGGTAGAGTGAGGATGAAGGAGCGGTTGGTGAGGTGAGGCTGGTCCTGGAGGTGCTGGGACTCCTCTCCCTGTGGCTGACCTTACCGTTCAGTTTTTAGTGATGCATTATCCTACAGGGGGGCCTGACACTTTTACTACTTTGATAGCATCTGCAGATTTGTACATTAAGTTTAAGCATGTATAAAAGCAGGATATTTGGGGGAGTGAGTGCTTGCACTGAGACAGTTAATTCAGTGATTGTATTTCTGTTTCTTCCAGTGGCTGCTTCTGGGGAGTTTTGGTTTGGTGGTTTGTTTGGTTTTTGTTTGTTTGTTTATTTTTTTTTTGCGGGGGGGTTGTTTGTTTGAATTTTTTTTATTTTCTTTAAGTCTTGTCAATGAGGTTGTGCATGATTAAGGATATAGATCAAACTCAGAGTCTGTGAGGCCCAATGCTCTAGATGAAAGTTGAAAAATGTATTTTGCATTACTTTCATGTGTAATTTTTTCTCTTTTTGTTGGCTACACTGTGGCCAGCAGCGTGATTTATCTTGAACCTAAACACTTTGGCGACATGTATTTGATGAGAAATATTAGCCACCACCAGGACACATACTGTAGCTGTGTAGGCAGTCCCATACCAGCTGTGAATACTTAACATATCTTACTTGAACAACTGGGAATATTATAAAACTGGTGAACAGACTCAGAGAAATCACTGTATTATCATTATGGATAAACTACCATATTTAAACAGTGAGATATATCTTTAGCGACTTCATTAAAGACAGAGACAATGAAGGTTGAGGTTAGAGACTGTATAACTCAAATACATAAAGTCCAAAGACTAGATTTCGCCGCCTTTAAAGCTTTAAGTGGCAACTGCAAACATCTGACCTGAATTGCCTAAGCACTCCAAAGAAAGAATTTTGCTTTGTAATCTTGTGCAAAATGGTGCAATTCATGTAATTCACCTAGTTTCAGAAATTACTTTTAACTCAGGGCTGGCAGAAACAAAAAATCTTTTTTCTATTGTGCGGTTGCTATTTATTGACAAGATCTTGCTGCTATTTTAGAAGTTTTATAATAAAGTTTGAAGAAAAACTGCATATGCTTATAGACAGATATTCTGTCCTGTATTATACAAGATACCTTTGTGTTGTAAAAAATTAATTTGAGGTGGCCAGTCTTCTCAGTTTGGAGCCAGACGTATCTTGGAGAGCTGCCATTTATAGTCATATGTTGTAACAGGCTTTTATGTTATTTATTAGAACTTAATTGTCAAAATATGTGACAGTTCAAAGTTCCTGGAATATGAAAATCTGGTGTCTCTAAATCCTTTCCAGTTAAGTTGCTTTAAAATAAAGGGACACTCATCACCAAATTAGTCAGTGTTTTTGAACTGTCATGTTCATGAGCGCAAAAATATTATGCTACAATAAACCTGGCGATGTAGTGAACTGGGCCTAGGAAAATACCTGTTGGAACGCACATATTTTATTTCCTGTAGCACTCCCCACGGGGTGTTTTATGAGTGACAGATGTCTATCAGCAGAGGACACTTTGGTAAAGTGTTAGCTGAAGTGTTCCAGCAATGAAGGGCAGCATTAAATTAGAAGGAAAACCAGCAAGCTAGATCCTTATTTGAAATGAAAATATCTTCATTAATTACATTCTCTTTAATGTGAAGTATAACTCAAATTGACTAGTCAGCAGTTTTCTACAGAAATTGCTGTGCTGGGTTCCCTGTTGAGCCACGTATTGCTAGTTGCAACGGCAGATCTCAAGGCCGCCTGGCTGGCCAGCTGCTAAAGTTCCAGAGCTGCCACAGGACAACAAGATAGTGAAAATATCTAATAATTTCTGTATTAAAAGTTTAAAAAGTATTCCCTGATTTTTATTTTTATTTAAAAGCAGCTTTAAATAGATAATTTTGCCTTTTGATTATATAGAATAATTGCACAATAGTATTAATGTATTTTTATTACTTCTTCATTTTATTTTCATGATTGCTAGAGCATTCTATTCTTAATTTTACCATATCATCCTGCTTCTTTATCTCCTTTTCTTCTTGTCACTTGGAACTGTGTGAAGTGGATTCACAGACATACAGCGGGAAGCGTTTGTAAGTCAGTGACTAATTTTCCCAGGCCCATTTTGCAGACTCTGGTGATTTATACCAACTCTATTTATAGAGGAAAGATGACTTTTTTAACCTATGAACTTACTATTCTCACGTTGGCATTTCTTCTATCAGCTGATGCATCTGCTTGTTGAGTGATGATGACAGCAAAGTTAATAAGCTACACAAGTGGCAAAATGCATTACAACATACAAGAATTTCTTTCACACTTAATGACAGGTACAGGCACTGTCTGCACCAAGCAGCGTTAGTGTGCACATCGGAAGTACCACGACTGGATAGCGTATCTATGATTACAGAGTAACCTAGCCATTTTATTTATTTGGTCCCCTTTCCCGTAACACAGTAACAACTTGCTGGTTTAAAGATTTTAGTCTTAAAAAATACCCTTTTGTACAGTGAGATTGTATTTTTCCCAGTTCACTGAAAGGGATCTGAGAAACAGGGATGAAGGGATTTTCAAAAGTCTTGCACAGCCTGCAGTGGAGCAGAAAATTGAATTTGGGTTCCTTGACTGTGTGCAGATCAGTGGGTGGTTATTCTCCAAAAATAAAACAAGCAGTACTACTACCTCTGTGATTATGTAGTCTGAAATATAGTAAATGAATAAGCAGGAGTTCAAGCTTTCCCTTCAGATCACTTACGATCCGTCTGACTGAAGGCTTGCTGATAGCAACTGAAGTAAAAAAAAGCTCACTTTACCTGCTTAAAGGAGAAAGCATTCTCTTCCTTTTTTTGCCAAAGTAATGGAAACTGATTCTAATGATTATGTCAGCTTTTGCTGTATTTGAGACAAAATTTTTTAAGTGTTGATGCGGGAGCCTCATTTTTAATTCTGTAGGCTTGCTTATGTCTTGGGTACTTTTTCATTGAGAGGGCAAGGACTTTGGAAATCGTACAAAGAGGTTAACTTTTTTATGACTATTGTAGGCTAGCCTTTCTACTCAAAGGTCATTGATACCAGTGCCCTTTGACAGTGGACACAATTCACTACCCAAATAGAAAATAAAGAAAAAACTTTTGGCCCATTTAGGTGCATAGTTTTCAGTCATATTATTTTTCAAAGGAAAGGGTACTGCCTAATACCATGTAGAACCTGAGGAAGCAGAACAAAATCTTTAAGTACACACTCAAAATTACGTATCTGCTGTTCATTTTTTAAGTGCATTAATTATTTTTTGGTTCTTTACCTCTAAGATCCGTTATTTCCATTTTCTGTATTTTCCAGTCATATACACAGGGAATTTGTCTTGAGAAAGGTGATTTTTGGCCTCTGCAATTCTAGATGAGTTCCTACAGGTTTACAATGGTAGTACCTTCCTAAAAAATCAACAAGGTTCATGCCTGGACACTTCCCTATTGAAAATCTGGACACTTCAAGATATTTAATTTTCATACTGAGAATTTCCTCACTTTTCCATTTCACCTCTTGATTTGAAAATTAACTGAGGAAAGTCTATTTTCACTCAGTATAGATGTTAATACTTAGGAGAACTTTACGCAGTTTGAGAATGTGTTTCGCAGGAACAGTTCTTGAGATGGGTCTGTATGGCTCACCACATTTAGCTTGATTCCCTGCCTCTGAAACATTTAACTTTTTTTTAAAATCTGTTCTTCAAACAAATATCTGAATTATTCTAGTTAAAAAGGCTGGTCTTCTAGGGAGCCGTAGTTTAAAGTATTAAACTTCCCTGATGCTGCTCTTCATATAGATGCCTCAGCCTCAGCAAATGTATGTACAGACACATGGTTTTCTGGTGAGTTATGTTTTGGAATACTTGAATCCCTTGCATATTAACCTATATTAGCTCATATTACAGGACTTGTAAGCTCCTACTACACACAAATGTTTCTAACTGCAAGCTGCCATGACTGATACTCAAAATTGCTAGGTATTGAGAGCTGGGCAGAAGTGGTTTTTTTTTTTATTTTCTTAGGATTAATTTGGGAGAAAATAGTTCTGTCTGAACAGGCTATCTGAAATTGCTGGGCCTGGTTCAGATGTCATTCTTACTGTAAATTAGGACTAGCTTCATTGAAACTAAATACGTTATACTTGCCTAGACTTGTATGAAATCAGAACAGATTAACAGATATCTCTTTGTAGAATGGAATCTTTGACAAGCAGAAAGGACTAAAACACAGTAGGCTTTTATTCATACTCCATATAGACTCTAGCTGGCGAAGTGCTTTGTGGCAACACTGTCTGCTTTTATACATTATTTTGTTTTGTTTAGTTAGGCTTTTCTCTACAAGGGGTTTCATTGTTCAAGAGGGGGCACTCCCACCCTCATTCGTAGTCATCAAGCCATACTATCTGGTAATTATTGCTCTTTACGTGCCAAGATCTCAGGCCAAGGAAAGGCAGCCTATCCTGACATAGAAAGACACACGGTGGCACAAAAAAACTAACTAGGGAGACAATGAAGAGAGAAAAACACAGAAAGGGAGACTGTATGGGATTGTGCTCTGCCTACAACAGTAGCATCAGGGGCAATGTTGGTTTTCCCCAGTAGCTTTCCAATATAGTTACTACATTCACTGATGAATTAAGAGTATGTGAAACTGTGCCAAAGCTAATCAAATCAAATTCCACCCAGCTGGCTAAATCCAATTGCCTGTGCCTTCCTCCACAATGCAAGAGCATCCATGGTACAATTTGCTAAACTGACTCCTCCCCTCCCAATTCTCATGGCAGATCTGTGCTGTATGGGTTATATTACCTCATACGCAGAATGCGTGGGTTTCTGGCTGCTTCCAAGTACAGATCTTATCTGGTTCTATTCCTGAAGAAATAAAAAAAAATATGAGGAGCAGTTATATATGTTTTTTTAATATTATTGCATAGTTGTTCTTGAAGTGCTTCACCTAAAACAATGAACAATCTTTCCCTAGTAAAGGGGAAATTGCCTTTTTCTGCAGTGATTTCAAGCTAGTGAATAACATGGTAATAATAAACATTGTAAGAATATAATAGACACTTATCTGAGCTATGTACATTTAGGGAAGTATTCTAATACCTGTTCTCCAGTGTATCACCTTTGTTCTTCAATCACTTATTTCCTCCTGTATAGTACATGAAAATAGATAGGCTCCTCTAGCTGCCATGCACTTCCGAGCAGGACCTTGACTTTGTGCTCTGAATTACTGCCTAGGATTGTATTTCTTCATCGGCTAGCATGAGATTTATATCCTAATTATTGTACTAAAGTTAAATACATGAACTAGGTACCCCAAATTTCTCCCTTGATCTTCAAAAGAAATCCTGATTTGCTCTTTACATGTTTCTTTCTGCTTCAAAGCAGTTACTTGATTTCTGAAAAACAAGAGTGGTATTCACCAAAGGACTTTCACTGATACCACTTGAGTATTTTTAAGCTAGGTAACGCTAAGCAGTAACTCCCATCTGTTACATACTTCTTGTTAGATCTCCATGTCTTTCCTGTGAGCAGTAGCTGCAGCTATCTGCTAAGCACCACAAGAAACCTCCAAGTATCTCTGACGGCAGCGCCATGGTTAGGGTAGGCACAGAAAGAGCTTCAGGTGACGCGTGACAAGGCTGAAAGGATTTTTTTTTCCATGGAGACTGGATTTCTCCATCCAAGAAAGAGGAGTGCCTTAATCGTAGAAGAATCCACACCTTAGGCAAAGGGGAAATCTGCAACAGTGGCCCGTTCAGATCCATTGGGTGGGAATCTAAGACATGATCCACCAGCACATTCTCTTGAGGGGCACAGCAAAAGTCTTTGCTGTATGGGTTGAATCAGAATCAAGTATGATGCATTCTGGACTTGATTTATGAAAGTCTTTTACTGCTGCTGGAGTTTAGGCTTGTAGCAATAAACGTAAGTAATAACAAATAGAATTATCAGAGGGATAATAATGAACATTCCTCAGTTGGGTTCATCACTGTGGTTTTAATCGATTTGGAATTTAATATTATAGTCAAAAGAAATTTAGCTATTACAATAAACAGGGTTTTGGGTAAGATTACGTTTTACATAGGAACGTTCATTTAAAGCTTATACTTGAACTCCATACAACATTTAGCTCCGTGATAAATTTGACAATATGACATTTTAGAGTGAACGTATGCCCAAGTTGCTAGTAGGATGCCTATTAAACATTAGATGGCGGTGTGGGGAAGGTATTTTGTGACGCAAATTTCTCAGACTGTATTTGAAAGACAAGCAGAATCAAAAGATCTGTTGCCACCAATCATTTACCTTAAGGATATTTTTTTTAAACTGTGCTTCCCATATCATTTGGTTTGCAAGCAGAAAGTAGTTTTGGATAAAATAATATTTATCATTTTTATCTGCTCAAAATAGATAAAAATCTTATCTAAGCAAAACTGTGACCTATATCTGCTGGTTTGAAACACACACATTTTTCTACAATGTTCCAGGAAGATCTGAAGCACAAAATGTAATGGGTCACATCATTAATATTTAACCTACTAAATTAATTGTCTTCCATATAGTGGAGATGCTACAGATTTAAAAATATCTTTGTGCAGGAATAAGGTCTTTGTAAACAGAGGTACCTCAGCGCTGACCAATCTTGAAAGCCATGGCCTGAGTTTAAGGAGCTTTACGATGTTCCTCAGCTGATGCACAAAATTGCTCAGCAGAGCAAACTCATTAAAATACATAATCTTAATCCTCAAGAACAGAATGGTCTCTAATCAAAGACAGACATACATGACATCTAAGCATGCCATTCAGGTACAGTGAGCTCTTCTTGCTTTACTGTAGCAAGATTTATCAGATAATAGAGTAACACTTGCATCATACACTTGACAGAGCTGAAATAAAGTAATCATAACTGGAAGCCAAATATGCTTTCCTGACATATATTTCACCTACGTACTTTTCTCAGCTCTTAGATACCAGCAGGACACTATTATCCTAGAGTAGTGTTCCTTTTCTTTGACTTTATCTTTAAATATATATTGTAGCACCCTTGTCACTGTAATGTACTTCAGCAAGGTCTTAGGGTGACAGGAGGAGGAATAAAGGTATAAGAAAAATTTAGAACAAAAGACTGCAAGTAAGAAAACAGGGAGCGACGTAGTGATTACATGCTCACAACTGACGATCACAAGTTTTAATACTTTATATTTTAAAACACTGTAAATATTTACTTTTAGAATATTAGTTTTAAATATAAACCAAAGTTTTACTCATTCCTTTTTTATGAAGAAAATGTCTTTTTAAGCTCTGCTTACCTACTTTAAGAAGCAGACTTTGCAATTAACCCATCTCCATCATTATATCATTACCTGGGGGTTTTTTTTCGAAGCTTATGAAAATTTTGGAGTAAGTATAAATGGAAAAATTTGACTAAGGATTTGCTACAACAGTTTTAGAGCTGTGAAAAACTTTCTAAATAATTAGGGGTTATGAAATGTTTGCTGTAGGGCCAGAAAATTTACTGGGATTGGTACAGCAAGGAAAGGCAACACAATGGCTTCCCAGATAACACTACCCAAGCATGTACTTAAAAAGACAATGGCACTGATGCCCTAGGAGGAGTCATGCCGGGAGACTATAGGTCAGGAAGGCCATAAATGGGTAAGTGTCCCGGATTCCTACAGGAAGGTAGGATTTAACAGGGAGGGTCAGGGAGCCATGGCAGGCAAGCAAACAGATAATTCTTCCATAGAGGTCTCTCTAGCTCTGTGGCAGTCCTCCTGTGAGATGTGGTAAGCTAGGCATTTCAGTAACACATTATTACATTGTGTATATCTAAAAATATATATATATATATATATACACTAAGATGTTTTGATTGTTACAAAATTGTGGTTGAAATTTTCCGATTGCTGTTTAAGTCCATTTGAGATTACTGAACCCTGCCAGCAAGAGCATGCTTGATGCCCCGGCCTGGTCTGAGCAGAAGGGCGGGCTGCAAGCAGGCTGAGCTGGCAGCTGAAGAGCAGAGTGTGCTCCAAGGGAGAAGCCCAAGGTACCCTCAGCAAGCAATGACCCACGTGGTGGTGGAAAGCACTAGTCAGTATGACATCCTACAAGGTAACGTTTCTAAACCAGAGCACCAGCAAATATTTAATTTCCTTTTGTTTGGATGCAAAGTACTGAAGACACTAATACACAAGAGATGCTAAATCTATTCTTCTTCATCTTGAGTTACGCAAACACAAAAGGACAACGTAACTCATGAACCGTTGCCCATCCACGCTTGTGGGGGTGTCACAAAATTAGCAACAGAAAACATCCTCAAAGGATTTTTTTTTAAAAAACATTTTTTCTTCTTCTTGTTTCTTTGTACTTCACTAGGGTACGTACGCATCAAACAAACATTCAAAGATAGTTGAAAATTAAAAATTAATTTTTCTTTGCAATCTGTGATCTTAAAAAACTGTAGGATGAATACTTGTCTTTCATGTAATCATCTGATTCAAGCAGATCTTACAGAAACATCAGTTATCATGAGATGCCTGGTAGAATAATAAGTAACTGTTCCTTGGACATGGGGCTGTGTTTTATATCTTTTTATAAGAAGCATTTTTTTTAAACATACAAATGTGTTTTTCTGTTATCAAATTATCAGTGTAACCAACTACCATGACTCAGACCTCCAGCAGTCACGAGATATGCTTAGATTACAGAGATTTTACAAATGAAACAAACCACCAACCGCTAATGGAAAGCATCCCATCTTTAGCATTACCCCGACACCAAAAAAAGCAGAATGTGGCTGGGAAAGCTGTGCGCACAGGGCGCGCGGCACGCAGGGGCACACTGCACACCCCCCTTCCCCTACGGCCAGTTGTCTTTGACACCCTCAGCCTCACGGAGTTCTTAACAGCAACTTCTCAAAGGAGAATTCGTACGTTCCGTACAAAAATCTAAGACGCACCGGTGCCAGCTCCCTGCCGGGGCTGCCGGCAGCGCCCAGCTGCGGGGCGGGCCGGGCGGCGCTCCCCAGGCCCAGCCCAGGGCCAGGCTGGGCACGGCCGGCGGCGGGCGGCAGCAGCGGCCCCTGCGGGCCCGGCCTGCGCCGCCCTGAGGGGAGCGCCCCGCGCCCCGCCGCCGCCGCGCCTGCCTCCGCGAACAACGCGCTCTGCGCTCCGCTCGGGTCAAAACGCTCCTCCGTGCGCGCAGGGCGACCGGGGCCGCTCCGAGCCGGGGGGTGGGCTCCCGCCAGCCCGTAGCCCCCTCCGCGCCCCGGGCGGCCCGAGGGCGGCCTCTGCCAGCGCTGCCTGCCGGGGCGGCCCGCTCCGCCGAGCCGGGCACCGGCGTCCCCCGGGAGCGGGCACGGCTACCGCCGGCTCTCTCGCAGCCCGCCCGGTGGGCGGTGTTACCGCCCCCTTGAACCGGAACCGGTTCGCGGGGGCCGCCCGGGGCGGCTGTTGCTGCTGCTGCTGCTGCTGCTGCGGCTGCCGCTGCCGCGGGGGCTGCGGCGCTGCCGCGTGGGTGCGTGCGTGGAGCGGGCGCGGCGGCCGCGCGGGGGCGGGGGAGGAGCGCGGCGGCCCCGCCGCCGGCGATGGGGCTGTGCCTCGGCGGGCCCTGCGCTGCCTGCCCGCGGAGGAGGGCTTAGCCTGCCGCAGCCCACGCCGGCGGGCCGCGCTGCGGGGCCGCCTCCGCGGATGAACCGCCGGGGGAACCCGCCAGCGAGCGCAGCCGCAGGGCGCCGCAGCAGCCGCCTCTTCCCCCGCCGCACCCCCTCGTCTCCGCCGCTGCCCATGGCTTCCCGCCGCCCCTGCTGACCGGCCGCCCCTCGCCTCCTCCCGGGCCGGGCCGGGGCCGGGCCGAGAAGATGGGGAACACCACCTCCTGCTGCGTCTCCTCCAGCCCCAAGCTGCGCAGGAATGCCCACTCCCGGCTGGAGTCCTACCGCCCCGAGGCCGAGCTGAGCCGGGAGGACACGGGCTGCAACCTGCAGCACATCAGCGACCGGGAGAACATCGACGGTGAGGGCGGGCGGCCGGCCCGGGGAGCCCCCGCTTCCCCTCCCCTCCCCGCGGCAGGGCCGGGCTCTGCCCCGAGCGGCTCCCCCGCGGGTGGGGCCGGCCCCGCCGCCTTGGCACCGCGCCCCTCCCGCCGCTGCGGCCTCGCTGGGTCCCCGTGGGGCTGGCGGGGCCGTGGACCCAGAGCTGCCGCCTGCCCCGGGGAGCGGCGTGCGGGACCCTTCCCCGCCGGGAGGGCTGGGCGGCGGCCCCCGCCGCGTCCCCTGGCGAGGTGCAGGGGTTGGCGCGGGCCCGCGCCGCCAGCACCCTTCTCCCTGCAGGGCGGCGTGGAGGCCCGGCTGGCCCGGGCACAGCGCTGGGGGCTGGGACGGGGCCCGGGGGAGCTCCGCGTTCCGGCAGGGCCGGGCAGCGCCGTCGGGCGGGCGTCACCTGCCGGGCATGTCACCTGCCGGGCCGCTGCGGGGGTGGGCACGTAAAGGACAAACCCAGGCAGCAGTTAAACTGGGAGAAGTGTCTCCCATGACAACCTTCTTTTCCAGTGACTTTTTTCCTTCCCCCGTTGCTGTCACGGCGCGGCGCTGCTCCAGGGAGCCGTGGGCGCCTCCTCGCCCGCTCTCGCCGCAGCGGTGCTCAGGCAGCCGCGTTCGGGGGCTCGGGGTGACGGAACGTGCGGCTGTTCTGGCTAACCAGAATGCAGCTTAGTCTGAAGGATGCGGCTTAATGTATACGTGTAATTTAGTTTTTGATTAGCTGAAGGATTTAGGTTTAAAATTTTGCTTGGTAAAAGGTCGGCTGTATCGTGCGTTAGTTTAGGTGAACTGCCTTTGCTAGAAAGCCAGGAAGAGGGACCTCGGTGTGCTTTGGTTCAACTTGCACCTATTTTTCATAGCTTACTCCATCGTGATTTTATTAGACTTTTACGTTAACTCAGTTTTTGATGCTGGCAAAGTTAGGAAGCCCGTGGGAGCCGATAGATTCCCTCTCTGGTTAAGATTATTTCTTTTAATGAGATACATTCTGGAAATTCGAATGTTTTTCAGATGTCTTTGCTACATGCAGCTGAAAAATTGGAGTGTAACAGGATCAGGAGGTGGAAAAAAAATACATAATGGTCTGGTCTGAGAAAGCCAGGGAGATGAAAGAACCAATTGTTGATCTATGAATGATTACTTCTTCCAACACCAGTGTTGTCCAGCATAGCAGCATGCAGCT
This sequence comes from Falco rusticolus, assembly GCF_015220075.1. Classification (NCBI taxonomy): domain Eukaryota; kingdom Metazoa; phylum Chordata; class Aves; order Falconiformes; family Falconidae; genus Falco; species Falco rusticolus. The sequence goes on along the minus strand of NC_051190.1, from coordinate 65,179,982 downwards.
CTCTCTGATGGTACCAATTTCTCCATCTATACCAACACAGTCTGCAGTAAAGTTTCTGGTCAGAGATGCATGGCTTTTGTGCCTTGTTCCTGATGTGGGGTTTTTTTCTGGATGGGAAGAAGGGCACAGGTGGAAATAGTAAATGCATGTGTGCCTGTTAAGATGTGCACGTAATGCAGATAAATTCCTGCATCTTAGTAGTTGTTTGCAAAAAAAATAAAAGAATAATATTGGTTAGTTGGCTCATTTGTTGGATCAAGGCATGTGTGTGCGCTGTTTCCCTTTTCCGTTAAACTGTGGCGTGTGTCAAGCCTAGAGTTATGACCTGTTAGAACACGGAAAATAACTTGTTCTATTTATTCTTAAATTTTCCTGGTTTTGATCTGGGATTATTGTCAGTGCAATGCTGCATTTTCAAATGGGAAAGCTGTCTTTTAATTCCAAAAAAGAGCAAGCAGTTTTGGGTTTCCTTTTTGTGCCTTACTCTAATCTTTCCCCTTTTTATGGAGAGAGTCTGAGAAATAAGTTTTCACTGGGGTGACTGATGTACAGTAAATGTATGTTTGCACAAAACAACTGGAGATGCTTTGGGTAAAACAGCTTTTTGAAGTCTCCTTTGTTGCAGGTCTGTTAACCTTCATTGAAAATCTTTCGGTCAAAGATGACAGACTGATTACTAAATGTAATAAGATGGTAACTGTGTTTCTAAATTTCTGTTTCCTGTTAGACTAGCTATTATGTTTTTGTTGTTAGGTTGTTTGAAGTTGTATGGCATACAAATGTTTACAGATGGGATAGTGGGGTGGGAAAAACCCTTTACAACAGAGAACTCTTTAACAATATTTTTACCATTTTACAATTATGTTCAATGAAAGAACAATAGTCTGGTTATCTGTGTCGTGAAGAGAAAATGCTGGATGTTGATTCTTTAGTGTTCCTACAAGTCATAAAGTGTTTCCAAGAGTTTCTCAAATTGGTGGCGTTGCTAAATGTGCTTATTAATTTCAAAAACCCCAAACAAACACTAAGCGATGACAGACTGATGTACTGAAAGGCAACTTTTTTGACACTTCAGACTTAAGTTTCTCATCATTCTTCAAGAGAGAGCCCTTCCATCAGGCTCAGTACACGTGGCTGTGACAGGCTCTTGAAGTGCAGATTCGTGTCCCTAGTTATGAGTGGTGCTTATGGGGACTGTGGCAAATCATGACATAATAGTGTCTGAGCTAGTATGTTTCATGTGCAAGTGGCTTTCATGGTCATATTCATGGAAATGCGTGAAGTGTTTTATCTTTTTATAGTGAGTAAAGCTGCTTGAATAAAATAAGAACTTTTGGAACCTTTAAACCAACTGTGGGCTGTTTAAGCTTTTAAAAGAAATGAGTGGTTTTCACTGTTACAGGCCCTGTTCCTGGCAGTATGAAAAGGTGACAGAAAAAGAGTGGAACTGTTTTACATTTGTCAGCCTTATGTACTTCATAAAGAAATACTCGTCAATATTGGCCTTCAAGATCACGCCTTTGAATTGTCTTCTGTAATTCAAGTACAATAGCCAGTCCAGTAGCGGTTTTTCAAAGAATGGTTGGAAGAATTCTGCTTCAGTAGGAGTGGGTTTTACAGCAAGATTTTACCTCTGTCTCTGGTACCTTGTCAGAAAATCTCAATTTCTGTAATATTTCACAACTGTTCATGAAGTGGTGTCTGAAACAGGAGGGAATTTTGAATGAGGTTTGATTAGGAGGAATTTATCAAATCACATATTCTGGAGAATGATAAAGGTGAATTTCTTTCTTTCTCATTTTTTTGCTTCTAAAATTTCTGAGAAGATAATGGCCTTCTATAAAAATCCACACGTGCAAAATTGCCTTTATGCATATTGTGCAGTCACCAGAATGCTTCCCCCTCCCCTTAATTTTTTTTGTTTGTACAGGCTCATGGTAATGAAGAACACCTAACAGATTTTTACTTCTGGGTTTTGTGTTTTTTTTTGAGAAAGAGCAAGAGGGTATTTGTAATATACAGAGGTTACCGTCTATTTTTGATGATTTATTGCTAAGTGCTTCACTTATAAAAATCTGAGAAAATTATGGCAGCGGATCCAAGACTTGCAGATTCCTAGCTCTATCAGTTTGCCATCAAGACATTTTTTTTACATAAGTTAATGATAACAATAAGTAAAACTGGTAGAAACCTTTATGTATGATATTCTGTATCTTGTTTGCATATAATTTTTTGTATGTGCAAGCTGTGTAAGCATCTTGTTGTATGCATTATTTAAATCCTGGCTAGCTGGACTGACTGTAGTCTAGACTGCGCTTAACTCTTTACATCAGTAGGTCACACAGTCAGACCCACTGTTGGTTCAACTTGTGAAAAAGCAACGTGTGCTTATGTGGTCAAATATGGCTTCTCTGTTTGAAGCATGATTTCTGTAGTAAGCTTTTCAAGTATGGAGCTGTAGGGAGAGGGCAAAGGGGATGTCTTATGACAAGTATGATGGCATGAAGCAAAGCTGATACTCTGTAATGAAATTGGCCAAGAGGCTGTTCTTGAAATAGAGACTAGATGGAGAGTTCCTAGGCTGTGTCTGACTGTGCCCCCCCTGCAAAAATCAGATTTAGTTTATTTCTACCTCTTTGTAAACTCCTGCTAAGTCACTAGGTCGTTTTTCATTGCTAGCTCAGATAATGTCATACTGTGCAACTGTGCATCACTGATAAACCTCTTCGGGCCTTTTCATGATGGGCCAATCCTTAATTTTTTTGCTGCGTAATATACAGGCTCTTAAGAATGGATGGCCTCTTAAAAAGCCATTTATTTATTAATTTACATATTTTTTTTTCTCTACCTTCTTGAAACTGGCATATGGGAGTCTCTGAAATGAGATTAGTTAGTATTTGTGTGGCTCTGTCTACTGGGATTTATAAGACTTGTGAGATTTTAGCAAAATACAGGAAAGTTGTAAAATGTCTGCCCCATATACCTAATGAAATTTTGCTGAAATGGGATATTGGTGTTTTCAAGAGTGGGGGCATGATGGGTTGCGTGTTGTAAAGGCACTGACCTACATTCACAGAAGTCAAGATAAAAGCACTTCAGAAGCAAATTAAAGATCTAATATGTTGCATACACATTCCTGCTAATACCTGGGTTGTGAAAGAATAGACCTTCTTAAAAAAAAAAAAAATTATCTTGTAGAAAAACCTCTTTCAAAAATTTTCTTGTTCCCTATGCCAGAATTGCAACACAGAGGTGATCTGTATGCTTTTCAGCACTGTTGGTCGCGTTGCCTATCTAAGCGTTTGTCAGAGGTCACGTATTGAGGTACCACTGCAGCCTTGTGCCTCAAAAAATTAAAAATAGAGCCTGCTCTGGCCTACATTGCTGAACTTAGCCCTGTACTGCATGCTGCTAGTGATGCATACCTCACAGCTTGGGTTTTTTTCTTCCACTATCAGCTTTGTGTTTATGCTGTGCTATGCCCCGCTTCTCCTAAGCGGCATGGTCGTGTTGTACAAAGCCTCACTTTCACATTGTTCACATCAAATCACTAAATTTACACCTTTTATAAAGTCAGTATTTTCAAATTTAGCTATAGAAGCTTTCAGATGCTAGCTTAGCACGCTTAGACTAATCATATTGGAACTTATTTCAAACAAATTTTATTAGTGCACTGCCATCTGATTAACATTTTCTTTGAAAGCGAGTTACACAAGATCAGCAATCTTGGCTGACTAAATTGGTACTTGAAGCAGAATGACAAGACTTAAAATTATAGGTCTCTGAAAATGGAAGGACTGCTGTATTTTGAGGTGGTCCCCTCTGTGTCCCCCCCCCCTTTGATTTTACATGTAATGTATTTAAAAGAAGTGAAAACCTCTCTACTGTGTGGCCATAGCTGTTTTACCTCATTTGATGGGTTTACTGAAGGTTTTTCAGACTTTCAGGGTGTGCTTACTGCATCTTCAGGCCTTGTTCAAGGTCAGACAGTACAAAAAGGAGCCCTATAGTTGAGCACTTGAGTGGTGGCACACCATTTTCTGAAACATGTGAGATGCTGTTTGCTGCAACTTACTGACACTGTGAATGCCTTTTTCTAAGCTGCTCTCTGTAATGTGTCATAATGTTGGAAGGGGAGTAAGTGAGCAGTGCCCAGCGCTACCTAACAGCTGTCCTTGTCCTGCCAGCCAGCTGCAGGCATAAATATCTTAAGTGTTCGATTTCTTTGCAAGAATATGAAATACACTTTACGAGCTGAACACATAAACAATGTGTAGCTTTTCTCTGAGCTTTCTATGCAGAAATGAGTCAGCGTTACTTTTGCTTCTTTACTTTTCCTTTGAACTTGGATAAATAGAGCTTTTAAAATCTATTTATTTTCTATGTGCGTTCTGACATATGGAGTGATCTTTTTTACTTCATCCTGCAGGATATTTAATATATGTGCCACACATCTCTGAAATGTATGTGAAAAGCTAAGTAAATGTTAATAAACTTTTTACATTTAGCAATTTGTTATTTAGATAGAATACTCCCAGTGGTATGCTTAGGTGGTACCTCCACTAGAGTAGTTTCTGCTTCCTACATATCTTCTGTAACAGTTTTGTCTCCTTACAATCCAACTTTAAAAGCAAATATTCCAGGATTGCTGAAATGGACTGTTGGGATTTTCATGTTTCCCAAGCTGAAACTTTTTGCCAAAGTTGACCAGAGTTCAGAGATGGTTTTCTTGAGCTCAGCTGAAACTACTTTTGTTGCTGATAGTGTAGACCCCATATGTTACTGTAGCCCATCTCCCAGGCAATTCAGTTTGAACATCATTAGCTCATGAGCTTCTTCTGGGAGGACTAGCTTACATTTAGAGCACTCATTAGCCTGAACTGGGTGGAGAAAGAATTTACAAGCAGCAGCATTGTCCTGAAGAGTAGCCCTTAGCCTAGTATAGAAGCTGGCCAGGGGGCTCTGATTGGCATTAATAGGAAATTACTAGTGAAAGCTGGCTGGAGAATTTGCATTAAATCTCTGTTTCCCCCCTTTTTGTTTTGGTTTTTTCCTTTCTCATCATGCTTTTAACATTTTGGGCCTGCAAACTGTAAAGGATTTATTAGACCAACTACCATTCAGCTAAGACAGATTTCTCAGATCAGAACGTACATTTTCCATTAACTGGTGTTATTTACTTCTCCCTTTATGTCCCTGCAAACTATTCTATTTCGGTTAAGTCAGGCTACTGTTGTAACTGTTCTACTGAAATACCTTTGCCGTCATAGGTGCGGTTTGCACTGCAAAAGCTGTGCTCCTGTCCTAGCCTATAGCTTATGACAGTTTGGACAAAATGTATCAATAAAAGCAATGGTGTTTTTTTTTTTTTTTTTACTGCCTTTACTTTATTGCTATCTTTGGTATAAAAACATTGCAGAAAATTGTATTATGTGAATCCTAAGACAAGTTTGTGGAACAGAGCTATTCGTAGGATTAAAAGTGAATTGTCATCCATTTCACATAACGTTTCTGACACTTCTCCAATGTGACTCTTAAGGGGGAAGATATCTGCGCTGGTACCTGTGTAATAGCCTTCTCTTTGCAAGAAGGGTCAGCCTTCAACTAGTCATTCATAATTTTCTTTAAAAAAAAATCCCACCCAACTTTAGTTAAAAAAATTGTGTCTCAGACTTCTTGCTTGCTTGTTTTTGTGTCCCCAAAATGATTCTTATACACCTGTGGCTGAGATCCAGAAGATACCAGATTGGAAGTGAATAGGTTTTCTTTCAATAGTATTGAAACCAGTATGAGACCGTGTTGAAATTTTAAAAGCTTCTTATCTTTGCTGTATTGGTATTTCATTAAGTGTGGGAATTGATGAGTTATTCCTGAATCCAAAAGTTGGATTGTAAGGAGGCAAAACAGAAACAAACAGATGATACAGAGGAAGTGTGAACTGCTCCAGGTTTTTGTAAAGCCAGGCTACCCAAAATGTCATGATAAGGTGCATTGTTATTAAATGAAGGTGTCAGACTGGTGGTACAGGGATCCTTTTCTAGATTTGGAGCAAAATTAGCAAGTTATTGGCATGCTTAAATTTTTTTCTGGTGTGCAGTTTACCCCTGCATATTAGTGTTCTGGGAAATGGTACCTTTTTGTAGCTGTGGCATTATTTGTGCTATGACGTTTTACTGAATGCTTCCAGCTGATAAAGAAACTTAGGACCATCTTTGTTCCTGGAAAGAATGCATTGATTTCAGATATTGAAAGACAGGAGAAAGAAGTTATACTTGATCAGCAAAGATTTTTTGAAATACTGGCCTACATTTTCTCACTTCTGTGCAGACTCTCTAAGGAGGGGGTAATTTAGGAGTTGTGAGTATATGTGAGGTTGTGTATGTGAAGTGACTGGCACTAGTTACGCATCTGTGCTTGTAGTTGTTTTGGTGGTGTTTTTTTTTTTTAGTATTATCAGTAGTTCTGTTTTACACCTAAATATACTGTGGTTTCTTAATCCTTTTTTCTGACCTTCCTAAGGAAGGAGATTGCGTTGATCCGAGTTCCAAAATTTGGGAACTGTAACTGGTGTTCAGCAAGGCAGGACATGCTTCCCTGCTGTGGCTGAAAGAAACTTTCTGGCTGTGGTCAGTGAGCTTTGCGAGCAGTAATTACATCTCTGAAGTACTTTGTGAGCTGTGTTATTCTGTAAAATGATGCAAGTGATGTAAAGACCTTGAAGAAAGTCTTTCAGCATTTGAAATTAATTAGACCTGTTGATTCCTAGGCTGATGTTCAGAGTTTTAGACCTCATCTGATTTTCGAGCTTGAAAAAAAAGGTGTCTGTGTTACACAGTCATATATAAAGTTTACATTCAGTAGCTGTAGTTTCTAATTTGGTATGTGTCCCTGACTTCCTTCTCCTCAAAGAATGCTGTTAAAATAACCCATGTGAAATACAAGTTAGAAAAAGTTAAGATCAAGAACATGCAGACAATCCTAATAGAAATAGTTATTTCTAGGCTGTTGGTTGGTTTGCTTATTATAGAATTGCAGTCTCCTGTGTGTCCGGGAGATTGTATCACAGCTGTTAGGAATCAGGATCTTTATAATCTGTTCTGATAACTGTTTGTTTTGTTTGGAGGAGTTCAAAGGGCTCGTTTTGGTTTAATTAATTAAGTTTATGGAACTATGTAACTGAAAATAACAGAGATAAAATTCATAATAGTAGGTCCGGTTATTGCAGAATGTTTTGCTGAACTGTTCAGTGCATTATTCTGCTGTGTATGTACTTAGGAAAAAACCAGTTTCAGATCTTTTTAGAAAGAATTTTATTTCTAGTTGCTAACATAGTTTCAACCACAGCTATAGGCAGGATCTTCAATTTATTGGATCCCCAAACTTGGTAAAGTCTGTTGAGGATGATCTTACTTCAATTTCAAATTAATCTGCCCTATTCGCTATCCCTATTATAATAGGGAGTGTAATTAACCTCTTGACATAGTTGTTCATATATATGGTTTAAAATTCTAGTGTTTTGACTATTATATAGTAATAGATTTATTTGCATTTGGAGTGAACAGTTCCTGAAAGGGGATTCTGAAATGAGTATATGTGAGCTTTCTTCTGATCAGTATTTTGATATTTCTTGCTGGTCATACGTAGTAAATCTGAAGTTCAGATGTTAAACATCAAGATGAAATCCAGCTTCATGAGTGAATACCATCTTTTGCATATGTGTCATATGCAAGTCCCACCTCTTGCTCCCTATGAATGCATAGCTCTCGGTGATACTTGCGAGGCTTTTTGTTGTGACTATTCCTACCTGGCAGAAATCTCTATGGATTTTATTCAGTCAGTCAGTGGAGGTGGAAAGGGAGTGAACAGTTTGGAAGTGAAATTTTGTTTTAAGCTTTCAAGTCATGCTTCCTGCGGCTAAATGTCCTCCTTCCTTTTAGGATAATTAATTTGGGATGGTAAGTGTCTAGTATATTGCATCGGCAATATACAGTTATCCTCTCTGTGTCAGACAGAAATTGGTATTTTAATTTTGCAAAGGGGTGTGTGTACTTTTTCAAGAGTTTAGGTAGGAGGATTCCTGTAACTGAGATAGTCCTAGAGATCCAATCTGTGTTAAAAATAATATGCAGTAGGAGGGATTTAACTGGTGGTCTTGTGGAGAAAACCAAAGTAATACCAACTTTGAACGCTAAGGCAAACGAAAAATATCGTTTAAAATTCCGTATATAAGCAGTGATGTAAATTCTACATCTAGGAACTTGTTTCCCCTTGGCAAAATGGATATTTAAGTGAAAGGGACGTTGCCAAGTTGAACTGGAAATGAATGTTTTGTGAAAAGTAAGCTTGCGTTAAGTCACGTTTCTTTAAAAAATAGTACAGTAAAGAGTTATTTTTATAACAAGTATTTGAATCACAGTTTATGCAATCCAAACACTGAATCTTTATGTTACTGCATGAGAACCTGAACTTAAATTGAGTAACTGGTCTTTATTTTCACATATCTGGTTATGTTGGGTTTTTGGTTGTTCCCCCCCCCCCTTTTTCTTCCTGCTTCATGCTTTAATTTTTGAATATACATTTGTCATTCAACAGCAGTGACATTATGCATGGGTACGGGTAGAAAAGGAGGAGAGATTTTAAAGGAACACATCAGTCATTCTTTCGTTTCTGATTGTGTGGGTTATCTCAAAACGGGTTCACATGTATCTCAACATATTTGTTACTCTAGGAAAAAAAAAGTGTATTAATAGTGGCTTATACGCAGTGTTTGTTCTAGTGAAGTATGGTACTTTCTGAGATTGTGACTTCTGCCAAACATTGCATGCTAAAGAGAGGATAGTTGCTCGCTGTGGGTAAGCCACTGCGTGATGGAGCTGGCGTGTGCAGTAAGGTCGTGGGTGGGCACGCTGCTGCTGTCTTTGTTTCTTCCTGGTAGCTGAGGTTAGCTGAGGGCCTCTTCTGTTAGCCGGTTGCTGGATACCTGTGATGTAAACCCAATGTGGCATATGTCCTTAGGATATTTGTGAGCTTCAGGAAGTTTCAGAAGAGAAGGCTAGACCTCCTGGCTTTGTTGGAAACACAGACTAGGGTTAGGTAGCAGGGTCTCCCCGAATTATTATTATTTTTTTTAATTTTCTTGAATGAAATCTTTGTACCTAAGACTATATTTAACAAATGTTTTGGAAAAGAGCATTTTTTCAGTAAAATGTTATTTTCTCTTTTTTCGTCTGGTTGCTAGCATAATGTTAAAACTAGCATTGATCTGAAAGATACATATATTCCTTTTTGCTCATTGCTGTCCTCCATCTGTGTAGATTTAGCAAGACTGTCAGATTTTTCTCTTCTTTCCCCACTCCTGCTTTTTTTTACATCTCATAGTCCCTCTTACTTGCCTCCTGCCTGTGCTTCTCTGCCCAGCCTTTGTCTACCCACAACATACAGAAGTTCCTGTCTCTGATCTCATCTGCTCTTATTTGACCCTCTCTGTTTTGCTGTGCTTTTTGAGTGGAGTACACAATACATACAGTGTGTTTTAGAGCAGGGTCTGTGTGATGACTCCAGGATGGCATCATAACTTTTGGTGTTGATTTCAAAACCCTGTTTTAGATTGCATCATGTTTGCATTGCTGCAAACAATTAGTTTCCTACTTCTCCTGTGTGTTTGACAGTCAAGCAAATAAAATAATCCTTGTTCTCCCAGATCTGTGTGACAATTATCCACATATTGGTAAGATTTCTGTGTTTCCTCAGTCTATCTTTGGACTTTTAAGTAGCATTGAATATGTTTTTTGATCTCTACAGTTTTCTTTGTGACTTTTGGAAATGCGTGCCTTACGATGAATTCATGTCCTGGATTACAAATGAACCATGGTGCATGAGTTGTAATTCTTAAAATAGGTTTTGAGGCTGTGTAGGTTTTTTTCTTTTTAAAGAGTAGTGGAATGCATATACAGTGCTTTCTTCTAAATAAAAAGCTGAAAAGAGATTTAGTAGCAGGATTAAGATTTGCAATTTATGGCAGAAATTTCTTGGTAATTACAATCTCTGTAATTGATACTCTTCCGATGCTTCAATGTGTCCAGCTGTATGTAAATATTCTCTTGACTACACATTTTTGCATTTCTTTCTTCATGTAAATGAGGAATCTCCTTGGTTTCTATTTGGGGACTCAAATGTGATTAATTTAGCATGTCTCATTGAAAGGCAGGATCTGTTGCTGGAAAAGGTTTTCCCTTCTGTTGAGGGTGTGGGAATGCATGACTTCTGAGCTCAGAGGTGGTTGTTGGGACTGGCAAGCAGCCTTTCTGGCCAGGGTTACCTGGCAAACCAGGTGGCTTCCAGAGGGTGAGCAGAGTGAGAAGGGCTGTTGTGCTGTCACTGTTGGGTTGCAGGGACCCCGTCCTGCTGGGTAATGGTGGAACCAAGAGGGAGTTTTCATCTCCCACCTGTGGCCCATGTTGGGTACTTTTCCTTCCCTTGCTTCTGTTGGTCTGTGGCTCTTATCCACGTGAAGGTTTTAGTTTGTAGCTCTGTAGGTCAGAAAGGCTCTCCAGCCCTGCTGTCTATTTTCATTAAAAAGTGTTTTACAGAAAGTGACTGAAATGGTCATGAGTGCTTCTTGTGCTCTGCTTGCTGGCCATGCCACAAGCAGCTCTGTCAGTCTAATCATGCTATGCTAATCAGACCTGTAGGGAATGTCACGTGTTAAGTCAGCATACTGCCAAGTGTTGCTGTAGCTGTATGACTTATTTATGTGATGAAAATTAGTGAGGTCTCAAGGGAGTGTGCTGACTTGCTTGAGCCTTTGTCAGTTCTTACGTGGGGATTTTAGTGCTGTTTTTCATCCCAGAAAAATAATGCAGGTATACCAGAAAAAATGATGCAGGTATACCAGCAAGAGCTGTTAAAGGTAACTTACCAAAAGGGGCAGGGGGGATAACACCCAATATAACCACTTCGGCAGGGGTGCAGCAGTATATAATTAAGTATTGTGAAGCTTCAGTTCAGCAGTGCATGTAAACTGTATGCTCGAATCTGTTGCTAGCTGTAAAGCATTTATTTGCAAGGGTATTAAAACATCTGAGCTTGTTTTCTTGCAGTTATGTCCTATGATAAGTTTGTGCTGGACAGGACCTGTGTGAGAATAATGCTGGTTAAAGTGATTCAAAACCGGGAGCCTGCTCTTGCAAGATGCTTAGTATTCAGTTGTCTGTTCAGCAAAGCACTTGAGATAGGATATTGCATCCGATTTATAAATAGTCCTGTTAACTTCCTGCTGCTTGCTGCTTGCTACAGTTGTCTTTCCGCAAGTAACTCAGGTACTTCTTGTTCTATATCTGTTAAAAAACAATAGGGAAGGTGTGTGCTGATAAAGTTTTATTGTTGATGTCTTCTGGACAGTTGGTAATACCTAGCTGTAATCTGGGAAATAATTTGACCCAGGAGCCTGTTTGTTCTCTGGAAAGGTCTTTGCAGCATCTTTCAAGTAAGTGTCTGACAATATTTACTTACCGTTTGGAGAGAAAACCCGAGGCTTGGGTCAAGAAACCAGTTTTGTGTCATTGCTAAATGGCATTACCTCTGTCTATCTTGCTGTCTGGATCTGGTTTCTTTGTTCACCCACTATATTTTCATTGGGTCCTTCTCTTTTGTCTTCTGTTTATCCCTTTCTGGCAGGGTTTATTGTTTTGCAACAAGTAAGCTTTCTTATCCTAGCAGGCTGAAATTATTATCCAGGATTTGGTCATGATACCATTTTTTGATCCCATAAATAAACTTGTCGTTAATGTATTTTCTTGATGGAGCTTAAAACAGATGGGAGGAAAAAGCTGCAGTTTCCTTATGACAATATATAGCCGTTAGCCCCTGGCACATACCTATATATCTTAAATAAATAGCTAATACATTGATAGTTACCATTAATTATTTCCATTAACTTCATTCCTTTGATTAAAAGGTGTCATTATCATCTCCATGGTGGTACGTTTACCTAGTAAACAATGGAGAATCAAAAGGTACTTGCAAATGAAAGTTGTTGTGATGAACAACACTCTTTAGGTGTTTATGCCTGTGCTTATTGATATATTAATAATGGGTGACTTACTGTGTTTTCAAGCTCGGACAGCAGTAAAGAAATGTCCTCAGCTCTCTGTTTACCAGAAAGATGGAATTAAACACAAAGGATTGATAAGATTTACAAAGAAAGGTGGAAGCGATTTGGATATTAAATAATCATGCAAATACTGTGCCTGACTCTTGGGAACAGAATGTATTTTTAAGTTAATACATGTGCCCTTCCCCTTAATGGAAATTCTTTTATTTCCCTGTTATAAAAGATATTTTTTTTTAAGACAGTTATCTTGATGCCACAAGCTAGCATTAAAAATAACAGTAGACATTTTTCAAGCAAAGCAATCTCCCTGTCAACAGGTAATATTTGTGAGAATTACAAGCCCTTGAAACTCATTAGAAGACATAGGGTGAATGGGTAGGGAAATACTCTTTTATTCATTGGTACTAGATACTGTGGTAGGAATTTCAGTGTTCCTAAATTGCTTCCTTAAATACCCTTCTCTCAGCTTTAAAACTTGCATAGGGTTAAATACTAATCTATTTTAAAGAAGCTTAACTGAACTCAGTGGAACTACATTTAAGAAAATGTATCTCTTTATTTTCTAAGGTGATGTATCAAGACACCTCTTAAAATCAAATCCAAGGTTTTGGAGTTCCTTCAGGCTGTGTCAGTTTTCTGAGGACTGTAAGAAAAATACAGTTTTCTGCCAGTTGAGACCAGGTTAAGAGTTAATCTAGTTCTTGTAGTAAAATTGCTTCCTTGAAAGTAAAATAATGCTGTAAGATTTATGGAATAGGTTTGGTTTTAGTTATGGGCTTGTGGTGGGTGGTTTTTCTTTGTGTGTATATATATATATATATATATATATGAATATATATTAAAAAAACACAGCTAAAACCTTTCTGTAAAGGAAAACAGTGATTCTGTGAATGTAGAAGCCATTGAGACATTGGTTTCTACCAGGAGCATGCAAATCAAATAGAGCTGATATTGGCAAAATAAGTCTTTGGCTATTTTCTTTATGTCTCTGTACAATAGTCTTCTTGACTCTTATTCTAAAAAAAAAAAAAAAAAAAAGGTGAAAAATGACCTTCCTGTTTGCAGTCAGAAACTTGGTATCCTTCTGGGTTTTGGTCCTTGGTTCATGGATCACACCAGAGTTTTTCACTCCAAGCTGAAAGCTTTATTCAGTGGAGCGTGTCCAGAGACGGGCAATGGAGCGGGTGAAGGGTCTGGAGCACAAGTCTGGTGAGGAGCGGCTGAGGGAACTGGGGGTGTTTAGTCTGGAGAAAAGGAGGCTCAGGAGGGATGTTATTGTCCTCTATAATTGCCTGAAGGGAGGTTGTAGCGAGGTGCGTGTTGCTCTCTCTTCCCAAGTAACAAGTGATAAAACGACAGGGAATGGCCTCAAGTTGTGCCAGGGAGCTTTAGATTGGATATTAGGAAAAAATTCTTCACTGAAGAAAGCACTGGAACAGGCTGCCCAGGGAAGTGTAGGTATTTTAAAGATGATGTAGATGTGGCACTTAGGGAGGTGGTTTAGTGGTGGACTTGGCAGTGCTAGGTTCACAGTTGGATTTGATGATCTTAAAGGTCTTTTCCAACCTAAACAATTCTAAGATTCTACCGCTGAGGTGTGCAGGATGGATACTGAAAAGTGCCTTACAGGACCTGCAAGGTCAACAGCATGTGGTGTGCTTGTTAGGGCAGTTGGTTGGGATGTATGTAAGGCAAGATCAGCAACTTTGCTCTCCTGTTGAAGGTGAATTTAGCATTAAATGATACATCTGACATGCTGTTCTCTTTTGAGTGAAGTTCAGCAGTGTCTCTGCTTAGAGCTTAATTTATAGTTGCTTTAGTAATAGTTACAACCTTGAGCTATGGAAATCCTTTCTCACCTTTTCAACTCCCTGTGGGTTTTAGCCATGGACAGATTTTTTTTTCCCGTCTCAAGTATTTTCTCTGTGAAAAGCATATTTAAAGTGGAGCTGTCCATCAGCTCTTCTGTCTCCCTTCCTTCAGACTACGCGTCTGTTACTGCCTACATTATTTTTTGATGAGTACTTGTATGTGTGTAGTATGCTATGTTATTCACTATACAAGACTGACTTTCAGAAAGGCAAGCCACTTGATTAAGATTAAAAAAAAATATGTAAAGCGAGCCTTTATTAAATTTTGCCTCCTTCCAAAAAGTGTTTTACGTACTTGTCTTCAAGTGTTGTATCAGCGTGTAGCAGAGAATTGGAGAAATCCCACAGCTGGTGAAGCTGATGCCCCTGACAGCAGTGGCTGCTCAGAGAATGTGCGTGGCAACATCTGCACTGTGCTCGGCTAAGGAAGAGCCTTACAGAAGTGAAGAATACCTGTAAACATGTAAAAGACAGAGACAAGGAATAGAACTGTCCTTGGATGTGGCCGCATTTTTAAAGGAGAGGTAGTACTGGCCTAAACAAAAAATAATAATAATATTACATTGCTTGTTTATGAACTTTTGTATTAGATTTGGATTACTTCTGGTACAGGAAAGTAAGTTTGTCCGTGGGATTGTTTTGGAGTGGGCTGCTGTTGTTTCCCAGGCAGAAGGGCACATGCTGGAGCCCTACAGAAATGCGCTGGTACGTGAGCAGCAGATGTCCTTGGTTGCTTGATGCTTCCATTTTGCTGGGCCTAGGCTGCGCTGAGGGTCTGTGAGCACACTGTGACAAGTTTTCAGAGTCAACTAGAATGTTGAAAAACACCAATTGTTTTTTGTTTGCTTAATTTTTTTAACAAAAAAAGTGATTCTGAAATACAGGTACACCATACCGATAGATTTTATAAAGACATGCAGATTTAAAGTTAGATTTTAATGTGAAATATGATTTTAGTGCTTATACAATTGCATGCCCTTACAGATTGACATTTGCTTTTAGCCTTAAAGGGAGGAGCAAGGGGTCAATGTTCTCAGTCAGTTACGGAGATGGCATAGGCTTTCCAAAACGAAGTTATTAGGCGGCCAGAACTGAAGTAAACTAATTTCTGAAGGAGCTACAGAAAGCCTTATGGTGTCTATAGTTCTTAACTTTTTCTATATAGAATACTGGGGATGATTTGGGTATGACATGGCCTACAAATACAGTTTGGTAAAAAAGGCAGTGAAGCCATCAGCTGTGCTTCATAGTCTGGGTTTTCCTTGACTGGTAGCAGTGTGCATAGGGGAAAAGAAACTGGAAACATGGAACTTTTTTTTAAGAGTTCAATTTTTGCTGCTTTGTGTATTGGAGAGCATTGTTAGCACACTGAAAAGAAAATTGGATTTATGTTAGAAAATAAATTACTACTGGATATAAGGAAGTGCTTTCTTCTGGAAAGGATGTCTTCCAGAATATACTGTACTTGATTATATAGGCAGATTTAGTGGTTGCAAAAATTAAAATTGAAAGGTTAAACTAAAGCTGAGGACTAGCCATATGGTGAAAATAAGTGTGGATATCAAATCTGATGGTGCCTTAATATATTAGGGGCAAAACCAATTCTAACATTCCCCTCCACACTCCCCATTCCGTACTGCACTTACTCACAAGATATTCAAGGAGGAAGCAATATTGCAATTTGAGACCACAGTCAAGTGTTCATGCATTTGTGGTATTAGCGTTTCAGTTCCCTTTAATTTCCAATGAATAGAAGAACCTTTTAAAAGATTGCATTTCACTAAAGATTAGTGTTCACAATATTCGGTTTAGGATAGTCAACAGGTGACATTCTAAGACCATAAATTTTATGTCTTTCATCTAAAGCCTATCCAGTACACTGATCAAGAAAATACTTTTACTTTCACCTTTTACCCCAGCAATTTTGGGCTAGTTAAGAAAAAAATTCATTTCTGGACGTGTCTGTTTGCGTATCTTGATTTGAAGTCTAATGAGGAACTCAACAGATAAAACCTACAAAATGTTATGCTCTCAGTATTTTTGAAACTGCTCCTTACCCAGCTCAAATTCTGAGGTTTCAAATCTTGGCCATTTTTAATATAGTTTCTGTCATTGTTTTAAAACCCTCCCCAGTAATTTCTGAAATAGCAATAAAGTCTCTGCATTGTCTGATATTACTTTTCCAAGTCTGGATATGAAAGTAAATAGGCAGAAGGTGATACTATTCTGTCATCTCTCTGTTACTGCTTGCTGCTACATGCTTCTAGCCACTGCCTGTGACTTCACTGATGTCTCTGATGCTCCTTTGTGCTTGTTTCCTCAAAGTAAAAGTTTTATGCACACGTAACAAACAACTGTTTGGTCTTCTGCAGTTTCTTGTATCTAAAGATGAAACCAGCTGGTAAGTACTTTGGGTGCAAGTGTACAGTGTGACATGGAGTATTATATGCAAAATGGCCATTTTTGCAGAGTAATGCCTGCCCAGTGGTGGGTATTCTCAGTTGCTTTTGATGGAAGGACGGCAGAGAAGGCTTTTAGATTTAACAACATGAAAGTCTTTGCTTTGGCATTTATCATCTCACTTCTTTCTTCTGTTTTAACTTTGTTATTAGGGAGTGGAAGAAGGTTGTTCGAATTAAAGAAAAATAATTGCAATCAGATGTTAACACTGTTAGTTCTGGTTTGTGTTTATCCTTTCAGCTGTATCTGCTAACCACAATATATAAGCATTTTTTTTGTGAGGCTGCTCTTCTGTCATTTTGATAAGATTAAGTTAGCTCTTAGACTATTAGTAAGTAATTCCAGTTTTATTTGTATTGCCATTGAAATATTCTTCATTCATTCATTACAGAAGAAATTTTTCTGTTATTCATGAACACTGCTTATTTTCTGATTCAAGTGGACTTCCTTACCTCATGCTGATTGATGTATAGAAATCCCTATACACTACTGAAGACTTGTCTGCTTTCTAGAGTGCTGTTCTTGGGTTTTTTTCTTGTTCTCAATAGTTGAATATTCTGGTTTTGAAATGAATATATTTTCAGAAGCTTCTTGTTATAATAGAAATCCTACCAATTTACGTTGACTATTTTCCATTTCAAGTGATCCTTTATAGTCCTCTTACTTATTTTCTGCTTTTCTTTTTTCTCTGTTGCTATGTGAAAAATGTCCTTTTGCATAGGGTAAATTCACTGTTTGTTGATATGCCTAGCTGTGTTACAATATGCTTGTTTTTAATGTATTAAAAATTTGAATACTCTAGTAACACTGGCAATTCCTACATATGCTATTTGCATACATGCATATATATATATATATATGCTTAAGATAATGGAGAATGGTTTTGGGCTTCTGATAGTTTATATACTGCGGGATATTGAGAACTGTAGGGTTACATGCAGAACACAGCAAAGTTGTGCAGAAGCCAGAAATACTGTTACAGAGTTTCTGAGTAAATATAGTGTCTCTGTCCCTCCCTTTCTGTCCTCTCTGTTTATGTATTACCCATTGCTTATTAAATGTTTGATATAGAAAGTTAATATTTAGAAAACAGATGCATCACCTTGAAATGTAAGTGTGCTAGAAAGTGAGATTAACAGTGTTTAAATGTCATATTAAGAAACTGATCTGAACTAAGAAATATTCTTTTAATTTTAAATTTGATTAAAGAATTGATGCCTAATAATGCAAATTAAATTTTTTTACGACTGTGAATCTGCTGTTTCATTATCATAATTTTGATTGATTAGTTATCTGAATTAAAACTTTAAAAAGTAGTTACATTGTATTTCCAGTTTTGAAGGGGAACACAGTTAGGAAAGGCCAGGTACATGTGCCATTTCTAACAAGTGCTAAATCAGAGTGATTGGGGTCTCGTTTTTTCAAATAGAATTTTCTCATTTTCTTCTGTTGTGCTTCAGCATTCATAAAATACATGTCTGCAAAGGGAGGAATCAAAATCTCTCAGTAAGGAGTGCAAATCAGCAAGAACAATACAAGTCTATTATTAGACGTTGGAGAGGACCTGCTGTCTTAAGAGATGCTTATTAATGAATTTAAGTAACTTGCTGGGATGGCACTGTGAAATTAAGACACAGAATTCAATCTTTAAAACGTCTGTTAAAGCATTTAATTACGTGAAAGATCTGACTGGGTTATTTCCCTGTCCCCTTTGAAGAAGGCAAATGATTCAATAGGCTTCAAGCATACAATTGAATGTTTTTGGTTTTTTTTCAGGGAATTTCAGATATGTTATTTTTAGGGTAACACCAGATCACATCTGTATGCCTTCATGTTTAAGTGTTTAAAATACTAGTTTTGTATCAATTAATAGTATTGCTGGAAAATACTTTTTTCCATTGCAAAGAAATGAAATTTCTCTCTTTAAGGCTGATTTAGCGTGATGCTCCATGCTGTAGTGCAGAGATTGTTCATTTCCTAGCAAAACTGAAGTCAGAACAGAATTGCAAGTGTGCTGAGAACAAAAAAGCTTCAGGGTTAACCCTGGTCTCTGTGGGCACATTGATCCCTTGGAAGGAGTATCTTTGTGTGTTTTGTCTAGCTCTAATCTTTGCTTCTGTGGTGGAGAAACTTTACCCTTGAGTAATGAAGTTCTTTAACAGGTTATTTTCCTTCACTAAATTACTTTATTTACAGACTTTTAAACATTCTAAGTTTTTGGAAGTCCCAAATTCTGATGCTGATTTCAGATAAACTGGTTACACCTGTGCTCATTTATCTCAACACTGTAATCCCATTTAAGGGCCTGAATTTTCCTTTTTAATCTGCAGCCTCATGGCATAGTGTCTCCTTTCAAAGCCACTCATGCATCCACTGAAGTTGGTCACTGATAGCATCTGAGGCCATGGCAGGCTGGAGCCTGATGAGTTTTATCGCTGTCTGCCATAATGTGCCCATAGTAGGCAAGATTTCTGGTGTAATCATTTTACATTTGTATTCTAAATATATTGTGCCATTCAAATAACCAATAAAGAAACAATACAAACCTGTATTTTTAAAATAATGTTTCTTGTGCGGTTCATACAAGGCTGCCATGTAAATACTGGACTTTAGAAATGTGTGAAAGGCTTCAGATTTTATAATATTTCTGAAATGACTATGCTGTTTATCAAGCAGTGGTACGGTAGGGCATAAAATGTATAGCATGCTTTGGTTTTGTCTTGGGAGCGCGTTTGCAGATTCAGGTCGTGTATATTTGTTCCCAGAGTTTTATGAGGTGAATGAGACAGTGGGCTTGGAGTCTGCAGCCTCATGGAGAATTCCCTGCCGCAAACCCAGCAGGATAGAAATACAGCACATTTGCATCCTCTGTGTGTGTGTGTTGGTCCTGCTGCTTGGAGATAACAAGGGTCTTTCAGTCCCTAGAAATACTAGCAAATCAGAGCTGGCCTTAAGATCTTGGCAAAATGGAAAGGGGACTCTGGCATGCTCTAAGAGAGAAATTGGATATTTTTTCTTTACTTTGCAGTTGAAAGCTCCTTCACATTCGTCGGTGAAGTCATGGTGTTGGTGTTGTAGGAAAAGAGCAGTTATTTTCTCTTTTTTTTTGCCACTATGAATGTTGAGTTATTGCTGCTTCCCTTCTGGGAATCAGTTGAGGGTGGACTTGAAGGGGAGACCCTGGAAAGGTCCACATTTAGGGTTCCCCATATCCGAGTCTTTATCGGAAGGGAACTATATAGGTTCTAAAGTTCATGTAAACCAAGAACAAATCCTAAAGCAGTTACATCTTTTTACAAAGGTGAATGGATAACTAGTAGAGGCTGTATTTTATGTTGTAAAGCAACACTCTTGTCTAACAGAGGGGGGTGAATAAATAATTTCTAACAGATATACAGCTTTTAGGTAGAGAGGAACTGTAGTATCCTGCTTGGGGCAAAAGTAGATACTGACCATTAAAATATATGGCAGATATGATAACCACAATGTTAAAAAATTCTCAAAAAATTATATTGGATTTGTGGGTTTTTAATGTGTTTTCTGGGGTGGATTTTTTTGGTTGGTTTCAGTAGTTGTAAAAACAACCAGGGATCCAAAAAGTGTGTAAGTGGCCTCTGAATGAGCAGTAGTGTGTGCCTTTTCTTAAGAGATCTTCTGCATTTAGTCATCTATGTTTGTTTTCCATGTGTTAGAGAGAAATATTTTCAGAGGCTTTTTCTAGGGCTATATAACTCCTGAATTTTTCTTCTACCCAGAACAATGCTGTTAAAGCTAAGCAGCGAACAATCTCCAGTCTGATTTGTGGAGTCAGTTTGTTTCATGCCAGAACTTGTTTAATTCTGAGATATTTCAGGTGTAGGACCCCATCAATCTTTCAGTTTTAACATAAATGAAATTTTTAATGGTTTGGTAGATCATGCATATATTATGGCATGTTGCACATCGAGAGGGTTGAAAACTGCCATCAGCGAGCTGACTATGAGAAGGACGTTTTTTGAAATAACTCTTTATACAGCTGAGACTGCTGCAAAATAGACCTGAGTGTAGCTGGCACTAAAATGGAAATGTTGGAGCTCTGTAACAATCTGTGTTTCAGCTTTGTGCGAATAAGCATGGGCAACTACTGAACAAATGGGAAGAAAACTGTCTAAATCACAAACCTCTTGCACAAGTGTGATATAGTGTCTTACATGATACGAATTTACTGTTGCTTTTACTTAATCTTCCTAAAACTTACCTTCTGATTTGAGGATTTTAACTTTCTTGTGTTTTTCTTGGTCATTGATTTGTGGGTATCAGAGGTGTATAACTCGTGCCTGTGAAGTTACATCAGGCCTAATGGGACAGGTCACGTTAACTTTTGGCTTGCCTTTGGCTGCCCTCTTTTCTGAGGATTTTGCGAAGTCCCTGCCAGATTTCCACCGGTTTGAATAGGTAGTTATTAAGGCCACATGAGTTGTGTGTGCTTTTGAGTTCCTCAGGTAGGATGTTCCTGTATACAGGAACATTCTGCTGCACCTGTGTAGAGAAATAGGAAATACTGTGTCCTCAGTGATGTGAAACTGAGATTTTGTTACATACTTGATGCTTAAAATCAAGTTACATTGCTCTAGCATATTTATTTACTTAGTTGTACTCAAAATTACAAACATTTAATATTCTCTGAACTAATGTGGTTGACGAGCTTTCTTCTTTTTTTCACTCTGAATAAAAGGTCATTGAAGTAAAAAACTTGCCCTGATTCTTTTGCTGTTGCATTGAAATGTAACCAGTGCACTAGAAATACCTTTGAATTCTGATTCTGAATCAAGGTATGTTGTCATCTTATAGTTTATTTTCCTCCAGTTATTGTGTCTTCTGAAAACAAAAGTGCTACATAATTAGATTTCAGGAGTTATCCAATGGAGAACTCTGCATAGCTTATTCTTTAAATTTGACGAGGTTGTTATAATTTTTAAGAATGAGCAATTTGAAGCTGAATCTGTTTCCGATAGGCTGGTCATGTTGGGAGGTAAGTGACTCAGTTCCAGCCTTTCTGCTGAATTTGTATTTTCTACATGTTTATATCACTGGGAAAGAATAATATAGAATTATTTGCTGGTTGCAGAAATGCTTATTGTTGTTTCGTAAATCAGTTTAGCTTTTTACCAAATTACTTTGAATATGTATCCTCCTTCTCTCCCCTGTCCTCAGATAATCCCTCTTCCAACTTTGGTGCATTTTAACTTCATTTTTGATGTCAGTCTTAGTAAGAAATAGTATTTATTTCAATGCTACAGTGACAGGACTGTTATATTTTAACTTACTGGTCATGCTTCCCTTGGCTGAGCACTTTGTGACGGGGAAGAAAACTGTCATGTTTGTGCCTGGCTGATCAAGCGTGCTTAACCAAAGTGGACCAGTAGCCTGAGCAAGCCGCATTCTTCTGTTTCTTAGGGATGTGCTCAGTGCTGATGCAAATCTTGGAGACTTCTGCTATGGGCTAACTTTTGGTAACATCATAAGGATATCTCAGGTGCCCAGTGGCACGTTACATACACTTGGAAGATTGTAGCTGTATCGTGTTTTTACAGGGGGAGATTGTAATTGGGAAGACGTTTGCCATTAGGAAGTGTTTGTCTGGAGAGGTCCCCTCCTCCAGCAAGTTTGTTCAGATGTTTGACCTTTTTTGCCTGCAAATGGTCACCCTTCCCAGTGTTTGCTCTTCCCTGTGTTGAAGTTTGTTTTTCTTTTGGGTTGAAATAAAGCCAAGTGTTGATTTGGCCTTGGCTGTCATTTTGTTACAAGTATTTTTTTAGTTTGTCCTCTCCTCTGGTTTTTGTATACAGTTTCAGCAGTAGTGTGATCTTGGAGGAGAAAGAGCAAAATAAAACATTTCTTGCATTTTTGTCTGTAAGATTATAGCTTGGATTCCAGTATCTGAAGCACCCATCCCTTCTTGGCCTCTCTTTTGTCCTTTGGTTCTCTGGTTAAACTCACTGTCAATGATGGATGAACTTTTTCCTTCTTTATCAGGGTAGCCTGACAAAAGAGAGGAGCAGAAATTAATAAATTTTTACTGTTTTCTAGTATGATAAAGTTGAAAACAAAGGAGGAATAAATATGTGCTGTGTGGTGGAAGTGAAGGACTTACATCACCGATCAGCATGTATCTTACTGATAAGCAGAGAACTATTCCTGTAGCTCGAGGGCGGTGTATAGCATAATTCAACATATATATATTTTCCAGTGGATGTCAACTACTGAAAATCACTGTTGTGCAACATCAAAAGTAGGATGCTGAAGGTACTATGTAATACATAAAGCAGGGTCCTCTCTTTCTTGCTTTGTTATAGCTAAAGCAGTTTTGGGGATGGTTTTGATTCAAGCATGGCCCCACTGTATACAGATGTTCTCCTGTGGGTCAACTGCTTCTTATTTCTTGTGGTTAAACCACAAAGTGTGTGGCAAACTGGACTGTTGTCTTGGTTTCCTTCATACTTAGAGAAATGTACTGTCAATATTTTACTTCGTTAAAAGTAGCCTACAAATTAAGAGATGTCTTGGCTCCCAAAACCTTTTCTGTACCTGAAAATGTCCTCAAATGGGAAGTATTTTTGTCGTATTGTGTTTAAATCCTGTTGAGTCCTATAATATCCTGGAAATGTGAATGTCTCCTGCCCCATCTTGAGTGGGAAAACAGAACAAACTGGAAGTCTAGTTTATCATGCTGTCTGAGATTGAAAGGAAACTCTTTAAGAGCAAGTCAAAGCTTAGTAACTACAGTCATATGATAATGGCAAGTATTCATAGCTTGTTGCGGTAATTTTCCTTTTGACAAGAGTTTTGGTATTTGCTCTTAATTCATGCACTTTGCCATGTGCAGTTTAACTGAAATGGCTTTCGTTACACTAGATAATAATCATCCTGAAGGGAATGATGTGATTGTTCTCTGTTCCCTAAACCAATGCAGACGGAGACCTCCTCTACGATCATTAGCTGTGCTGTAAAGTTATTGGTGCTTTTTTTTTCCTACCACCAGTCTTCAGAGAAACGCAGTTTCTTCTTTCACGCATCCTACCAGAAAGTCAGCTGGTCCAGATTAAATGAGATGAGTTTTAGTGGCATTTGGAGGGACTTGGGCTGAGACCACCACGCTTACTCGATTTTAGACTTCAAAGTAGACTCTCAGAAGTGAAATACCTTTCCACCCACACAGGTCCTGCCATATGGATTGGGCTTTTTCATTATTAAGTTAATCCAGAGGAGCTAGTTGCAATTATTTTTCTCTTCTAAATGGCTGACCACTGTGTTTCTGTACTCAGAATTGCAAAGTGAGCACTAACACACTTTAGTATCACAGACCATTTTTCATGCTTGAAGGTGCTTTTCTAACATTTACTTTGGTAAACGTAGGATTTGGGGTTAGTAACTCAAGGTTACATAAGGTTGGTAGATGCTTTTTAGTTACCTCTTTGTTTTTATTCCTTAGTAGCAGGTATGATGAGTACAACAGGGTGCTACTGTCCTTCAGAAAAACAGAAAACCTGTTACGTTTTAAAATCTCCCATGAGTTACATATCTACAATGGTTTTAATTCCATTTTTTTGTAACAACAGTCTTCCCTCTTCTCCTCCTGTTTTCATTCTCCACAAGCTTTTGTTGTTGTCAGAGCCTGTATTGGGTTTTAATGTTGCTTTTGCTTGTGTATGAGAGAAGCCAGTTTCGAATCTGTCATATAAATAGAGATTCATGCTTTCAAAGCCGGGTGCTTGAAATTAATCTTTTATTTAAAAGAAGCCCAGTTATTAATGGTGTGCTGAGTGTACATTACTTCTGTGGAAGCTGTGTATGACCAGCACGTTATCCCTTTTTGATTTACGATACTGATCTTAGGAAAGTATTCAACTTTGAAGCAGCTTGTTATGGTTACGTTTTAATGATGCTGAATATCAACTGTATTTTTGTTCCTATTTTTAAAATGCATAAATACTACAAAGGCTGTGCTTTTAAGTCATTTAAAGCTCTCTGTGATGAGGCCTTTAATCGTTTCCCTTTTACCTTGATTTGATAATGAGTCTCTGGGTTGTTTGGTGGAATCTGCTTAAATGTTAGTGTGCAGCAGGAGTAATATATGTAAATTTTTACAAATGATAATTTGTAGGCTTAACTCGGGGAAGCCTAGACCTGCTTCTGCTGAGTGGGACTAGGATGTCACCTCCCGTTCTTAGTCTGCTGTTTCTGTGTGTCAGGTGGCTGGTAATGTCTTTGGTGAGTGGTCTACCCACAAGATCGCAATGTAAACTACTCCATTAAGACAAAAGGAGGAATAGAATTACAACATCTTCTGTCTATTCACAGTAACATAATTTGGCTGTTACGGTTCTTTCTTAATGTACAGCAGCTAAGAAAGTCTCCTAATGCCCTCTGCAGCCTGGGAATTTTGTCTCCTGTCCTTTCTCATGATAGATTAATGGAAATGGGCTTTCCAAGAGCTGTGAAACAGATGTCAAAAATGGAGCTAAGAACAGTGACAAACTCTGCATTCTGTGTTTCTTGTTATCGTTGGATCTCAGCATGGTTTCAAATCGGGATGAAAGAAACCACGTCAATATAACAATTCCTTTTGCTTGTGGTGAGTGTTTACTGTAAGTGTTGCCTTCAGAATATTTTTGGTACATTCAGAAATATGTCAGTTGGAGCAGCGGGAGAAAGCTGGTTCGGGTGCATAGCTGTAGTGCAGTGAGTACACTGAGGGGAGTCTCTTGCCTTACAACTGCTAATGTGCATGGTAGTGTATAGGACATAAAAGTGCTGCCTGCGCTTCTCCAGCCTTACTTTCTTCTTGACTCTGGAAATGAAAAAAATTTTGGGAACTTTGAAAAAGAAATTCTTTCTAGAGTGACTTACATCTTAAACGTTTATTAAAAGCTACCATACAACAAAGTGAAGATAGAGCTCAGATCTTAAGGGATTTGTTAGTTTGGGAGTTTGCCGTTTGGAAAACATGCAAAGTGTAAAAAATACACTGCAAATTTGTCTCACTATTAGAGAATGCTTTTTCCTTGCATCCCCTTCAGCCCAATTTGTTCTTCATATATTATTCTGAAGCTAATGTTTGTAGGGCTTTGGGAAGCCCTTAAAAAGTATTCATGAAGTGTGTTCTGTTGTGAATAGCCTGAATTTGCACAGTGTTTTGATTTGTGGAACATTTGCACATACGTTACAATTATGGGCTAGATCATTGAAAGATATTTTTGTCCTTTGAGTCAATATTCAGTGTCTTGTTTCTCTTATAGTATTAGAACGTGTGAGTTGTTACACTGAAGTATATCTAAACAGAGAATTCCTGCAGTTGCTCAGTTTTATGTTCCAGCTAAAAGCAGCTCCATTATAATTTTATTTCTTGCCATGACTCTGTTCTCATTTACAGTTTATTTATTTTTAATTAAGATGCAAGATTTTCTGAGCCTGTTCAGTTTCAGTGGAATTTTTGCCGTTTCTGTCAGTCTGAGCAGGCACAGGCTTTTAAGTAGTGTTATGTTTGATGGAGATTAGATTGAGTTAATTTACCAAGAAGGAAAAATAATGCTGCAGAATTTACCACCCTTGCTGGTTCTCCATAGCCTTTAACTGAAACAGAACCATGCTACTAATAGGTTTGCAAAGATCTTCAGAGAGCCTGCAGATAAACATTGGATTATTAAACAGGTTTATGACTTGAGTCATGAAAGTCAGTCTCTGTGGTCCTGTATTGGTCACTAAGGGATGTGCCATGTTTTCCCAAATAAAATAAAGCATCAGTTTGAATTTATAGTATAACAGATTGTTTATATCCATTACTTGGATTTTATTGTTTTTAAATTAGTTTCTAAATTCCTGCCTTAAGAAAGAATGTTTTGAACCCATGTGGTACCAGGAAATACGTCAGTGGCAAGTGCATGGGAGGGAACCTCCTGAAAGTGTCTTACTGTTGTATTTCTAAAATCTTGAAGCCTGGATATAGGACCCGCACCTGCTTGATCGTCCTGTCAGGGGGTTGGCATAGAGGTGACTCGCTGCTAATAATTTAGTGATTCACTCTTGGTATGCAAATGGCTCAGGTTTTCTGAGGTGCTTTTTCTTCAGGCATCCCCATACCGTGTGGCAGACCCAGATGCTTTGAGGCTGTTTAGGAAATCCCTCTATCAGCTGAGAGGTCAGAAATACCAGTGTTGCCCCAGGTATACTTCTCTAACATGCAGTTACAATTCTTATATAGAAAAATACGTCTAAGTTCATATCATTTAATGGAGAAAGATTTTTGTGGCAGCACCATGTTCAGGTTGAGTCTGGATCAAGGATCTCATTTAAACAAAATGATTTAGTTTACTGTGCAGATCCAAGCGTGTATCCTCATACATTCCCTTTTTTCTTTGTCGTAGCAAACCAAAACTGAAGAAAGTGTTTACCCTTAAAATACATTGAGATGTTCAACTTTAATTTGAACACTTAGAAAAATCACCACATCAATAAATTGTTAAAGGTTAATGATTCTTCCAGTGAAGTTATATCTAAATTTATTTGTCACTGCTTCCAGCTATTGAGTTTTACTGTGGCTTTAATAACACATTGTATTGCATCTACTATGTACTTATGTGCCCCTTCAATTTCTGCTTAATTTTATTTTCCTTAAGAATTTTAGTGCTCGTCAAAATACTGCTGTCAGTGGTTCTTGGGCACTGTGCTTTCTCACGTACCAACCTGACTGGTAGATCTAACTAGTACCAGAATGGTAAATTATATTTTTTATTTCCTAGTCTTTTATTCCGTTAAGTAATCGGTAATCCGTTTGAAACATGATCAGTAATCTTTTCCATCCAGCCCATTTATTCAACTGCCTTTTCCCCCCACTCTTCCCGAAGGTGATGGCTGTATTCTGCACTTTTTCTGTCCTGTGTGCGCTGCTGTGATGATAACGGAGGGGAAGTTGTCTCATCCAGCCTCTGGGATGGCACTGGTCCATCGTCAGGCCTGTCTGTGCTCTCTCTTGTGCCAGTCTGCCCTTCATGTTCGTGCATTATGTCTGCCGGGTGTGCCGTAAACCCAACAAAACCTGTGAGAGCCTTGATGGCAAGAAACCAGTCCAATTTATTATTTTCTAGTTCTTAAAGGGAGCTGAAGAGGGTTTTGTGGAAGAATGCTTGTAAATGGCTTTGGGGGGATCCCGGAGACACACTGGAAGTGGTGCTCATGGGGCAGGTGGGAGCAGCCGGAGTGCTGTTGGCTGCCGCCGGGGCTGGGAGGGCTGGCACCGCGAGAATTTGGCCTTTTGGTGTTGGACTCTGGTTTGTTGTGTGAATAACCCTTGTCAGCCACGAAATGCACGGTAGCATCATGGGCACCTGCATCTCACATCTGGCGAGCCCTCAGCACAGCGGGGTTCTGGGCAGCGGTACCTGGGGCGCAGAGCTGCGGCTCGCTGTGCCCTGGGGAGCTGTTGGCTCAGTTCAAGCCGTAAACACCATTTCAAACGACTTGGTAAGGCAAGCTGCCAGAGGTGAGGTGGGCTCAGTCATACCTCTCAGGAGCGCCAGAAGCCATCCACGATCTTTGCCATTTGCACCGTTTTCAGCAGCAGTCAGGGCACTGAGGCGCTTACGGCACAGCACGTTTCGTCTGCTCTTTTGTGTAAGCCCGTGCACCACAGTCCTGAGAGGGAAATACGGTGGCAGCGGGCTCTTCCTCTGTTGTTATGCGTTCACACGGTTGGGAAGAAATCCAGATATTTGAATCTGTTTTCTGGCAGATTGCCCAGGAGGGAAGTTTGGTATTTTAACAGTGTTTCTGCCTTGTTCTGGAGGGAGGTTTTATCTTTAAGTGCACTTCTGATCAGGTGGGAATTAATTGCGCAAATAAATGCAGCAATATTGAGATTACACAGCTTTTTAAAAAAAAAAGAATAAAAGAATGAAGACATATGCAATGCTAATTTGGCTTTATTTTTAAATTTTCTCAGGTGTAGGGTTTTTTTTACTGCGTTCTTTGCTTGAGATGCTTTTAATTTTATTTTTTTTTCCTAACAAACTTTGGTACATGAAGAGTATGCAGCATAGACAAGCACAAAGCTTTTTGCTTTTCCTAACCCTGTACAAGTTTATATTAAGCTTTGATAGACCTTTGGGATTAATTAGTTTTCTTCAATAGGATACGATTATTACACTTGGTTTGAATTTTGCACTGAGGTTTCATTTTAATAAGGTGACTGAGGTGTAGAAGGAAGACATCTCTGATATCTGTCCCAGCTATGTTTTCTATAAATACAGTTCTTACAGGGCTAAACTGCAGATTGAGGCAATATGCAGGTTGGATCTGCTATATCAGCTATATATTTTTCATTTTAAAAGAGTTGGAACAAAAGCTACATTTTTCTTGAACGTTAAAGCAAAATTTTGCATTCTGAACATGCTTGCATTTTTCTGTTTAACTTTGGTATTTTTTTACATGTCTTTGTTGCTTGTATATTGGTTTTAGTTTGGAAAACCATGCTACATACATACATGATGCTTCACTGTTGTGTGATTCTGTGATCTTTCTGATATGATGTGGATACGTGGCCCATGATGATGCTGTTTTTAAGGTGTACATTAACTGCACATAGCAGGTGGTAGTTGTGGTTTCTGTTACTTACCTTGCAAACGACACCTGAATTGGCGTTCTTATCATTTTGTAGCGTCTTTGCTTGTTGCGCTGTAGACGAGAAGGTTGAGGAATACTATGCCTCTTGTGCTGTGAATTTCTGTCCTGCTTTGTTGAGTATGCCCGAGACTAAAGAAGTACCTAATTTTTGAAAAATGCTTGTCTCGTTTTCTGAAAATGTTAGACCCTAATATATAGCGTTCTAGCAGCAGTTGCCTTTCTGGTAAAGATGAGCAGTGATTACTGAGAAGGACAAAAGCTATCATAAATTCTATTAAGATCAGAACAAATGCTTGTAAGTGTTCTTGGAAATTAAAAAAAAAAAAATAATACCCCCTATTACTTACCATATGGCATTGTTTTAGATGTTTCTGGGAGGTCTTGACTGTTTTATTTTAATGATTGCATAACCCCTCACTTCAGAAGCTTGTTCTCATTAATAGCTGGCTGAGGAAAGGATGGACCTGTATCATCTTTAGGGTATATGGACTTTAAATTTTTGCTTTAATGTGATTCACAGCAAGAATTCAAAATAGCTTTCCTTCCCAGCTTTTTTGCTGAAAGCAGGGGTACTCTTCATCTGAGTAACCAATAGTTGATTTCTCTCTCTTCCCCACCCCCTGATTCTGGATGGGCTTGAGAGTATTTTAAGAAAAAATTAGGGTCTGAGATTTCAAAATTGTTTTTTTCTTTTCTTTAAAGGTGGGTTGACTTATATGCAAATAGTTGACGTAAGGTATGTGTAAAGGAATGAAGGCAGTGGGTTGGTTAGCATTGATAATATGCAGCTGGGGCCTTACCTTGAAGGCAGTGGGTTGATTGACATGGATGATGTGCAGCTGTAGCTCGTTCCTGCTAAGTAGTTAAATAGCCCTGAGGAGTGTGGGAGAGGGGGTTGGATGGAGGAGGAGCAGAGTGGTCTGGCCTCTGGAGGAAGGAGAAGTGGCACAGACAGTAGAATCTGGCCAACGGTAAAGGCTTGTTGCAGCCTGATAGCTTGCTTGTGCTGCAACAGGTATGGTTAATAGCCTCAGGTGGTTGACGTTTGCCTCAAAGGAAGAGAGATCAAAATGGCTTTTGTAGAATTATTACCTGCTAATTGTCTACTTTGTGTGTTTGTAGATGTCATATACAGCCTATTACTAGTGTTTTTACAGGAACTGCTAACAAAGAGGGTTTTGGTGAAGCTTGGGGAAAAAAACCCAAACAACTCTTCCAGTTCAGGGTGTTAAATCTTTTTGGCACTGGTATGTTTATCATCCTCCTTGGAGATGCTTTTCATAATTTTGAAGCATAATTAGTGAAATATTTTTTAAAGATTCCCCCCAACATCTTCTCTCCATCTTGCTCTCTACATACATCTTTTATAACTTGAATAGTGTTAGGAGTTGCCCTCGCGATCAAAAAAGCGCCCAAAAAGAGCACGTTGTAGGAGGAAGTGAACTGCAAATTACTACATAACTATATGCCTTTAATGGTAATATGGAATGTGGTTTCAGAGTCTGAGAAGACACTACACTAATTGTTGCATTATTTACTTTTAGATTGAGTGGTCCTGTGAAATGTAGACCAGGTGGCTGGGGTGGGAGTGTGTGTGATTTGTTCTTAGGGGACATTTAGTATCATTTCTTTTTTGCTCAGTGAAGAAGCCTTTGCTTCCATAACACAGATGTACATCAAAGCAGCATTCTCATTAGAAGTGCAATTATTGTATTCTTGATTTACTGCAGATTTTTTTTGTTGTTGGACTTTTTTTTTAAATAAAATATTTAGTAGCCTAGATACATAATACATTTTTACTTTGCAAGGCTGATAAATCTGCCACTCTGACTCTTGTTGAATAATTCACTTTCTCAGTAAGTGTAACTTTTTTTATTTAGTTTATACAGTTTATTTTGTAGAAATGCTTGCATGGTAAGGTACTTTCTAACATGACTAAACTTGCAAAAAATAAATCCAATGCCGTATTAGATTCACTCTTTATTATATGGGGAAAATACTTATTACAATTCCTCCCCTACTATCACACCTGCTTTTATTGATGTATATCAATTTCTTTAATGGAGTTTCATGATTCAGATTGTTTCAGAATTACACTCATGTCAGTAGGGATCTCTTCACCTCAGTCACTGCCAGCTACTGCAAGGCTTTTCCTGGGTGAAAATCACTAGCCATTGCAGGAACACCAATGACGAAGCAGTTTGAAGATTTGGGTGAATGTACCATGGGCTTCTAAGGCTGCGTGACTGGGCTTTTTAGCCCAGTGCTAAATCTATGCTTAAGTCTACGTCTAGTCATAAATTATATTTTAATCCTCATTGCCCACCATCTTAGACCTAGATTTAATGCAGAAGCTTGCGTAGGTGGAAGCTTGACTCTGAAAATGAATTAAACGGGCTCATCCACTACAATATGAGGCCAAGTAAGCAGTATATTGCTTCCTTATGTCTTGGGACTAAAATCTGTATTTACTTCCCTAGCAAGCTTCATGCTTCCCGCTTTTTCAGACCTACATTACTTGTACTCCTAGTGTGGACAGCGTTAGTGTGCCTGCTGTTTTATGTTGTGGCTCAGGAAACTGTTGGCCAACACCAAAATACAGGCTTGTGGTTGGATTGATTTCTTTTAGCAGAGAGGTTCCACTTGGCATGTTGTGTTTCCTAATGCTTGGGGGTTGATGCTATTTATAGTTAGCGACAGAAGAGAGAGACAGATTACAGTTAGTGGAAATCTTTCTGATGTAATAGTACCCAGCAGTGTTGTTACATCCATCCTGTTGTCATGCTTTGTCTGCTCTGTAAAAGCCATAGCCTTTCAGAGCGGCTTTGTGTTGAACCTTGATGTCTGCTCAGAGAGTCTCAATCTGTGAATATTGCTATTGTATTACTCTTAGGCCTTCAAGAACATCAAGTCACCTAAGTACTCTTGATGCGGAATTTTTATCTATTTTAGCTGGATTATGCAAAATCTTGAATAAGCCTTCATCCTAAGGAGCTGTTTTTCGTTTAAAATACTGAATCGGGCAGAAAAATCAACCTGAGGCAGGCAAATATGCCAGCATCCCATGCCATAGACCAAGATGATTCTTCAGAACATTCAGCGTTCTTTAAATTTCCGCATGCCTTAAAGGCTGTTCAAAGATCTCATTAAAAATTGATAGGGTTTTGTGGCTTCCCATGCTTCAGAATAAAGTGCAGGTAAGTATATAAATGTTACATTTGATTTTGTAAGACAAACCTTAGTTGTGTTGTTATTTTCCTGATTATTTTCTCCTTCTGTAAGGGTTATTCAGGTAACTGATCTTCCTTTTCTTCTCCCTTGTCCAAAGTGAATCTAACGTTGGGTGAAATGGACTGTGGCTGCCCACGCATTCTGGGGCTTACTTGAACCCACATTTCTCATTGGGTAGTTACTCTTATTACTGTTTTAAAGGAAGAATGAGAGTTGGGGGATTGGAAACATATACTTACTTGGTTATGGAATGTGTTACTCTAAAGAAAATTGACTTAATAGCAAGATAATTATATTGAATTATTGATATTTAGAAATAATCATTTATAGTGGAAACGATTGCAATAATTAATACCCATTTTTTTCTCCTTCTTACACCTTTTTGGACAGTTAAGTTCAAAGTTGTTCATTTGTTTGTATTTATGTTCTCATTTTATGTTTCTAATTATTTTCATCATCAGTTTTTCCCTGACTAAATCACTCTGTGAAGTATTTCTATCCCCAAACGTGTGATTTTTACGTGACATCCATAAATAGATATTTTACACATCAATTATGGGCCAGAGTAGATACTCGGTTCCGTTGGCTTTTGTATATTAGCAGTAGTTGAGCGGTGGTGTTGCTGGTTAGCTTCAGCACACTGCCAAGGGACAAAGCGGGTGTGGGGGGTTCTGAACTTGTGTAATTATTCTAGGGAATTGCTGTGTTCTGTGCTTTAATGGAAGTGCGGGTGAAGTCTTGTTGCATAAAATGCATGGAAAAAGAAAAAAGCATGAGGGCTCAGTGGGCTTCCTGAACGTTTACTTCTGTCCTTCAGTTTTCAAAAAAGGTCTCGCTGTTCACGGACGGAGGAGCGGGCTGTACAGCAGCGACTGGGTTGTGTCTCCCTGTGAACCCGTGCATATGTAATGCCTTGCGTTAGAGCCAGCGTGTGCTGGCATGAACTGATTTATTCATCGGGACTTGGCAGCAGTGGGGAAAGGGATGGTGTTCATTCTCCAAATAATGGGGTTTGGGTTTTTGGGTGTAGAGTTTGGTTTTTCTTGGTTTCCAGCTTCTCTTGGGAGAGAGGTGCGCCTGTTGTGGGTTTCCAACAACTATTTCCTATAAATAATTGAAAAATGTTGCGTGCAAACAGTGCCCTGTTTATAGCTGCTCTTCATTCTTTGGCTGTGACAAAACCCTACTGCTTTGGCTTTGTTGTGTTATTTGTTCTCCTATCTTCTGAGTTGTCTAGAAAAATGAATTAAGTGGTATTGATAGAATTGAATAGTCTGTGTCTTGGGCTTATGGATTTGGGGTGCTAGAGAAGATGCATATATTTCCCTTCAGCATGGGTTCCTTGTAGAAGTGTGTGTTGTCTGGGGAGACATCCTTCTGGAGAGGCTGTTTGGGCACTGCTGCAGAAGGTACTCTGCTTCAGGGAGAAGCTACACAATTTGGTTTCTCACCCTGCTGATAGAATGAGACAAAACACTTGGGTTCCCTTTTGATGCCAGTTGTTATTTGAAAATTTTTAAACTAAAAAAACTCCCAACAAACCACCCAGAGTGTTTTTTTCCATTGTTGTTCTGAAGTCTTGGAGTGTATTTATCTTCATTTCCACCAGCAGAAGACCACAGATGGAAGTGTTCCTTCAGGGCAGCACAGAGCCTCTGAAAATTCAGTCTCCAATTGCCTGTCTGCATTCGCATCTCCCAGGAGTTTCAGAAGGGGTATCTGTCATCCAGACCCCTTATTTATTTATTTATTTTATTCCCTTTCCTGACTGCTTTTCCTTTATATTTGTATGTGGACTGTACGTTCTGTCTGATATTCTCCATTTTTTCAGCAGTGCTGCCTGCTCTATGGAGTGGAGCTCAGCAGAGCTGGCTGGAGAGAGCTGTGTGGGTGTTGGCTCTGTGCAGTTTATTGCCACAAATACTTTTTGAAACATTTGCTTTCTGCTGCATGACGGGTTTGCTTCCCTTGGGCATTTTTCCATTATTAGAATGTTAATGGAAAACAGTTCCTGTCCTCTCCTGGTGAAGTTGGTATATCTGGAAGCTATGTATGTCTTTCCTCCTTCAGGTTTTTGTAAGAAAAGGTTTAAACTCTCCTGTGCTGCTCAACAAAATTTTCTGTGCTGCCTTTCTCTGCTTTTCCATAGATTTCCCATTGCTACCGTTTGCTCTTTCGTTTTGGTAATGTAGCTCCATTTTAGTAAGAAAGTGATCGCTCCTACCAATAGCCCCAGATGTTTTTGTCTACAGCCATTTCCTTCAGAAAGGGATCTTTAATTTTGCATAAAGATTGTTCCTAAAATAAACACTGCATTTCTGTGGATTAATTTGTTTGATTTCTTGTTGTCAGTAGTAATTCTTCTTGCGTTAAGATGTGAAATGGCGTGTGGGTAAGTGTTGTTCTTCCGTTTTGTTACTTTTTAAAATTTCAGTTGTGCAGAGCTCAGTATTTGACTTTACACAACATTCTCGATAGGTTTTTAATTTCATAATTTCATTTCTCATATATTCAAAGATGCTAGTCATCTTATTCTGACTCTTAAGTAGAAGAAAATTACCTTAAATATATATCTCTGACAAAGATCTTGTGCCTGTTTGCTTTACGCAGCCTGTAGTGCCCTAAAGAATGGGCCATGGTGCATGCCAGGTGGCAGAGATCTGTAGAGGTTCAGTGATATGTAAGATGAAATGTATTTTAAAAAAATATTAAATGCTTCTGCTTATAGGAAGGGGAGTGATAGAACTAGAACAAGAGGAATTGCTGGTGGGGTAATATATCTCTTTCCTCAGTTTGCCTCGTTGAAGCAAGGGCTTGTCCTAGGAGTTTGTGGCTGCTGTATGAAGCACGTGTTGCATACACCTTAGGTCTTCGATTTTTGCCTCTATTTGGTCAGTCAGTGCATCCTGCTGAAGGACAGCAGAGGGACAAACCAGTTCTATTTAGTAATTTCAAGTTTATGGTCCCCCTTTTTGCATCTGGTATGCACAGTTTCCTTCCTGTCTTTTAAAATCAGTATCTAATTTGGGTACATGTATATTCCATTTTCGGCTGAAAAAATGTTGAAGTTCCTTTTGACATCATTTAACAACTGAGCTAATTAAATTTGTTTTCTCTCAACTTTAGAGGCACTCTTAGCTCATTAGGAATATTTTTCAGTGGTTTAACATAGTGCTCTCTTACTCTGTTTTAAGCAGGCAGCATACAGAGTGTATTTGAAGTAATGTCTGCTCTTACCTCTGTAGAAGAACATGTTTTGTGGTTCAATAGTTAGTGTCTGGAGAATAACAAATCTGCCATTTCAAGTGAAGCTTGGTATAAAGACTGAGTTAAAGGAGTAGATTAAATGAGATAAACCCACGCTTGTTTGTTTAATGCAGCAATAAAATATATTTTTTTAAATGGTTCAGAAAGGACTTGACTGAACTTCAGTACACTCATATATTTTGGAATATATATATATTGAAAATACACTTTCAATACAGAATCTCAAAGGTGAGCTCTCTGAAGCAGTGATTTGTCGCCTCTGTTTTTCACTACTTGGTGAACACTGAGAGCAGGCAGCCTGGCTTTTGTAAGAAAAACTAAATATTAAAGTGATTTGTGACATGTGCGAAGTAGTAACAGAAGATGGATAGAATTAAGTCAGAATAGTACAAAACAAAAATATAAGCAGAAACTTTTTTTATGTGGTCTGCAAAATGCTTACTTTCAAGGCTTCTATTTTCTAGTCCAGGACTATGTTTATTGTGACTATTTTCTGGAAGGGTTTGTGAGATGAAGTTTTTAGCTCTGTTTGAGACACAGCTGCCACTAAAGTCTCTTGTCACCCCCAATGAGGTAACATTATTTAATCTTAGCGTGTGGAATTGCTACTCTGAAAGGTAAAAAGGTGAATCGAAATTGCTGAAAAATGTATTTTATGCTGCAGTATAGTATTCTGTGTCAGGTGGAAAACCTTGCAGAGCTAGTTAACCTTTTGACCAATTTATTAAAATGTCATTGGGCATTGTTCAAAGCAAACTACAACAGTAACCTAGATTATTATGGTAGTGGATACTAGTTTACAGCATTGTGTTTTCTTTTTCTTAAGATAGGCTACTGCCTTTATCCAGTATTTGCTCTCCTATTGTGATCTTCATCTGCCCTATGAAAGGTCTTCGTTGCTTTTTCCCCTCCTTTACCATCCTTTTGTGCAAGTTCCCAGCTGTGGATATGCATCCCTGCATGCCCACCTGCAGCGTGCCAGGCGGTGGTGGCTTTGGTGGGGAGTCCATACTCATCCTTGGTTTGTGTGGGGGCTTTGTTTGTAATCCAGTTGGCAGACTGAGCTGTGTACCAATTTCTGGTTCACAGACCTTGCTGAACGGGTGTGTTTTTCCTATTCTAAACAAAAGTCCGGTTTGATTTTGCTGTGTGCCTCAGGGTGTCCCCCTGTGGTTGGCAGTAGGAGGTGCTGGCGCCCATCTCTGCCTGCAGGACCAAACCCCGGTGGCTGGGTAGCACGATCATGTCTGTAGCTACCAGTGGGGCTGTACTGGGTCTGGCTGAGGCCCACAGCAGCCCTCATAGTGCTGTGCTTGTACTGGCAGCTAGAAAGGTGGTGATAACACACTTTTGGCTACTGCCCAGTAGCACTCACGCAGCACCAAGGCTGTCTCTCCAACCTTCCCCCCAGTAGGCTGGGGGTGGGCAAGGTCTTGGGAGGAGGGGACATAGCCAGGACAGCTGACCCAAAGTGACCAAAGGGATATTCTGTACCATATGATGTCAGCTCAGATAGAAAAGCTAAGGGAAAGGGGGAGGAAGGGGGGGGGGGGGGGCATTTGTATTTATGATGTTTGTCTTCTGGAGCATCTGCTAAGCTTACTGAAGCCCTGGAAGTGGCCAAACATAACCAGCTGATGGGAAGTAGAGAATAACATCTTCTCTTTTCTTTCACTTCTGCACACATGACTTTTGCTATTGTTTCGTTAAACTGCCTTTATCTTGACCCACAAGGGCTTTTTTCTGTCGTATTTTGTACCCCCCTGTTCTGCTGAGGGAGGGGAGTGATAGAGCAGCTTGGTGGGCACCTGGTGTCCAGCCAAGGTCAACGCACCACAGGGGCATTAGTCTTCTGCTGAGCCTGCTTGCTGTTGTAGGGAGATATTTATTGCAGGCCAAGTCTGCATGTGTACTGCCTCCTATTTAAGTGAAAAATGCAGTTTTAAATTTCATTAAATAATTTTGCTGGATTGTAACTCCCTTCAGAAGCAGAGAGTAGGAGTGACTTTGGAAGAGTCTTCTGCACCCGCTGCTGTTGAAGGGAGCAGTTAAAACCACATTGCTAGGCACAAGGAGGGGGGCAGGGACACTTCCCTTCCCTTGTTCGGCGGTAGTAACCTGTCAGTGTGTTTAATTCGTCTGCCAACAGGCTGTTACACAGTGACATTTCTAGTTCTCTTTATTTCCTGAGCAGTATGTGTTTTGGATAAAATTGGGTCTGGGTCCAGGTTTACAGTGCCTTGAACTTAATGTGGGATATTTAGGTCTGAGGTTTCCAGTTAGTGGGTTTTTATTTCTTTTTTGCAGTTTTCCACCAGTGGTGCTGTCCAGGCAAGGTCAAGTAGTGAAGACTGGTTTGGGTAGGCGTCATGTGTGCTGACATGCTGTTTGTGTGCCTGTCAAGGGCGATTATGTGAAATCTCTTAAATGAACAGAGCAGGTATGACTTCTGACGTAGCCTTTTGCAGCCTAGGAGGAAAAATGTAGAATAAAGGCTGATCTTAGACTTCTGGATGTACATCGTAAAGCGCGTAAATACACCTCTAGCAAAAAAATAGCAGAGGGACTCTGGAGCTGTCAGCTCTTTGCCACAGTCTCAGGGCCGCTTCGGGGCTTTCTCTGAGTTTTTCCCACTGGCCCATGATGGATTTCACCTCTCTATGTAGGAGAATACCTGCGGGACAGTGCTGTCACTTGCTCGTCACCTCTGTCAGTGACCTGGTAACAGGGGTGACAGTTCAGAGTAGATGCCCTGTGCTGTGAATGTTCAGTCTGTCCCAGAGCTGGTCTGAGATGGAGGACTGATTCCATGGCTACTTGTGTAATCCTTTTGGTAGGGGTACTTTGTTGTTGTAATTCCCCGTGTCACTCAATTTTAACCCTTTTGCTGAGTAAACAGGCTCCTTTTTGCTATGTAAGGTGTAGTGGTTCTCCTGCTGGTATTAATGTTCTAGCTTCATTGAAGCCGCTGACCAGCTGCTATAGAGCTAATAACTGGGACTGAATGTGAATGCAAGCCAAATCTTTATTTCCCTCATAAATGGGTAAGGAAATACTGGGGGGGGGGAAGCTTTTGTTTTTAGAGGAAAATCAGTAAAGATCGGATTTTTCTTTTTGTTTATTTTCTTTATAGCCAAAGTTTTGCCCTATGTAGTGCAAAAATGCAGTTGACATTTATGTGCTTGTACATTTTTTTAACTTATTATTTTGAAACCAGTGGGAGGTAGTTCTCCAGCTTTTATCGCTGCATTACAGACCATAATGCAAAACTTCCCCAGCCCTTGAGAGATTCATAGGATAAAAATGGTTTGAAACAGTAATTCCTCTTACAGGTCTGAAGCTTACCTGTTTCAATACAGTGTTGAACGTTGTTTTATCTGCTCTTTTGTATACAGAAAGCCATTATTAGATTGCATTAAGCTCAAAATTCATAACTATTTCCTAAAAATAGATTGTGGAAAATATCCTTGCAAGAGATCATCAGGTCTGTATTCATCCCACCTGATGAGGTTGCACAGGTGCCTCTGTCATCCCTAGTGTGACTTATTTTTAAGTGCCCATTTGTCTTGTTCAGAGTATTTTTCTCATTTCCCTTTAAAATAAGCAAACATTTCAGTCTACAGAACCTTTGCTGTTTTTATCCGTAACAAATACTTATGTGGATCTACATATATCTCCTAAAAATTTAACTACTAATTTAATAAAAAATATTGTCTTACAAAGATGCGAACTTTTTCTAATAAAGGTATTGTGACCAGTTTTAGTTGTTTGGAGGATTGTCAGTGAAATGCTAAAAGAAAATAAAATTTGAACGATGTATTTCAGTATTGCAGTAGTTGTTTCATCAGGGATAGGTAGGGTCTGTCCCCAAGCAGAGCTTTAAACCTCACTAAGGTGTTTGCTCTTCTGTCTCTACAGTCATGTTTAGCAACCTTCTGTAAATAGATTTTTTTCACCAGCAAACACATTAGAGTGGTTGTGAGTTCATAGGCGGCATGTGTGGTGTTTATTTCCCCCATGCATGGATGATGCACGTGTCAGCATGCAGAAGAAATGGCAGAAGACTCATCCCCAAGACTTGTGTTTCTTGATTTGTTTTTCCGATTGAGGGATTTGGCATTATAATATACAGCTGAAATACTCTGCCCAAGCATTAAGTTTTAATTCTGCATATGTTTTGTGGTACAGAACAGGAAAATGTTTCTGGAGCAGTATAATAAACCTGTCGTAATTCAGGGCTGTTTACTTGCCCTACAATTAGTTCAGAGTCCTTGTAGGTGTAACCCTCTATACTGTTTTCTTTCCCAAAGCAATTAGTTGTTGAGTACATGCCTTCTCAAATGTGCCCCTGATGAGTTTGCAGCCTGTCTGCTGTGTACGTGTGATTCTGTCTTGTTTGTACCAGTCTTTGTGCACAAAGCAGAGAAGGAAACAGTAACGTAATCTGGGACTTGCAGGATTTTTCTATGCATGCATTTATATGGTAACTTATTTTTTTTCTAGCTTCTGTTTAGTGTGTTCCAGCACTGAAAAAGAAAGTATTTGGAGACTTAAATACAGAAAAGCTTTTTTGTCAGAAGATCATATGGTGATAGATGCCTTAGAAATGTGGATAGGTATTCTGCAAAAGTACCTGTCACTCAGAAAACCATTTAGTTCTGCTCATCCAGTGGTGTATAAAACCCTTTAATTTAGCTTGATGTTTAGGCTTGCATTGTGAGTATAGAATGCTGGGAAATGCTATTGCTCTGTCTTCGCACTGAGAAAATCAGGAGGGTTCTAATTAAGATGACAAAACAGCAGTGAGTTGAAAGCTTGCAAAGTTTTGGACAGGAAGAAAGGTCTAGCGCTTTGCTGTTTGACACAGTTTGTAACTTGAGTGATGCCTGTGGAGGTGAAAACCTACATCTGCCTCTCTTATTTATTTATTCTCTCTTTTGGCTCCCTCTTTTCACTTTCCCCTGAAATTTTTAATGCTACTATCTACAAGATTAAAGTCTTGGTTAAGCGGGTAGTGTATCTGATGGTGCAGAGCAGCTCCCAGCTCTAGGCTGAGATATTTGGGAGGGGAAAAGCACCTGAAAATTTTCCTGAGCCATCTGTGTGAAGTTCTTACCAAGACAGGAGACAGATAATAAAATTGAATTATCAGGTTATAGTGATTTTGAATGCCTGCCTCCCTTTGTGTGAGATATATGAATTATATAAAGTATATATGCATAATATACACATTAAATCAAATATACAGTTTACCATCATATTTTATAAATGAAACATACTTGCGTCTCATTCTTTCTCTCAGGTATATTTTTTTTTCTAAATGTACTCAAGCACTCTTCTTCGAGGTATAGCGCATAACATGCGCAAGGGATACACGTTTGGTAGGTGCGTTCTGACTTGCCGTGTACCCACGGTAAGAGTGCAGGCAGTGTGGGAAGACTGGGAGCTTGCTAGAGAAATCGGAGCTGGGTAGGAGGCAAGGATCAGTCAGATCCACTGGGAAGAAAAGCGAAGGTGCTGCCAGCTGTCTAGGAGGAATTAAATTGATCTTTTTGGTCTTGGGTTGGGTTTTTAGAAGTAACTCTTCTCTAAATGTAGTCAATTTCTGTTTTGTATCTCCATGTTGGAATGTATGCAGAATTACACATAGGCGTTGGATTCATCTCTGTCAACTGTTTGCAGGGAGGCTGAGGTGAGCAGCTGATAATTTAGGCTTTATTTAGCAGGATGGGCTGAGTGTGTGGGAGCCTAGCAAAGGGATTTTGTTCTTTTTTGGGAAAACTAGTGATGTTTTAAGTGCAATTTAGTATTAGTGTGTTCTCTGTTCTCATGCATGTTCTTACTGTTCTCATGCAAGCCCCTTTAACCTCTATTTTTCTAGGCCACAACCCTCCTTTAAAGCTGCTTTATGCTTTAGCGTGCTTCCCCTACATAGCAACCTTCTATTTTAGCAACTGCATTTCTTATATTGAGAAGATACATATCTTGTCACCTTTCTTTGTGAAAGAATTGATGAGGCTTCCCTTGTGC
Organism: Falco rusticolus; assembly: GCF_015220075.1. Lineage (NCBI taxonomy): Eukaryota > Metazoa > Chordata > Aves > Falconiformes > Falconidae > Falco > Falco rusticolus. The sequence goes on along the minus strand of NC_051190.1, from coordinate 65,138,354 downwards.
CACCCAGCTTTGACATCCATGAGGCTCTCCACAGTTGATACATGCTCCTGTCTTTTTTTTCCAGAGTTGATCATGGTGTCCTGGGTCACCTCCTCTCCTTCACTCTGGGCCTTTTTGGCTACCTGAAGCCATCTGGCCTCTGCAGTAAAGGCGTTGCCCATAGACTGAGCGCACCAGTGCCTAAGAAATCATTGCCACTTCACCTTCTGCATGCTGTGGCCATTCCTGCCATTCTTCTCAGCGTTGAAGCCCTCGAGTGAGCCTTGCTAGATTAGTTCAGACTCTGATTTTGGTGCTGGATTAATGGATATCCAGGTAGCTCACCTGCTGTAGAGTGGGCAGCCACTGGTGAAGCTGCTTTTTGTTTGTTCAGTGCTACATGTAATGCTGGATGGGTGGAAGTTGGTAAAGAAAACATAGGAAGTAAATGTACCTAGTGAGGAAATAACTGATGAGTGCTCAATGTTGATGTTGGAGGAGCAGAGAGAAGCAAAGTTGTCTCCAGTTTCTTTTCTGCTAGGGAAGAGGAAAGAGAGAAAATATAGTAAATATTAAAAACGAAGCCCTGGGGCGAGAGGAATAAATACAAAAAAGGGATAAGATAAAAAATGTAACTTTGAGAAAAAATATCTGGAGGGGGAAAAATTGAATTGTGTAACTACAGAGCAGGAAACCTAAAATCAGAGAGAGAGATGTACAGATAGATAATACTGTAAGTTACTGTAGCATTAGTTTGTTGCAGAAGAAAATCAAACATCTGGAAAGTGAAGGAAAACTAGCACTAGGAGCAGGTTAATGGAAGTAGACACGTGGTGGTGTGACTTCCTAGTTGATGATAAAAAAGTAATTTATGGTGGTTACCAGCAATAAGGCCACTGACACAGAGGAAAACCAGATGCCGTTAGTTAAGTTCTCCCCTGTCTTTGCATCTGGAGATTTTGTTAAGACAGATCACCTTTATGACTTTGTTCCTACAGGATGTAAGAATAAACATGTAATTGCTGTTCAGAATGGGCATTTGTATGAAATAGCCTAATACAGTTTACCTCAATTTTTTTAATTCTATCTGAACATCATTTAGCCTTCATCATAAAATTATTAGTGCTAAGGGACATATTTTGAAGATTGTAAGGAGCACTTAGGGTCATTTTAGTTGGGGATGGATAAGTCCCCTTAAACAATTGAACTAATCTTCCTGCCAAGACAGAGCGTAGCATGCTATATGCAGATGTATATATGGTGTTTTATGAGCAGCAAGTCTAATGAAGTCTCTCTCTGCTCTGCCTCCCTCTTTCTTTGTCTCTTAATAGGTGCCTTTTACATGTGCCCTGTGCTGCTGTGCTCCATCTTCCTCCCTCTTTGACTTGACACAACTGCTGTCCCTGGGCTGGAAATGGCAGGGTGTCGGCCAGCCACCGCACCTTGGAGTGAGCCATCATGCCCTCCTTCCTTTTAACGAGGGCTTTAGTACACTGTCTTCCTACGCTGGCCTGTCAGCTTTCCCAAAATGTGCAGGCAGGTTGTATGTATGAGATATTTAGCTTTTTAACAAAATTTGTTGAAGCTGGTTGTGGGCTCAACAAATAGTAGGAGAGAAGGCTGAGTGTTAACAGAGCTGCATATGCCTGATTTCCTTAGGAAGTTAGCTAAAAATAGTATTATGCTTTAATACTTATCTACAAGCCAAGAAGCTGACATCATCTATTGTCTGTGAGCCCTGTTTGTGGACAATAAAAATAAGCAAGTATGGCGCTTCTCTATGTGTCAATTTAGAAGAGAGAGAGCTGAAATTTCCTAACCATTGGTTACTTAGAGGTAGTATGCGTCTCAGTACTTTCGTACTTACTTTTTTTACCCAAATGCATCCTATCTTTTTTGGTTTTAGGGGTTTTTTGCCTTTTTTTTTTTGCCCTTTCTTCTTTCTCTTTTTTTTTTGTTTTCTTTTTTTAAATAGATAACAACTGTTTTGATGTAGTTGACTACTTAGGACCTGATTTGTATATTAAAAATATTTTAATAAATGTGCAGAAATTGTGTGAGAACTAATCTAAATACACGCCCAATTAGAAGCACATCTAGAAAATAGTATGTTGCGTATATTAAATACTCTGCTATCATTATTTTATGTTGTGGTAGACTGCTTGGGCCTTTGGGGTAGGTATTGTACTCTGCATGCCATGTAGCACTTTGCCAAGTGGCCCGAGTTTCACTGAGTTCTAATGAAAGTTTCCCTATGGCAGCCAGTTTTAGCAGCATAATAATGAAAACTCTCTTCAGATAGTTCATACCTCTCCCTGTTTGTGTTACCCAAATCCAGAGCCTCCTTATGTGCATGTAGCTGCTGCTTTATTGCCAAGATGAATACAGCTGCTGTTTGAGCAACAGCCCTCATACAAACACTTAGATTTCCATGTAACTAGGCTTTTTGTCTAATGTTCTCTATTAAATACCTGCTAGTTCACAAACAGTGGAAAAATTGATCTCTTCAAGGGCAGTTCTACTACTAGTGTGAAAATATAGCACTTAATGGAACAAGCAATAATAAAATACTGTCTCTGGTACAGTTTTGTAATTCAGGTGCTTATTTTTATGCCTTGAATATTACCTTTGTGTGTTGTTCCAATCTTCTCTGTTGTCAGTGTCCTATTAGATGATTATAAAAAACATTTTTAAAATAGCCACATATTTTGGTTATAAGATTTAAAAGAAGGCTGCATTTTATCAATGCGATAATAGTGTTTGGTGATTTGAAGTGTGATTCCATGTTGAAATCTGCAGACATAAGCAGCTCCTCTATCAGCACAACTTAGCTGTTTATTCAGTCACTCTTCTGATGCCAGTCATCTTCTTATGAGTTCTAGCTGTTGTTAATAATGCTTAACTGTAAGCTTAGGGCAAATCAGTTTTAGCTGTTTAACCCCATCACAGGCAACAGATTTCTGATTTGATTAGAAATATTTGCAGTCGAACTGGAAGACGCATTTAAAGCCCTGCATGTTGCTGTTTAGTCTGGCACTTGCCACAAAGATGCAGAACAGAATAGCGATGATCTTGGTAGGCTTATAGGTGTGTTTACACAATATAACAGCAACATAACAGGCTTTGCTGTGCTTTGAGTGGATGGGATGCTAACATAGTCACAGTGCCCCTGGAGATGAGGTTGAGCAATCCTGCATCTGCCCCAGACATTCTATGTAGTTAAGTACAATCTTTAGTGGAACAAAACTCACAGGGAAATGAGCGCTGCTTGATATTTAATGAAGAACTGGAGATTAATGAGACCAACAGCTTAGCTACTTCATTTACTTGGTAAACACACAGTAGAGTAAGAGAGAACACATTAATGGATTTGAAAATACAGCATTGAAAATCTGTTCTGACAGCTTCATGGTTTTTGTTCTTCGTTGCAGACCAAATGATCCTGGGCAATCATTTGCCTATCTCAACTGATACTAAGACTTGATGTACTTAGGGTTTATTCAGAGTAAGTGTCTGTAATAGTTGCTCACTTAGCATAGTATGTTTCATCATTTACAAACAAGTAGTTCACAGACGTTTTAAAGAACTGTGTCAGTTATTGCATGCCTGGGAAGCTGACAGCCAGTAGCTTTTGTTGTGATGCTCTACCCCTGAATTCTAGAGCAGGAACCACTTCTTCTCTTGAACATCTTATTGCACCTGACAATAAAACCAAATACATATTTATCTCATCATTCTTGCCTTCTGGAGACAATAAATAGATAATCTAGAATGAAGTTTAAAAACTGTTTTCAGGGTTGAGCTTGTAATGAAGGATCTTGAATTCACGGTGAATATTAGAAAAATTATTTCAATTATTTTTTAGTAGTATTATGAAAAAATGCAGTGGGGAATTATTTACTTAATTTCATTCTGAACTAAGACAGCTTTTTTATTTCAGGCCGATACTTAAATAGAAAGAATTGTTCAGCTGGAAAACCAAAAGAGAAGAACGTGCTTTTAAAATCAGATAGTGGTCAGCCCTGAAGCACAGTTCCTGTTCCTCTAAATTTTTTTGTATAAAGCACATACAGTATAACATATCTTGAACATGTTACGAAGCAAGTGGGCGGTGGACATTCTCTGTATTAATTGTGTTATAAATGGTGCGTTCAAAGAATATTAAAGTCCCCAAATTGAACCCTCGAAAAGTAGGAAATGTCAGGAATTAAAGTTCCCTTTCAAACTTAATTCATCTTGCCATTCCCCTCGTGTTACACAAATTCCAGAACTACAGATTCTTTCCTGCCTTATCAAGTAGCACTGGGCACATAATGGGCAGCTTCTCAGCGTCTTTCTCATCTCTTCTTTGTTTTGTGGGCTCAGGTCTTCTGCTATTCAAATCTTGTTGCAAGGTAAGTTGCACAGTAGTGCTTGTGGACCTCAGTGTTTTTCCTAGTCTGTCAGGAGGTTTCTCAGGTTTATCCTTGCACTGCAGATGGTGAGTTGATATACAGAGTCATTTTGCAAAGGGCTGCTAATCTAGTGCTCTTTTCTAAGTGCCCAGATAATACTGAGCATTATCATAGAATTATGTACTGGTTCATTTTCTTAGCAAAGCTGCTGTTGTTGATTGAGGGTTGTAATTCTTGATTACTCCAGCAGTCTTTAAATCAAGCCTTAGTTAGAGTTGGATGTGCAGAGTATTGGGAACTTGCAGCCAAGGATTCCCTATGTAAAATTTGTGTTTTGCCTCACAGTGAACAAGCACTGTCTGGAGGCAGAGGAACCATTTTTTTTTTTCTGCTGTCATGAGAGACTTGATTTCACTTTTTACAGTCTACTGCACACCTTGTGTTCTGTCACGAAAGGAAGAGATCCTTCAAATAACTGTTATCTTCATTTCGTGCTGCAGATTTGCTCCTACAGCTAGCATATTTTATGCATTCCATCTAGTGCCCCTGTAAGCACTGGGGAGAGAGAGAAGTTTGTACTTCGGGTAAGTAAAGACTTGTCAGAATGAAGGAGGTCTGATTAAAGTTGCACATGGACTATGCTGCTTTGGCTGAACTTCCCAAAGTTTGAGCGCTGTGCGGAAAGTTTTCGAACCACGTAAAGTTTTCCAAAGTTGTTAGTAGTAGGTTAAAGTCTGCATATTGGAAACATAAACTGATTAGCTGAGAGCGTTGGGGAGGCTACTAGCCTAGCCAAATACAAGTTTTTTGGAATATAGTACATAAAAAAAAATTCATACATAGAACAGTACCTTGTGTATTGATTTCAGTTGTGAGACCGTACCTTCAGTTCAAAGAGTGGTGAAAGTTAGTCCAATGAATGGGAGGTACCTGAATATGTCAGGATATTTAGGGTAATAATTTAGAATATAATGATTAGGATAATGATCCAGAATATTTCAGGATAATAGAAATTAACTGGAACCTCATGCCATATACTTTGCACTTTTCACTTGTAGTGCCACATGCCAATTACTTATAATCCCATTACTGTATATTTTCTTGGCTCCCTTCAGAGAGAGGAGCCTGTTGTGCCATGTGTCCTGATCTGCAGATGCACAGAACAACGGCTTGAGGACAACCTCAGAGAGGTAGTTCATTAAATCCCCCTTGGCTGTGGTGTGGGTGTTATTCCTGAATTATTGAGAATTGTGAGTTGTCTAGTAACCATCCCTACTCCAAAATCCCTGTCCTGATCCTGATGTCATAACTGGCAACAAGTAAACGAACCATTCATTCTTTAGTCACAGAATAACACGGTTTGGCTCTGTTGGACTTTCCTCTATCCTTGTGAGAACTAGTTTTCTAGGTTCCTGCTCTTAATATTTCATATAAAGAAAATAGTAATTTCAGTACGGGAATATGGGGAAGTGTGATAGGAAGCAGGTGAAGAAATAATGAGGGAAAGCAGAATGGAAAGGAGCATTTATGAGTTTTGGGCATGCATCTAGTGCAGAACTTGGTTTTAGTAACAAAAGCATTCAGTAGTGTAATATTCCTTCTTGATTTCATCCCTATTGTGGAACAGAAATCTTTACTAGGGTGGTGTTGACCTCTAAGTGATGACCTTTTAAGACTTCATTAGCATGTCATCAGCCTCCTGACTGGCACCTCTGAGAGCAAAATTAGCTGTGCCACATCTTATCAGTCTGCCAGCCTGGGAACCCTTCTGCAGCAGCTGCTTAGTACTTCAGGGTTCGGAGTAAAATGAATATATGGTGTTCTAGCTAGAATATGTGACAAGTCAAGGGGAACTCTCTCCTGAATTTATGTCCTGTAGTGTGGTGCTCAGGTTTCCGGCAAAACATTCGTAACTGTAAATGTTATTAGCCTTCAGAGTATTTCATCTGCCTGAGCTGTGCTGCATTTATTTAGTTTAAATAGAAAATATGTGCATGTAGTGATTATGTCATGCATTAGGAATATTGAATTGTGTTTGAAATTCTGTTACACTAGCAGGTATTAAATGTGATTGTGAAATGACCCATGCAGGCTGTGTGAAATCACAAACAACTTTTTTTTTTTTTTTTACCAGTGAAATTGATATTGTTGTAGTATACTAATACTTACTCAGAATGAACGCAGAACATATCTGGAGAAATCTCAGATAATATTAGTTATTTCTGATTCTAAAGGCAAAAAGGATCCAGGTTCTCGCTGTGTATTATAAATATATATATATTTCCACTATAAAAATATGGAAAAAATTTCCTCTTAGTCTTATCAACTATATCTCTCATTTTAGAACAGAATTTTTTATTGTATTACAGTTTTGTAGAAAAATCTGTGTGGTTTGGCTGAGTCTGACATGCTCTACCAGTAGCGTTTATTTACTTCATTATGGAATAAAAAAATAAAATACACAGTTTGCCCTACTTAATGCATTTATACTTAAGGTATTAAAAATATTCTTAATATTCCTTACCAGTTTACATTGCCTTAAAATATTTTAACAATAAGGAGAAAAAAATTATTAGTTGTTGTTCAGAATATTTTTAAGCCAAGCTGTTAGAGTTTAACTCTTATGGAGATAAAAGTCACAGAGAGAATAGTGACATCTCAGTGTAATCTAGACAGTTATTTCAGCCTGTGTATTTAAGGAGTACTGTCCTGATTTGGCATGAAGGAGAAAGCGTTGCTACCTAGAACAGGGTAGCAGCTAAAAGAAAATAACCAAGCTACCCTGACAGCAGCCAAACCAGCTGACTTTTTATTAATTATTAATGAAGAATACATTCATGTGAAGTCCTTCATTGTCTGAAGTGTCAGACTTCTTGCTATTTCAAAATGAAATATAATAAACCTCTCAGTGAAAAGTTTCTATTTATATACCTTCAAGCTCCAGAAGGGATAATTGTGGTAAATAAGAGCCAGTATCTTTTTGAGTGCCTGATTTGTTATTTTTTTATAAAATCTGGTTTGTAATTGTTTTCCCTGATGTACTGTTAGTCTTTTGATTGTCCAACTAATCAACTGAATCTGTATAAATCTGAATAATTTCAGAATTATTCAATTGGGAATAATTCTGAAAAATTATTTTATGTTATTCCTTATTATTCTAAAAGGAACAGCTGTGCTGAGATAGTTTAGTATAAATTTTTTTCCCTGATGGCCAAAGGTGTTCTTTGTTCTTTATTTTTCTTAAGACCAAACCCCACTACAAGCAAGTGAAATTGTATTGTGAGGGGTTTTTGTGTTGTGTCAAAAAGACTTTGTCCATTAGAATAGCAATTTCTTCATTTCATTTTTGTCCTACTTTATTTCTTTATTAGCATCTTTGACATTTTTCCTTCTTTTAATATTGAAAACAAGTTAGTTCAGCTTCAGGTTTGTTTTATCTATCACCTGGCATATCGTATAAAAAAAGTCAATGAAAAAAGGAAGGAAAAAAAGAGGGAATGTTGGTGGATCTCCAGGTTAACTGCTTTCCTCAGTAACTGACTGTCCTAAATAGCTAAGTTACTTCTAAATTCTACTGTCATGGTTGTCTGATATTTTTTCTGTGGTGCCTCATTTGCTGTCTTCCACTTCTAAAATGGGAGGGGGGTTGGGGGGGAAGGTGAGATTCGGTAGAATATTGGTTTCTTTGAGTTTGTGTTCCAGATTCCAAGGCTGCATTTTCTTACAAGCAGAGCGGCAGGATGCAAGATTTTCTCAACCTTTGTGAGATAACCCAAAGTTTTAATTTTTGTGGCACTGAGAAGGCATATGACAGTCTTTAAATGTAGTGAGACGTGTAGTGAGAGCCACTGGCAGAACAGAGAGGGTGACTCGGGAGCAGTCCAGTGCTCTGTCCCGTGGGGAGTCTTTGCATTGTTGTTGGATCTAGTAGAGTGAGCCAAAAGCAAAGCTTTTAATTGCATCAGGAGAATGGGCAATGTTTCTTCATTTGCATTTTCGGTCACTGCAGCCTATTACGAGCTATCAGGATGATGAAAAAATTCAATTATTACAGAAAAGCTTGATAAGAGTTACAAATGAACCTCTTTTTTCCATTTTCCTTCATCCAGTCAGCCTCTGTTCTCTGTTGATTTTGTTCCTCCTGCTGTTCCTGTATATTGCAGGCACTTGTAATTTTCCTCTTGAGCTGTCTCTGCATACTTCTTGCGAAAAATAAAACAGAATGGAGAAAGCCCTCTCAATGCCTTTTTTTCTTTTTTTTTTTTAACTTAATATACTGTTGTTCTTCAGAGCTAATAGACGTGTGGGAATTCAAGCAAGATGAAAAGAAAACACCTAACAGGAAGACTATGTCATTTTTGATTGAAAAATGTTCCTGAACTAACTTGAAGATTTAATGATAGTTCCATTAAAACAAGGAGTAAAGAACATCTTTCACCAACACCTAAAGGGTCTAAAATGTTTTGGTGAGTAAACAAAAAAAGAAAAAAATATCAAGGTACCAGAGCTGGAAAGTGAGAACACCAGATATTTCTACTAATTTTCACTAATGGTTGGTGGCATCTCCCTATGAAATAACAAAGCCACAACGTGTTTTTTGCGATTTAAAAGTAGAACTGTTTGCCAGTCTACTGACATAGTAATTCATGTCATTGATCATTGCAGATCAAAACCAACAGCCTGTTCTCTAGTTGGTAATGCAGTATGGCAGAATGATAGTAGAATATCAGTTCATTTGATGCAAATTAAAATTAACAGGGAATTTGATGGTGTGGTACTGGTTGTAATGCATGATAAATTTCAAAGGTGCAATACAAGAAATGAGGTTCTAAATGGCAAGCTTTGTTTTCAACTGTATATTAATAGAAACTTGATTTTGGGGCAAAATGTCTTCTCTGGTAGCAACTGTAGCTAGTGGTAAAAATGTTTGAATAGGCTTTTCTGTGGTAGTTCTGAAGAAGGGTGTTGTGATCATTGAAGCTGTGTTGCAATGAACTTCTTCAAAGCCTGAACAAAGTCTAGAACGGAGTAATTAAAAATTGGGTGTTAGTTTGAGTAAGGCTTATTCTTATTCAAATAAGGAAGTAGGAAACTTGGATTTAGATTCATGTTTTACATTTTCAGTTTTCCAAGGGAGAATTGGTTAGATCTGGTTTATATAGTAAATCTTTTTGTTGGCCAGAGAAGAAAGTTCTACAGGTTAGATAAGCAGCTGTAGTTTTATCTTTATTTGGTTACATAGGTTAATCTTTATATTTCTGTTAGAAGGTGCTAAATGATTCTTCTTTTTATTTACATGAGAATAAGGTTTCCCAAATATGTGCATCACTCATGCATATTTTACTAATATTATCATATTATACTAATATTATAATCATTAATTCAGAATGGTGGCCTGTCTGATGTATAGCAAGGATAACCACTAGTAATATTTCATGCTGTCTTCCAAGGTGTCAGTAGGGCTAGCTGTGCTTGATAAAAATAAAAATGTATACTTGAAACACTGTGCTAACACATAACTCACTTTTAAATGTGATGTATTTCAGGCTCTACTTGCAAGGGATTTAGGATTTAAAAGAAATAGACAAACCTGTCACAGCACTCTCCAAACTATCAAGCTTCAACAAGGTCTTTTACCATCTCACACCAACATACTCTTCATGCCAGTCCCTCTGCTGCCTTCTCTTCATCTCACCTCATCCAGTGCTTGCTCTCTCAGTTCTCTTGCATCTTCCTCGGCTGCTCTCTCTTCATTGACTCTCAACCACTTAACTTAGCCAGTCACACCTGCACCTTATCTACATCAGCCAACCCGCTGGCCCTGAAGCCAGCCCACAGCTGTATATTATCAATGTTAATTAACCCAGCTTCATTCCTCTACACAAACCAAGTTAAAACTGTCTTACTGAATAAAGTAACCCATATACTAAGAATGGTAAGAAAGGGAAAGTATTAATATATTTCTTTAACTTGATAAGGAGGGAGATACAGCAAATATTATTGTCCTGTTTTAAGACCCTTTATCCTTCTGGATTTTTGAGCTAATGATTTAATCTCTGCTGGTTTTATTAATAGATTATGCAAGCTTTCCTATTTCAAATTGAATTTGACTTGTTCACTTGGTTTTATTAATGAAAATAGCTTCTGCACTGGCAGAAGAAGCAGTTATTGACAGAAACTAGTTGAACGTTTGGTCAGCAACTCGCATCAATTGAACCTTTTTAAAGCATCGGTTGAAAATATAAGGGAAAACTTAAACAAACACCCTGAGGGCTAAGCCCAGGACAGACAAAACTCTCAAGTTATTTAATAGTTAATTTTTTGAAGGAAAAATTCTTAATTTAAACACCTTCCTTTGACCCTTCCTTCCGCTCCCATTTATCTTGCACAGATTTCTGCCCCAGCTTTGACTAGGAGCAGCACTGCAGGAGTTCATTGTGGTGGTCGGAGGAGACTGTAGCATAATATTATTCACTGGCTTTTGGAAGTACGAAATTTATTCTTGCCAAACACCAGTCCCTGGCTTTAGAGCTGTATTAACAGCTGTGTTTCTGGACTTGTATCTAGCACTGAACAGGAGCAGTTTTATGTTCTGCTTAGACTTTTTTCCTTTCTGTTATTCTCCCTTCTATTCTCATTTGCACCTCACCTTGAATTTTAGGAGGATCATGGATTTTTTTTCTGAGTTTCTTCTCTGCAGGAGGTCTTTGTGAGGGCCTGTGCTAGAGCATCCTATCTTGCAGGCAGCCCTTTTGCAGAGCCCTGAGTGCTTCCCCACAGCAGCTGAGCAGAAAATCCTGGAAAAACCTCCAGGATGTAGCTGCTAGTGTAAGTTATATGGAATTTGTTCCAAATAGTCATCTGCTGTTGTTTGGCACCCTCTGACCGTCTTGAAAACGTATTTTCTACCAACTTATAACTGTTTACTTGTTTGATTTTCTCAGGTTTTTCCCTGACAAAATCAAGGCTGAGGTTGAGGTAATGGGGACTTGCAAAGTGCATGTTCCTCTTTTTGGTGCGGAGTGGAATCTTCTGGCTAAGATTCTCTGGCCCATCACGGTCCAGACTGTATTTAGAGGCACATTCTCCAAATGTTTTATTAGCTAGTAAGATGTGATCAGAAAAAAACATTCAAAGCCTGGCAGCGTTGGAAACTATTGTGAAAAGATGTACTAGAGCACATGCTTGAATGGAATGGGACATTCGTAAGGGGGAGAATGGTGAGGGTTTGGATGAAGTAACAGAGCAGCAAGTGATGGATGGTCGCCAGCTGCTACTAGTAAGACAAGTTAGTTGTACTTGGAGAAGTTATTGTATCGGTTGCAGAAGGGGTTACTTTTGATGACTTGAGTAAGGTCATCCTTTTATAATTTTTCTTGTCCGCTTTACTGAAGACCAAGTAATAATGTAGTCCTGTTTGAAGGGTAACTTAGCCAAAACACGTTGTTCTGCTGTCGGTAGTGTAGATTTAAAGAGTTATTTTTTCCAAGTGTGATAATATTTCTACTTCCCAAAATAATACGTATATACAAATGTCTTAAGATGGAGGACAGCAGCTGTGTGGACACCAGGCTGCACCAGTAGTGTTGAGAATGTAAATATTTTCAAGGAACGTTGGTGTGAACTAGAAAGAAGGTATTCTATAGCAAAATGCAAAATATTTCTTGAAGCTCTGCTTTTGGGCTGAGTAGAAGTTAAATAATAATGGGAAGATAGGCTTTTCTTTTAATTTAGATATAATCAAGGGTCTTTATTGATAATCTTTATGAACTTTTGTCTGCCTGTAAGTAGTGAAGGCTTGAGATAACTGACTGTGGTGGAATTCAGTTCTCTGTGCAGTGGTCTATCATTTCTTATGCCTTTACTGTTGAGTTCTTCCCTTTATAAACAGAAGATAATCGAAGCTTGGAGTTGCCAGTGTTGAAATGAGGAAGTCAGAAATGAAGTGAGAAAATGGGAAGTGGGGGTTAGATTCTGTGAGTGTAGTGAAGACTAGTGCAGCCTGGATTACTGATTTACATAAACTGACAGTATTCGCTGTTTTAAGGCTTTTGCACTTCATTTGCTGACATGTTCATTTGTAATTTTTTAAAACTTCTGTTGAGAGTTTTGTTCAACAGAAAAGTGTGCATCTTCAGGAAAACTAATATGCAATCAGTCATCTGTGTACACGGTGAAATTTGTAATGCTACAGAGGTTATACATAGCTGGCAAAAACTTGCATTCACATGCTTTTTTTCATTCCAGGAAATATGAAGTTGGCTTTAAGAATGCTCTTGGTGGTGTTAACTATTTTATTTTTTATTGGAGAAATCCAATAAGATATATTGATCCTTGTAAAAGAAAGGGAGGTAGATAAGGATATTTTGCAAGCTGCTGCTCTGTTCTAATCATTCCTTTTTTTTTTTTTTTTTTCTATTGCTTATTGCTTTCTGTGGTGGCTTGAAGGAAATGATTTTCCACTTGATTGTGTATGTGTTATTTTATGACAGTTGGAGACATACTAATTTATTACAGAATGGATATGAAATTTTTCTAGTGATGAGAAGTGGGAGGAAGAGCATAGAGAAAGTTTTCCTTATGACAGTTAAAAATAACGAGAAAAATTTGCTTGGGAAAAAAACCCAACATTTTGGCAGAACTTTAAGGCTATTTTGAGACACCAGCTTGTCTTCTCTTTGTTTGTTAAGGTCCCCTTGGAATCAGAAGTGAACAAAGCGGTGGCTTTTCTGGATGCCCTCTGTTAGTAAAAATATGATTCTTCTGACACTAATGTGACAAACTCAGAACAAAAGTGAAAAGAAATAGTTTATGTCTTATCAGAAGAAAAAAGGTGTAATTCTGTTAGATTTTCAGGGAAATAGGGAACAGTTTTCTGCTGTGGTCTGGTCTCACAAGTGTAAAAAAAAAATAAATAAATAATGGGAGTATGCCAACACGGGCTGCCTGTATAGTTACTTAACCCATAAGAGTAGCTCTTAGAGTGTCAGCAAAACAGAAAGTGGAAATTTACTTACATCATGATGGATTCACCCAATGGCAGAAATACAGTAAGTTTTTTTTGTAGCATCCAGTCTTTTCCAGAGCCGATTTGACTGATCAGATCTGTGGAGCTGACACCATTCTACTTGAACACTCCTTAGCCTGCTGTCTGAGGGTCTCAGCAGTGCTGGGACACCTGCTATGCTTTCTGTGTCTCCGGAGACTATGGCATTGCTTCTTTCTTGGCAGGTCTGAAAGATTTCCTGGGTTTAGGCTTTTTATTACTTTGTCCAAAATGGAGCTTCACATCCTGACTGCCTTAGACTCTCAGATCTGTGCTAACTTCCAGGGTATTTCAGGGCTTAAACACTACAGTGTCCTAGATCTCCATCCGTATTGGCTTTCTGGGGCACCCACTGCGTGTATAGGTGTGTGTTATGTGTCACCCTGTTTTAGGATGTCATTGCTATTTACTTAGTAGTATAAAATACACACAAATTAGGCAAAATTGTATACTCTCTGCTCTGTTTCCTCTTCTGGAATGTTGTTTGGCTCAGGAGGAAGATCCAGGATTCTTTTGTGAGAGCACATATGTTCATTCCTTCTCCACCTCAAACCCGCCCAAAGCCTGCCTGCACCAGCTCTGTCCTCTTGCCTCCTTTGGTAGCTTCCAGTCCCCAGTCTTCTTTTCTTAGACAGCTAAGTAGCTTTTTCAACTTTCGTTAGTCCTTAAAATATTTGGTTTAAGTACAGATGTTTTAGTTGGCTTAATTTGGTGGGTACATGCTAAGGTCATGTTTAGAAAGGATAGACTAAGGCACTCCAAGATGTGGCAGCTTTCTTAGTAGCAACTTCTTAAAATCTGAAGGTTTTCATAGGCTCTGTGTAAACTCTTTCCCTGAATCGTTACACATGGCTATTGATTTGAAATTAATTTGTGTTGCTAAGTGCAAACGGTCTCTTACAGACTGCTGTGTGAGCCTTAAGGTGTTATGTGGCGTACAGGAAGAAACAATCATTCTTCTAAAATGTTTTGAGTCTGAGTCGATACACTGAGGTTAGGAATTCAGGAGAATAACTTATGTAAATTCACATAGTAAGTTTGTGGCAGGGTTGGGTAACGCTTACCCTGAATCTCAGGGGTCTCAGCCTTTTGCCTCAACTATAATTACAACCTTCCCTTTGTCATGCTGAAGAAAAGACAATACCAGAAATACCAGTAGCTGATGGCCTGCGGGTGCTGTGGAATACAATGTATGTACCCAAAGCCAAGGCATGAAGCAAACCTTTTGAGATGAGGGTCTCAAAAATTGTTTTTTACTTTGTTCATCTTGGTATTTTGAAGAAATGAAGTACTGTGAACTCACAGAATATATTTCCATATTCAGTTGATCAAAATAATTTAGAGCATCTCCTGTCAGCATTGGTGAAAATTGACTAAGATCTTAAAAAGACTTCAGGAATGGATTGACTGTTTTCCACTTATTCATGTGGGAGCAAGGTGGTGTCCAGTTGTGGGAGTTTCATCTGCATATCTCAAACAAGAAACGTAAGGTAAACCACGGAAAAAAATTAAAAACTCTCATTAACTGATTTTCAGTATGCAGGTATAATCGTATTGAGGACAAATCATTGTCGTCTTTGAAGTTGCACAGATTGGAGACAGTGTCAAGTTCTAAAAGTTGAAAAAGAGAAAATAAAGTTGACGCTAATGATTTTTTCAAAGGCTGATAACTTTCAGCCAGATTCACCTTGCTAGTACTTGTGCTATAAAAATATGTCAAATTGAACCTTGTCTCCTTTCTGTGCTGTTCTTCAGTTCTGTGAGTCTTCAAATAGCATATTTGGAACTTTCCTTAATGTTGCAAAAAGTGAATTTTAAAACTTTTTTCCTGTGGTATTTTTGAGTATCATAGCCTGTTGCTGGTAAATGAAAACAGACTGACTCTGCTGATACCTGGAAGACTTCCAGTTGCCTTAAGACCAAGGCAGGCTGAAGAGTGATAAAGGGAACAGGCAGACCTGTCCAGTGCTGCTGTCACTTAACTACTGATGTGTTACGTGCCTGAGTGTTTATTGAAAAAAGGCTAAGGTTCAGGCGGGTCACAGATTCTCAGAAAAAGCTGCCAACAGCAATGACGTCAATGCCAGTTCTGATGCTTGTATTTTATGGTGACTGATCTGCTGGTATTTGGACTGAAACTACTGAGGTTATTGAATAGTATAAATTGGTATAAATCTATTAACTTCTTTGGAGCTCCTCTCATTTATGACAGGACCATAGCCCGAGTTATTGAATAGATGTCCTATATATTTTTAATTTTTTTTATTTTATCTTTTTTGCCTGTGTGGCTTTTGGATTTTTGGTGATTTTTTTGACAATAAAAAGTGAAGGAACTCAATTGTGATTTCAGCTACATGGATGTGTACTTTGGAAAAATATGCTGTCGAGCTTTTGAATGCATTAGAAGTGGCAGGTTTTCCGGCAAGCCTTCAAATCCCTCCCACATATCTGGACATTATATAATCAAATCCTCGGTGTGTTTCATGTCGCTAGGACAAAGTACAAACAGCAAAGTGAAATTAATTCTTGTCCTTATATAAAAGGAGGTTGTGAGCTGCCGAATTTTGCAACGTTATTACAGCAAAAGTAGCAAGGAATTTTTGGTGTTGGTGATGAGGACCAAGTACAGATTGGATCCAAAGTAAACGCGGGCAGCAGGTGGAACTGGTGATACAAGTAATTTTTCTGCACAACTAGGATGCAGATGAGGGGCAGGCAGAGTAAGGCAGCCATTGTCTTTTTGGAGGTGGTCAGAGGCCAGTTGGGTCTTCAAATCATAAGACGTCATTGTACCTTCACACATTTGAAGAAATTTAAGACAATGAGGGAACACTTAAACATCATAGTTTAATAAGAGTATTTTTTTATTCGCTTTGTTATGTTCCATTTTGTAGTTTGTCTCTCTCGCTGGCAATGGTCATGATTTACAAAGTGTGGGAAATCTCTATTTTTAAAAGTGTGTATAGAATGAAGATGTTACATTGAACATTTCTCTGCATCCAAAACCTGTTACTTTTTAGAAATGTGAGCTTGTGGTATTTTGACCAAAAAAATCATTCCACCAAGGTCTTGGGGTGTATAAAAAGTGATGGTGTTTTTGATCTGCATTTACTGAAGGGTTAGAAGTTTCTGTGGCTTTCACTGAGCAGTGATGTGCTTCAGGTGTGGCAGGCAGCCTGGTAGGCACTGGTGGCATCAGGATCCAGTCCCTCCTTACAGCCAAGGCTTTTTCAAAACCTCACTTTGTTGTATAAATGTGTGATAAGCTGTGTTGAATAACATATTTAATAAATATTTTCAAAAGTGTTCAACAAAGTTGTTAGATGCTAACTCATGAACTATTGCTTTGCCATCCCGTGATTTGGTGGTCTCCCCTGCCTGTTTCTGAGTAGGCTTTCAGGTTTTGGATATTTTCTTTTACTAGCTGTTGCAGCTCTTCTTTTCCCTGTGCTTTACACAGTATTGCCTGTCCAGTATAGTACCTCTTTTTTTTTTTCCAATTTCTGATACTGTGTTTCTCTTCTTTATTTCATACTGTGTTTTCCTGTTTCTCATGCTATTCCACATACCTGAAGTAACTGCCCACTGCAAAATGTAGGAACCATAATAAGCAAAGCAACAGAAATGAAAGCTGAAATCCCTCTTGTGTTCCTTTTGAAGACAGCAAGGGCCTACAAAATCCTCTGCATTTAGTCCATCTGCAAAGTGGAAGAAGAAAACTAGACCACCAAACCCTAAAGCCTCCATTTGTCTCTACCAAAAAGTACTGTAAATTTTTCCTGCAGAGCTAGCAACTCGTAATAATTGGTTTACAAATCGGAGATGTATGGTTTTTAATGTATAGCTTCAGTCTAGATATACACCAGTAGGAAAAAGAAAAGGTTAATGACCAGTTCTTCCTGGACTGGTCCAGATCCTTAGGCAGTTCTCAGTGGATCGATTTGTGTATAGTGTTGGATGGGACATGAGCATTATTCCAACCAGAAAAACTGCAACGTGGCAATCTGCTGACCTGGGAGTTAACTAAAGCTGTAGCATGGCCTGGAGCAGATGAATAATTGGGCCCTTACTGAAAATTTTGTTTGGACTTGCTTCACTTCTGACTCATCTGTATTTTGGTTCCTGTGGTTGATGCACCAGGCATGCCATACTGCCCTTTCCCGCTGCTTTCTAGACCCAGAAAGGCAGATGCATGTCCAGTTGGTGCTCTCTGAGGATGAAAGTCCATATGCTGCAATAAATCTCATGCTGGAAAACTGACAGAACTACAGCAGTGGAGGAAAGTTAGTTAATGTTAAACTACTAGGCAATGACAGCTTTTCTCCATACTTAAAAAGCACATGCTGGTCTAGTAAATTCGCTGCTTGGAGTTTAGTTA
Source organism: Falco rusticolus (assembly GCF_015220075.1). Classification (NCBI taxonomy): domain Eukaryota; kingdom Metazoa; phylum Chordata; class Aves; order Falconiformes; family Falconidae; genus Falco; species Falco rusticolus. The sequence continues at coordinate 65,120,557 of NC_051190.1, read as the reverse complement.
ATTCAGATATTTTTAATAGCTCTCAAAGGACCTATTTAGTTTAATTTAATCTGTTTATTTTGGTAGTGTATCGGATTACAATGTAACAGGATTTTAATGTGAGAAGTGTTGGTTATACCAGAGTTCTGTCCAGCCCTCTCTCCTGTCTCCTGCAGGAGCTGATGCCAGAATGTAAAACAGAGAAGCGTAACAATATTTCTTCAGAATACCTAGTTGCCCTGAAATTGCATCCTGAGAACTTCCTGAGCAGTCACTGTGTATTTTGCAATTCTTAGTGAATTTGTCTTCCAGGAACCTGACTAATCCCTTTTGAACACTTCAGTAGAAGCTTCAGTGTCATGTGGAAGGCAGTTCCACAGCATTAACGTGGCTGAAGTGCCTCCTCCTTTTGTGTGGTTTGAATCTGTCTGTACTAGTTGCGTTTGTTCCCAATTCCTACAACATATTTTCTGAGCATATTTGAAGCTTGTAATTTTTGAAGATGAATTTAGATATTTTTTTCCTGTGTGCCCCAGTTTTTTGGCATTTATTTGCTGTTTTGTTGACCAGTAACTAAGACATTTTTTGTAGCCGATACTAGTATGCTATGTTATATCATCTGTAGACTTTGCCATCTTAGTAAATTTACTTCGTGGTTTTGAATGTGTTGAAAAACAACTGAGAACAGTTGTTGAAAAGTGGCCATTTCATCCTGTGCTTCATTTCCTATCTTTTAAGCAATTAGTGCCTGGCCTTTTTAAGCACTGAATGTCTGCTTAGTTTCAAAAGCAGGTGACCTTGTAAAGCCTTCTGGAAGCCCAGGTAGGTTGTATCTACCCAATCTCCCTTATGCAAATGTTTGTCATTCCTTTAAGGAACTTCAGAAAGTCTGAGAGACATTCCGTCCCATTACAAAAACCTGTTTAGCTTTCCCTCTGTGTATCCAGGTACTTTAAATATAGGACACTATTGTTAAAAATAGGTTCTTCAGGAGAGTTGGACCTTCAGGTAAATAACACGTTCACTTTATGTGGTTGTTCCTGAGTGTATGAAATTGTTTTGGTTTGGTTTTTTTCACTTTTATAGCACAGTCAGAGTTGGACTGGATATCTGTTTCTATACATACAGCACTTGCCAGTAAGACCTCTCCTGTGATGTCTGCTGTCCGTCGTGTTTTAATGAAAAAACCTCTGATGAGATTTGAAGTGAGGAACTGCTGTCTGGAGTGGAATGACTTGCCATGTTTAATTTTTTTATTGGCAGATTAGACATGGCCTTCAGATTGGAAAATTTCACGTCTGCTTAGCAATTGCTTAAAGATTTAATCTATGGTGTGACTAAATGCATTCCTGACAAGACTACAAATTGCTAATGATGCGGTTATTCTTCCCTGTCGGTAGATTCCCTCAGTAGATTGTCTTGGAGGAGACTTGATGAAATCATTCTGATTAGCATACTGCATTAGACGTTATCTTTTCTGATTCAGTATATTGTTTTTTTGATTCTCTTTTGTCGTAGCAACTCTGAAAGCAGTATTGTAGACTGACATGAGGTGATTTTAACTGTTCTGTGGTAGCAATTCACTGTTGTTACTTTCAGTTGGTTGAGGACAGGTCTGAATTTGGCAATGAACCTTTGAAAGTGTTGAGCTATTTAAGGCAAAAGAAGCTCAAAAGAGTTGAACTTGGTGAGTTAAATTAGCATTTCCCTGCCAGGCAATAATATGAAGTGTTTGTCCAAAACTCTTACGTTATGTATGATCTGACACTTGCATGTGTCTCTGCAGTAGCCTTAGTACATGAAACAATTCCCATAATCTGGAAATAAGCTACTGCTTAATAAATAAGCAGCACATAGTGTCAGTGTGAATGATTAAAAGCAGACTATAGCAAACTATGGCCACGTTAGTGTAGTGCTTTATTTTTTTGTATATTTTGAATGAATTCCCTGGTACCTTTGTCAAGAAATGTATTGGGAAAGGTGAGGGGAGGCCTAGTATGGCCATCTCTGACATGCCTGAGGAACAGCAGAGACCAAACTGTTTGATGACATTACTTGGCGCTTTAGGTCCTCTCCTGAATCTGGTCTGAGACTACAGCTTCTCAGGGCAGCAGGTTTTCCGAAGAAAACGATCCATGTGTTCAAGCAAACTTAATTTGTATTCATGGTTTTGAGAAAAGTCTTAGAAGATTAAGGAAGAAAAACTGATTCTGGAACTTTCAAGATTACACGGAATCGAGGAAATTTACTCTGCCTTTCTCAGTTTCCTTAGACTGGTGACCATCCACTGTTCTGGGTTTGATCTGGTGAGGTTTTGTCTGCCTGATTTTAGAATGGCTGCGGTACTTGTAGCTGATCAGGTCAGCCTCAAGACTTGAATATTATATGCAGTAGCTGTGTCCACATGACTGTGAAAAGAACAAATAAGTTGCTTTTATCTCTTTTTTCAGTTGCCCAGAGCTGATATTAAGAGCTAGAGACTGGATCTGAAACTAATTAGTGCTCTGGGGCTGAACGTTACTTGTCCCACGTATTGAGCCAATGTAATTTTGGGAATAAGTCCATGTTTGGGACAAGAACAAACCATTTTTGTATGATTTTAATTTAAAAGTAAATTTAAGACTTCTCTGTGACTGTTTAGAGCTAATCACATGTTGAGATTAATACGGTAAATCACAATGAAGATGGATAGCAGTGTTTTAGATCATTATAAATTCACAGCAAATAACAAGATATCGATATACTGCTTTTTATTACTCTGGAAATGGTACCTCCTGTAGCGACAGTTTTTGCAACATACTCAGTTGTTACAAGGTGGTGCTTCAAGATCAGCAATTAATAGTCTGATCTGACTGTTCTAAGAACAAATGTCAATTAAAGAACTCAAACACTGAGAATAAATGTCAATTAAAGATCTGCAATTGTTTTCTTCAAAGTTTAATGTATCCTTTTCCCTCTTCTTTGCCTGTTATGTAGGACATGTGTGAGTTAAGGGGAGTTTGAGAACAGGCAAAATACGTGGAGGTTGTAGGTTTTCAGGTTTCGGAAGCTGTAGTGTCTGGAGTCTGGGCAAGAATTACGTGGCTGCATCTGTAGTAAATATGTTTTGAGCAAGGTATATTGTATGCATTCTGTCGTAAGACTTTTAAGGAGACCAAGCCTCCTGGGCTTAGGGACAGCACTACAAGTTGGTAACGGAAGTGCTGAGTGGCTCATATACACGCGTATATACATGCACATGTGCTTTAGCTGTATGTGTTTGCATGTATGCATAAGTACAGAGTTTCAGTGATGAGAGAGTTTTTCATTTTATGTCAGTTGCTTTTCAGTTTTAGGTGGCAATCTGCATGCAGTACTGATTTTAATGCTGTACCTCGGTTGCATGTTAATTTGGTTGCCATGTGAATGCAAATCTGCAAGGGAAAAATCGAAAACCTATTATTGTAGTTTACCAAGTATCCTGTGGTGTTCCTCAAAAAAGATTGCAAATTTTTGCATATTAAAAAAGCAGCTGCTGCCCTTGGAGTCACAGATTTACCCTTACTTGTGCTAAATTTTCTGAGAAACCAGGATAGGGTTTTTTTGGTGGGTTTTTTTTTTTTTTCTCTTTCCTGTTTGTATTTCATGCATTACCTACTTTCACTTTAGGTCACACAGTTCAGTAGGGAGGCAAAAGGAAAAAGAAGAGACCCTGGAAAGATGCAGTTTTAATAGGCATTTATTAAAATAATTTCTGTAAGGTAATTAGGAAGGGTAAGCTTGTCCTGCTTTGCTGGGCTGGTGTGATGGCTCCTCAGAACTTGAGTCACTATTGTGAAGTGATTTATTTTTTTTACAGATGAAGAGTTGAGCTACAGCTTAAGGTCCTGTACCCTGATTTGCAGAACATAACATAAGGTCATTCTGTTCCTTACCAATTTGCATGGAGATAATGTCTGGTTTTTGAGGTATGGTGAAACGCATACACCTTGGTGCAAAGCTGCAGGTAATGCTTCCATCTAAGATTCCAGTTTGTAAAGTCCGCTCATCTGTGAAATGATGGTGATTATGCTGCTGACGTTCTATTGATCTGTATCTTCGTGTAAAATTGGTTCGCTTTGCCGTAGGTTAATTGGAAATTTCTGTTGACTGGTATTGTGTGTTTGACTCTGTGACAAATAATTTCCTGCCAGCTGCTAACCTCTGGGTTAAATTAGTGGCAAGGTTGGCTGAGGTCACAGCAAGCCTCACTTGGGGCATTGATGGCTTGATGGCTCTTTTGGTGTAGAATGTGGTAGTTTTGAAATGACAAGTAAAATAATTTGGTATGGCAATCATCTGTTTCGGTCTGTAATGGTACTGTGTTTATATCTCTAAAAGATTTTACATTTACCATGTTAAATTATTATCATAATGAGTGGTAAGTGCATTGTCACATAATTTTTTGATACATATATGGGAAGAAAAAGAAGATTTTTTTAAATTATTAATATTTTTTGAGTCATTTGCAACTGTATAGATTCCATTCTGTCTGCCTTTGGATCTAATAGGGTAAAGGAAACTTTCTTTGAAGTGCTACATATGTGCAGTAAAAATACATTGGGGAAAAAGTGTTTGTGGTGCTCAGTGTCACTGGGACATTAGAGAAATGCATAAATTTCAGTTTGAGGTTAATAGGACAGCAGCTTTGTTCCTTTTGTTGCCACACATGCTGTAAGTGGGGCACGAGTGCCATTGACAAAAGCAGGCAGTAGTTAGGGTGTTAATAAAACCAGCTGGAAACAGCTGATGAAGCAGTCCAGGTGGTGACATTCTGCTGCCTTGCATAGAAATGCACTTGGAATAGGGAGATGCCAGCCCATGTTTCTGAAGGGCTGTATGCCAGTACAATCACATCTACCATGTATTAGCTGGCTCTGCATCCTTTAATGGAGGAAGGTTATTAAGAGAAGGTGGAACTGGGAAACTGACGAAAAAGTGGTGTTTAGCAACAGAATGTAAAGATCAGCAGTGAGAAAATGAGAATGATGGGAGATACACAGCAAAGTGAAGAAGTGCAAAGCAAGATACTCTTTTTAATAGTCCGCTGCAGTTCCTCTCCGTCTTGCATTACTTGAGGGCAACCTTATCACATCCGATTATTGAAAAAAGAGGTTCTGTGGGAATAACGTATTCATATTATTGTTTATATTACTTAAAATATTCAGAGCAGACCATGCTTCTGAAAAAATGATGGCAAGCTTCGCCCCATCTTTGTATTCCAGCAGCAGAACTGAAACATCATGTGCATTTCCTTGCCTTTTGGTGAGAAGAATTAGACCAGCTTCACTTGGCTTCAGCTTTGTTTCCCAGACAGTGTATTCATCTGGATGAGCTGAGGCAGGTGGTTGGTTGTAGACCTGTGACCTCTGAGGGAGGCTGCTGTGTCTTGCTGTGGCTGCCTGAATCTGCTGGGCTGAAACCTGTTTCCAACTTGATGCCAAGGCGTCAGAAGCAATGTGAGTGAGCTCTTATGTATGCTGGACTCGCAGGGCTCCACTTGCTGTTCCAATGTAATTTTGTTCATTCTAGAAGACTGGTTATGCTCTCAGTATAATGAAAATTGTGTTTAAATGAAATTTTTGTCCATGAAAACCAGTAATGTCATAGGGAATGTTGTCCTCATCTATGGAGTCAGTTTGTCTGCATTCTGGCACGTGCCTGCTTTGATATCCTTGGATATCCCATGTGTGAACAGGTTTTGGGTCCAGTTGTAGTTCTTGGGCTGGATTCTGTTGAACGTGTCATGAAAAAGAATTTAATTCCTTTTGAAACATTAGTGGGAGACTTTCTGGGAGGATGGTTTTCAACTGAATACTTATCAGTGCTCTTGTGCTGTACCATATCTTGAGCACACTGGCAGGAAGGCAGGGAGACATGCTCATGCATGTGCTTGTCCTCACTCTTGCAGATTTTAACAGAAAACTGGAAAAATCTTAAAGGTAGCATATTTGAGTTGTTCCTCTTTGCTGACCTTAGATTTCCATTCAGGTAAGTGTAGGGAAAGTGATACTCTTTATGTCAAGATACTTTGATATCAAGAACTGGCTTTTAGAGTAGACTGCATTCCGCATTCCATTATTATTATATTAATCTATTAATATATTATTATTTACACTCAACAAGAAGTACAGGGTCCTGCACTTGGGTCGCAACAACCCCACACAACGCTACAGGCTGGGGGAAGAGTGACTGGGAAGCTGCCTGGTGGAAAAGGACCTGGGGGTGTTGGCCAACAGCCAGCTAACATGAGCCATCAGTGTGCCCAGGTGGCCAAGAAGGCCAACAGCATCCTGGCCTGCATCTGAAACAGCGTGCCCAACGGAACAAGGGCAGCGATCGTCCCCCTGCACTGGGCACTGCTGAGGCCGCACCTCGATCCTGTGTTCAGTTCTGGGCCCCTCACTGCAGGAGGGACACAGAGGGGCTGGAGCGTGTCCAGAGACGGGCAGCGGGGCTGGTGAAGGGTCTGGGGCACAAGTCTGATGAGGAACAGCTGAGGGAACTGGGGTTGTTTGGTCTGGAGAAAAGGAGGTTCAGGGGGGAACCTTACCACTCCCTACAACTCCCTGACAGGAGGCTGTAGGCAGGTGGGGTCGGTCTCTTCTCCCAGATAACAAGTGACAGGACAAGAGGAAACTGCCCCAAGTTGCACCAGGGGAGGTTTAGTTTGGATGTTGATAAAAATTTCTTCACCGAAGGGATGGTCGAGCATTGGAACAGGTTGTCCAGGGAGGCGGTGGGAGCACCGTCCCTGGAGTTGCTTAAAAAATGCATAGATGTGGCACTCGGGGACATGGTTTAGTGATGGACTTGGCAGTTCTGGGTTAATGGTTAGACTTGATGTTCTCTAAGGTCTTTTCCAACATAAATGATTCTATGTTTATATTTTATTTACACTTCAGGTGTTTTAGCGTACTGTAATGAAGAATCATGCTCTACGTTATACTCAAAGCCAGGAAAGCAGTATTTGAGTATGATGTAAATATAGAAGTGTATAGCCATGTATTTTGCATTAGGCACTTTTTACAGTGGAAAATTCTATTTAAAGGTGATGATGCTTCTGAATTAATAATAGCACAGAATTGTTGCTATCAAAGTCTGTGCTGAATTCTTCATTTAATGTGGAGTAATTGTCTTTTCCTCTCTGTTTTCCTGATGGGGGAGGAGGGAGGGAAATAGATATGTGTTTGCCTTTGTTTTTTTTCCTTATCTTCTGCTATCTTACGTATAAATAAAACTTTTAAACTTCGTTTTCATTACAGTTAAGCAAAAACTAATAAATGCAGTACTGGAATATCTGAAAGACATTCATGAGATGAACTTGAGAGGGAAAAGATTTCTTAATTGGCATCTTTTTCTAAAAGAATTTTTTTTAATCAAAAATTTTAATAAAAGAGACATGTCACATAATGTTAGATGATACAATTTGCTATTGAGATGTGTCTAGTTGGGGGAGACTGCTGTGAAAGGGACTGTAAATACTGAAAAATGATACAGAAGTGAAAATCCTGGATACAAACCTTGTTCAGCCTTGTTCTGTGAAAAGTTCTGTATGTGATTTTCCTTCTAGAAGAGAAGATAAATACAGCTGTGTCCATGAGAACTGCTCTGTGTTGTAACTTGGCTGACTGGTCAGGAATAGCTGTACAGAAATGAGCATTATTTGATACAGAGGGCTGCTTTTATTCGTGAACTATCTCTGTCTCCCTCGAAGACCAAGAGCAGAGCAGAGCCTGGAACAGAGTCACTGTGTAATTGGAGCTTGCTGAGAAATGTCATGCCTGTTGTTTGCTTGGCATGGTATGCAGAGAAAACCACAACTCCAGGGTAGCAAAGATCACATCCAAGTTTTTCCAGCGACCTAGCCAAACCTGAAGGAGTTTACCCTTCCAGCCAATTGCCTCTTGAAAGCCTTCCAATTTCCAACTTTCTTTTCTTTTCATAATCACTGTTAAAATATACTGGAACATCTTCATTAACATTTGTTCTTACAAGAATACTGCAGGCAGTAACACAACTGAGAGGCATTTTCATTTGGGGTAGGTTAGTTACTGGTTACACGTAACATGAAGTACTGTACAAAGGTACAGATAAACCTTGTGGTCTGACACTGATAAATCTTCATGCTGTGATTATGTGATGTTTGAATGGCATGAGCTGAAACTTCTATTGTAGACCTCACATCTTGGAAGCTTTAGTGTAAAAGCAGATGCAGTTATTGTGATTATCCTGTGAAATCAGCCTATACAATTCAGTCTTATTTTGGCTTGAAAGCTGTAAAAACTTCTGAACAGAAAGCATCCAAGTGCTTGCTTTATATATTCATCCCAGGGAATTATTTCAGTCCCAGTGCTTGGCACATCCCACGTTTTAGAGACATTAATGTACAGAAGTCTCAAATGGAAATTTTAGTACTAGATTTAGTCATACGGTTTTCCAAATGTAAGATTTTATCGTGGTTCCTCTGCATAAATTATAGTGATCTAAAATGAAGTCTGAGGAAATGGATAATAAAGGTGAGAGATTGTTTTCTTCAGTCTTGTTTCTTTGGCCTCTGCTCTTTTTCAGTCTTTGTTTTTTTCCTTCGTTTGACTAGAGAGAGATGAGGGTGATCCTCTTAGCTAAGGTATCCATTTAACTCTTACCATCTCCTGAGGGAATTATAATAACATAATGATATTTAAGGGAGTATTTTCATTACTGTACATTTAAATGGTGCTAACTGCTGTTAATAGAGGGGAGCAGCCCAGCAGAGTAAAAGAGAAGCAGAAATGCATAAGGTGTTATGAGACTTTTGAAATGATTTCATTTTGAAAACTATTTGAAGTCTACTTTTTTTCGAGGTTCGGTGTTGGACAAACTTATCTTCTGGTCTGTGCCTAGAGAGTACTGTTCCCGTTTCTCTTCTCACGGATGACGTCAGCTCATTCGTATGGGCTGGTACATGCAGAGCTGGAGCAACAACTTCACTCTTTCTGCCAGCCAGAGAAATAATGTCTCAGGTCTTGCCGGTATCCTGGAGGTGGCATAGGCAAGGGAGGCATAGCTATACTGTTATGCACCTGCATCATGGCACCGTGAAAGCCCTGCCCTTGACGTTTCAGTAAAAACCTTTCCCTTCCCTCGGGTCACCTCTGCTTCCCTTTCTGTCTGCTCCCCTGGCGATTGTTTTTTGTTTTCTCTTCCCTTTTGACATGTTTCCTGCAAGCATGTAGGGCTTAAACATTGCTTGTTTGCATTCTTTGGATTCCTCAACAAAACAACCTTTGTGGTGGTTTTGTTTTCCACCCACCAGGCCATATCAGACAGTTGCTCTGTAACATCAGGCTGTGGGTGGAGAAAAGACGGCACAGAAGTAATTTGTGTAGTGCCCAGTCAGCTGCAGTTTCCTCCGTGACGTGCCCTGGACAGGTCTATTCTCTTCTTACCTGAAATCCCTTTAAATAACTTAAAAAAACCCCCAAACTTCTGGGATGAAGAAACATGGATTTATTTCATTTCTGAGCATATGGTAGGTCATTAAACTGATGTGTGACACTATCTCTTTCCTTAATGACAGCAGTGGTTGTAGAGTGGTAGTGGTAGCCTGTGGTCCCAGGAGTGAAGGGGGGGAAGGAAAGTAATCTCACCAGATTATTTCAGAACTATTTAAATCCAAAACGAGTGTTTTACTCAGTTTAGACTTCAGTCCACTATTGAATCAGCATCAGAGCTTTGGCAGTGCAAACTTACCTGACTGTCATTGTTCAAAGGGAAGGAAGTAACGTCTTATTTTTCTGACAGAATTAACACATTTTCAGACCTGCTGCCTGTGCTGCAGCCCGTGTGCACTGTTATAAAAGCAGCAGCTTAGTTTTTCCTGTTTGTGTCATGGCATAAGCTTTGATGTGTGTTGCTCAGAAGATGGTTGCTACAGCACCCGTCCTTTATCCCCTTGTGATGCCTGTTTCTGTCTCGATAGACTCAGAAGTAGAAGCTTTTATTATTTTTGTTAAAATTTTGCTGTTAAAGATTTAGTCTCATTCTTTTGTGTTTTCCTATTGCATAAGGTGTACTGACCACAAGTCTGAAAGTGTAGCCCTTTCTGAAGAACTGCAGCAGAGTTCGGTGCAGTTTTAGAAAATTTACAGATGTGCCACTGGGATTTGCTGAGGTTTTGTGCTTAATAATTTAAGTATTGCTATTTCTGAAGACTTTCTAGACGTTAGGCTAGAGGCCCCTGGGATCATCTGATCTGACCTGCATATGAATCATAAGCCAGTAACTTGCATGTAGTTATTCTTAAATTGAGCCTAAATACTCATGCTGGACTAAAGCCTAGTTTTTTGGCTGAAACGATCTTCTAGAAAAGGAAAACATTAAAATAAGTTGAGTGCACGTTCCATGGGTGTGGAGCATCAATGCCTAATTACCCTCCCTTTTTTTTTTTTTTTCATCCAAGTTTGTAATGAAGATATTTCTGCTTTCATTTCCCACTGTTTTTGTTGTGTGGTGGGCTAGATTAAAGAAAGCTTTTAGTACGTACTTGTCTCCCCCTGTGAAGGTACATGGGAACTACAGACACCTCCTAGTTTTCCTTCTTGACCAGCTCAGCGGCTTGAACTCAGGCTCTCATTTGAAGTTTTTTTCTCCAGTCTCCAGTCATTCTTGTAGTTCTCTTCTACACTTACCTGAACTTTATTCTTACACTTTTAAAAAGTGCATACTGAGGCTGTATTCAGTGTTTTTGGTCTCAGTAATGCTTTTTAAGATCTTGTTTTGAGATTTAAAATCTTGGCTGGGCTTTAGCCCAAGTCTGAAACTGAACTGTTTTACAATTTGCTTCTTTTTATGGCTATATATGAATGTAGCTACTGCGGCTTTAGGAAGTAAATTTCTCACAGCATGCAGGATGAATCTCATTGTGGTCTTCTGGTGGTTGTCTTACACTTCAGCAGTTATGTACCAATTTGTTATATGCAACGTGCAAAATCTACTTTTTTTTTTTCCTTGGAGAGAGAGTGAATTTATTTTGACATGATAAACCAGAATGCCCATTATAACAACTGTTACTTTGGCATGCTAATAAGCAAGGAAGAAAATGCAGTCTTAAGTATATTTGCATGCATTTGTAACTGCTGTCACCCAAATCCTCCAAAGATGTGTGGAATCTGTTAGACAAACTATCTCTTAGCTGAAGTTTACCTGAGGCTGACTTTCCTTTGGCTAATCAATAATTAGGTTTGATTTAAATATACATCAATATAGATATATGCACATGTATGTATATATGTATTTATAGACACATACCTTTGGTTCCTAATCCTGAGATGAAAAAAAACCCTGAAATTTTTGTGGAGTATCACGTATTTAGGTGTTTACAGGATGGGAGTTATATTTTGCATAACCTGATAGTCTTTTGATACTGAAAAAAAGAAAATGTGATCTTTGAACAATGAAAAGATGTAGGAAAATACTCCACATTTAGGTGGAAGGAACTTCTATAGTGAAAGAGTTTTGACTTGGTTTGTCTATGAGAAGTGACTTTTTTCTTAAAAGCTGATTTTGGAGTGCAGGGTAACTGCTAGGAGAAGTACCCACTTTAAATCTTTCCTTGGTAAGGCGATGATGAGTCACAGCAGACCTAGCAATGGAGAAAATTTTTGTGCAGATTTCCATATTGAAATTCATTTTCCTCTCTTGAATAGTAGAGTGTTGCTTGTGAGTTTAAATCTTTCTTTATCTCTGACTATTCCATTACAAAATGCATAAACCTTTCATATTATGGCTGGTTTTCATGATACTTTTCTAATACTAGGCAGAACTACTGGTAACACTAAAGCAGTATGAATGTAGTATTTTCTTTAGGGTGGAGGTGACCTTTTGATGGATAACGTCCTTTGGTGATGAGTTACTAGCTTCAGATATTTGTATGTCATTTGATCTCTCTGTAACATGTTTTCTAGTGTCAGATTTGTATGTAAGTGTTGCCATATTGAAAAAGGCATTTGTTTTCAAGTTGTACAATAAATGAAGACATCTAAGATCAACCAGATTGAAATCTTACTTGTGTGTCGTGAAAGTTAATCCATTCTAATGCTCGTGTGTGCTAGCATTGGTGGCTTGATGTGATCCCACAGGTAGCCTGTGGGATGCTCGGATTTGCCTGATGCTTTTCGCTGGAGGGGCTGGGAGTGGATAGCGTTGCAGGTACAGGCAGTTAGTGCTTTCTTCTGCCTGCAAACCCATAAGACCTGTGCTGTTCCTCAGAGGGAGGTCGGGAGGCAGCCTCTCTCAGCATCACTTGTGTTCTTCTGGGTGCCTCTTGCTGGGTAACCTGCACTGTGGTGGGCTTTGCCACTCCCCATACCCATGTTCTGCTCCTCCAGTCTTTGTGCAGACAGTTTGAGAAAGACAGATGGATGTGTTCGATCGCTGTTGTTGCTGGGGAGGACGTGGGAGAAGGGATGTGGAGAGAAGAGGACTTGTGGTGCTTTGTGGAGTTCAGCAGTGGGAAGGAGCCACAGCCACTGCCTGGCAGTAGGTAGCTGCCTCTCCAGAGATGGTGCGGAATTCCTGGTCTGGCCTCTGCAGCTGCTGAGATTGGATTTTGCTGGCCTTTCAGCTCCTGTCAGAAGAATAACAGTTCAAGAGCTAGTGCTTTTTGGTAGTTCGTGCTTTTTTCCAGAAAGGCTTTTGAAGTCCTCTGTTGGTTTGTTGCTTCTGCGTAACAGACTTTCTTAAATAGTTGCAACTTGACTGCAAGATGTGGCAATTGGTTTTCCTTTCTATTCAGCCCTGCAAGCAGACTGTAAGCCTGTACCGGGTTGTTGTTACTCCCTGAACAGATAATTTTCTAGGCCTGAAGGAAAGGAATGTGTCTGTTCAGTGTTTTGTAAATTGAGTTCAGTTTCGTGTTGCTAGACCTATTTTGTTGACTGAATTTACGTTGCTGTACTTTAAAAGATTTGTAAAAAAATAATCTGTAGTGGTTTAAAAAAAGTCAGTTTTTGTTTGTGGTGATGTGCTGTTTGATAGAAGATAAAGAGGATGGTAGAAGACAATGTATTTTGCCATTTTAAAATGCTGATTACTCTTAATGAATTGCATCTTGAATTCAGCTTAATGGAAAAACTATCCTGAAATGGAAAACTATCTTTACCAGCACTGTCTGTCACAATGACTGATTTTTTTGTCGTCTTCTCTATGTCTAAATAAGATGCAGAAAGTAACATGAAAACATTCCTTCTGATTCACAGTCCTTTCAAGTCAGAACTCCTAGTAGTAAGATGACATTCCTAGAATCTTCTTCAAATTTGGTTGCAAACCGTGGTTTCTGGAAGAATCAAAATGGCTTTCCTTTGAAATTCCTAGATTTCTTTTCCATTGTGGCTTTGATAATAATAATAATAATAAGCCCCTTTTCCAACTGAGGAATTGCTCTTCTGTGTTTCTGGGCTCTTCCTTGTATGAAAGATCATTTTTATTTCAGAAGTTATGTCCTGGTAGCAACAGCATGTTGAGTTGATCATCTCATGGGCTGCAGAATGCAGGGAGGTGAAAAGGAAACCAAGAGAGCATAAAGGGGGAAAATACAAGTAGAAAGTACGTTTGTAGAGAGGTGTGTGGTCAGGAGAAAAAAGCAGGGAAGTGAAAGACCTAGTAAATCAGTAAATAAAAGGGAAAGGGATGGTGATGGATGGTGAAGGAACAGGGAAAGCTCTAGACAGGAGAACTTGACCCCTGGGCAAAAAGTCTTTGTTTTGTTTTTGTAAGACCTGGGGCTTGATTTCCAGTTTTGCTGAGCTTTCACAGAGGTATGAAAGGGGAGTGAGAGAAATGTAGAAAGCCTGGGATAATCACAGAAGAGAAACTTATCAGTGCTCGTATGTAGTCTCACATAAATGTCTGCTTCAAATGCAAAAGAATGTGTATCTAGAGGTCAGGAGAATGTAAGAGAACTAAGGCTGAGATAGCCACACTGGGAGAGCAAGAAAATGCTGAACAATTATGTGCTGTTTTTAGTGGCACGCTTTGAAGTGGATGTGGGCATGGAAGTTTTGACAAATTGATAAAGGAATGTAATCTGGGAACAAATAAATTCAATGGATTTTAACCTTGTTAGGGAAAATAACATTCATAGAAGTTTATATATAATATAAATTATACATTAATATTATATAAATTATACATTAACTTTGAAGGCCCCTTTATAACTGCCATAACTTAAGATTTCTTTAACTTTTTGACTGGGTATGGTTATAGTCTTTAATACAGATACAGGTATTTTAGTCAGACATATCATCATAGTGATGACTATGTGCAATAGATTAGAATCTTTAACCTGGTAAATGTTTTGTAGGACTGGTTTGGTTTCGGTTTTTTGTGGTTTTTTTAGAAGTTGTCACAGCAAGGAATATGTTCATCTGTGAACTATCAGGAAAGTTTCAGGTTTTTTGTAATTGTGACCGCTCTGGCCTAGACTTAGCTTGTTTACATTCAGCTGCAATAACTGCTTATTTTAATCACATCTAATCTTGGAAACCCATCTATCTACAGAGGGTTGCATATGTAATGCTTAATTCTTCTATAATTACATATAACAAGCTGTGTTCCTGTGCTTGGCAGTAGCTTTGGGGCATGGTGCGAAGAAATTGATTGTAAATGGATAATTCCTGACTTCTTGTTTACAGACTTCTCAAGCGGCTTTATCTGTTTTAATCCAAAAAGCAGCCCTTAGAACTGAAGTCTAATCCCAAAGCTGTGTTGATGTAAATGATTTGCATGCCAAAAGAACCACTTACGTGAAGGATAAAAAAGTGGGCCTCAAGATGGATTTTGTTTTAGAATAGCTGCTTAAGTATGTAAACTTGGTCTTATTAAAAATAATGAGAGAATCTGTGTATGCCATTGGATAATCATAAATGTTTTTGTGCTATTTTTTTTTTCTTTCCAGATTTGAACATGGAATTCAACCCATCAGATCATCCACGGGCCAGTACGATATTTCTCAGTAAATCGCAAACAGATGGTAGGTTACTGAATTTATTACAGTATTTGCTATTGCAGTTATCTCTAAACCCTTTGTTAGAATGTGTGTGATAGTCTTTTAATATATGTCCCTTGCCAAAAAAGAGGCTTTTAGAGGCATCATGTTAGAGTTTAAAAAGTCACACCTCTAATTAATTGTTTTGTCAGACCAGTAATAGAAGGTACAGATTTTGAGTCCTGTCATGTACTGAAATTGTGAATTCCAAGTAGTCATCATATCAGAACTACATATATGGAAAGGCTTAGTATAATTATAATTAAAAAATACTTTCCCGAAATCCAAAGTTTTCTGTGTAACTGTTTGTTTTTGTTTTTTAAACTGAACATTAGGCTAGGCTTCTGGAAAATGTGTGGAAAGTATTTTCTTGAGAAAATGCCAGTTTACATTAGCTAAGAAGACAGTCCAGAGTTTCCTCTAATATAGCTGATACTGTAAATGATCTCAGCAGTAGATTTTAATAATAAAACAACCCCCATCCCACCCAAACAGTCTCTCTTCTTCTCTCATTATGAATGATATATAATCATATATTTTCTGGAGGATTGTTTTTTTTATTCATAGACAAAATGATCTCTCTGGAATTACATCTGTTAAACAAGCTTCTTGATAGAGTTAGTAGAATAGAAGCCATTTATTCTGGCTCTCTCATTCTGTGTCGGACATGTATGATGCGTTGGTTTAGAAGTAGATGAATAATCTATGCAAAACACATAATTTTCTACTAAGACTTTTAAAGCTTTTTCTACATGGTAATTCTGACTGTTCAGTATGAATTCTTTGTCCTTCTTTCTGCTGCCTATAAATGCCATTTTTTATTTATGTAGTAAATTGCAGTGTCAAACACATCACTTAAAAATAATGTAGTTTTCACGTACTGTATATTTTTTGCTAAGTTTTGAGCATGACTAGAACAAAGAGGATGTACATTTAGGCTGTAACTGAAGAGTTGATTATGTGAGTACCTCTTTTGTCCTTCAGATTGTCCTTCTGAATTCAGCCCTGGTTCTGTCAATGCCTTATTACGTGGTTTTGGATGTGATTTACTATCTAATCTGGTTTGGTAGTCTGTAAAATGAATATGATAATATTTCTATAGTACACTGTATTATGAAGATTGATGTCTATTTTACAGTGGTTTTATAGTGTTTTGAGACTGTATAATCCCATATGGATGCCACCTGCTTCTAGTTAAAGCTTGTTGAAGGAAGGGACAAAAAAAAATTAAATCTGAAGTCCGAGAACTAAAATTTTGATCAGACCTGTTGATTATTCTTACTTGTAGTAATAGCAGTTAATTTATTATAGTATGGAGTTAAGTGTAAGCAGTTTTTAAAATGACAGTTTACACCCATGCTAAAGTTGGTCTATAAAACTTTGTTCTAGTTTAAATAATATGCAGGACATATTTTTCGAGTGAGAACAATGAATTTACTGAAAAAATATAAATGTTATCGATAGGAGTTTAAGATCTGTTCAGCTATCCTTCATCACAGTGGAAAAATTCCAAAGACTATTCTGCTTGTACAAAAGAAAAAAGATTCTGCAAACATTCAACTGCTGATGTATTGCCAAGAACCATCCTGTTCTGGAGGGACAGTTCACAGCAGTAAGCATTGTGCTTGGCTGTACTTTGGGCCTCTTGTGGATGGAACCAAGTGAGCTGTAGGAGTTATTACAGGAGTTACAACATTCAAGGATGTTGCCTAACACCAAAATGCAATAAAATGCTTGTTAAGGGGAAAACATAAGGGTTTTTTTTGTGGTCTGTGGTGGTGTATTCTGACAGCCTGCTGTGTAGTCTAGGGGACCTCCCAAGACTTCTTAAGACAATGTAGAAAGGGACAGCTGAGCTGGCAATGTTGGAAATGCCAAACTTGGGCATGTAACTACCTCTCTCCATTGCTTGTATAGTATTGGACTGGCAAACCTTCCTGTTGACAGTAAGTGAAAATATTTCTGTAGGTAAGACCTACAGACATTTGAAATATGCGTATTGGAGAGTTGAGGGGCATCAGGACTCAAGGTTTCATCTAGGATCTGCCTGTGACTCTGAAGTGTATGTCACGTGTTTGCACAATAGGAAATGGCCAAGTCCATTGCTACATGCTAGAGTGACTTGGCAACATTACCTTCAGGCAGTTCCATGTTTGGCTTTCTAGTAGCCCTGTATTCTTTCAGCCTCCCTAGTAATCTTGTAGTAGTGTCCTAGCATAGGAGCTGTGCTTGAGCTGCTTGCGATCGACATGTGAGTGAAGAGCAACAAGCTGACTACCCCAGATATAATGAGACGGGATACGGCACCTCTGGATATTATGTGGTCTGAATTTCCCGTTGTTGTGTGAAGCCTGGGTGCCATGCTAAGCATCTAATCTGTCCAGTCCCTCTCAGTCAGTAGTCTGAATGCATCCTTAATTACCTGAGAGTTTAATTAATCTGTAGAAAAGTTGAAAACACCGTAAATGTTAATTCAATTCCTAAATAAAGTAGCTCTTCCAAATGTTTCCAACTCTTTGTGGGAATTTTCTAGGTGCTAAATCTTGCATGAGTAATTCTCCCTGTTTAGGGAGCTAGTAAAGCATTTCACCTTTTATGTCATTTAATTTCTGTGAGAGCTTTATGGAAGTTCTCTTTTGTTTGCTTACTTTGGCCTGTAAGCAGCATGGTCTAGGTGACTACAAAGCCATGCACTATTTATTGTGTGGTTGTGGTTAAGCCAGGCTTTCCAAACCTTAGCACTCCAATTATGTAACTTCTTTTCCTTACAATAGCAAGAAGGCAACTTATAATAGCAAGTTGCAGCTTCAGGGGGCTGGTAATGGTCTTTCCTGTTAAGTGGGTTACAACTCTCCACCTCTCCTAACTTACATTAGGCTTTTACACTTTCAATGCGCTGGCTAAATTTTGGAGTATCCGTGCAACAATGGGCTTCAGACAAAGAGAATTTTGAATACTGATTTATATAATGGATGGAAGTGAAGTAAGCTACACTTACTCTTTAATGTTAACTAGGATTAGTCTCCTGTCTTGGACAAAACAAAAAGAAATTATTTACAAACTCCCAAAATGCAAGAAATTTTCATTGATATAATCGTTAAGGAGTGTGTCTTTGATCCTAATATGGGCAACCTTAAGATAGCGTATAGGAATTGCACAAAGTTTCTATTACAGCTCAATGAAAAATACATACATACACACACACGTACATATATGTATGTGTGTATTTCCTCACTCCCTTTTGTTTCAGGATAATGTATTTTCCTACTGTTGTAAAGTTTCAACAGTAACAGTTGAAAGTGCCTCCAGAAATAGGAGCAAGTCATTGACCTCAACATTAGCAAAACCAAGACAATTTGGCAGGATCTCAGTCTCCACTTGAAAAGTTCCATTCCAACTTTCGAGTTTTAAAATGTTAGAAAGAACGTAGAGGTCTAATTGTTTAAACTGACTCTAAATCTGTTCAGCTTCGTTTTGTCAAAAGCTCATGCTTGAAAGCCCAAAGCCTGGCATTGCAGTTAAGAGTTTATGCTACAGAATGGTGGTTAATTATAATACTATGGGCTGGTCTGCTGAAGACCATACTGTGCTGTGTGAGCAGCCAAGTGACAGAATTACCTCTTTATGGTCATTTTAGCTTGGCAGAAGTGGCCTTTTGCCTTGTGCAATAGTTGTCTTTCCCTTGTTTGGAGGGAGGGTTGTGATCACAAAAGAGAGCAGTTGTGACAAAATGGGTTTCTGCTGTGCCCAATTTCCCATTGGCATATGTTCTAGAAAGAGCTGAGCCTTACGCCATGGCAGAGAGCGCCAGTAGCACAAAAGCGCAGCTGCCTTCTTGTAGTCTATCACCTGAGAATCCAGGCTAACTGAATTTCTGTTATATGGGGAAAATAACAGAAAGGAGGTCAACATGGTGCTTAGAGGAATGTGCAGCATTAGCAGTGCTTGAGCAGGAAGAAGTGAGGGGTGCGTATAAATAAGTTAACATATTCTTCTGGAGATTGGAAATAGCAAATGGGAATGATCTGTGAGTGTTATTCTTGCTTGGATAAATAGATAATTGTACTTTCACGAGGAATTGAATAATAGATACAAGGGAAAATACAGAAGATAAAAACTAAGATAGGAGAAAAAAGGTGATTAAAATGGAATTTGGAGTGTATGTGCAGGCTGTCTTTATAGGATTTTGTCCATAAGAACTTTGTGGTATAATTGCGATTAAAACACTTAAATACTTAACTGTCTTCAAAATTTTGCAGTTAATAGGTGTTAATTTTCAGTTATGTACTCTTATTAGGTTTATATGCAGCTTATCAGAATTGTTACTGCCCTTATGTTGCAATATGCAATACTAGACAAATACTTTGGCTGTTCTTAGAAGTGAGTATCTACCATCATTTCGTTGTTTCCCTTTAGATCACTTATGTCCCTTGCTGGTGATAAATGCAGTGTGTGGAGCTTAAGTGTAGTGCAGTGTTTTAGAAGGATTTTAAGCAGTTTAACTCTTTACTAGACAATCAGAATTTTCCTGATGTTCCTGTTTAATTCTGTTTCTTATACAATGTCCGTAATTGTGGATCTGAGCATGTACTAAGTGACATGGCTAACATCTGTCATGTGTGATTCTCCTTTCTGCTCCCTGGGAGGAAAATTATGTAAGGATTTTTATAAGTTTTTTCTTACTTTCTTTTCATTTTATGTCTGCATTAAACATAGTTATTTCACAATATTCACACATACAGCCTTGTTTATGTGAGATTGCTTGCTTATAATAAATCACGAGTAATGGCTTCTCATCCAACAGGGAATGGACAGGCTATCCTACCATTATGAACACTCTTACTTTGCTGAGTGCGTTGGGTTGCATAGCTTTCAAATCATGGTGCACCAAAGTGCATTTAATCACCTACAGCATGAAACCATTATTATTTTAATCCTGCAGTTTGATTTATGTGTTAGTTGCCTCCAGACTTATATCCTAAATGCTGTGGTATTTTCACTGGAACAGAGCTCCACAGGCTCTCTATGGGGTGAGTTAATTGGGAAAGTGCTTTAAAAAAATTAAATACAGTATATTTTATCAGCTGTAATAAACATTTGCCTGACAATTAAGACTCTATACATCTGTCTCCCTTGTTGCTGTTTACTTTCTGAATATTTTGGCTAATTGTGGCTTTGACTTGCAAGCCTTGCTTGTGGTGACTGGTTCATACTCACCAAAGTTATCTATTTTCATTGTTATGTGCGACATGAGTAATAGTTTCAGGCTTGCATCTGATCATTATAGAAGGCAGTGGTCTAATGCATATGGTTTCAAGGCTCCTCTATGGGAGTTAGTGCACAGTAAGCTATGATGGGAATTTGCTAACTCCATGGTGTAGCTTTTTAGGTGCTTTCATACCTGCAAGGTAGCGTAGGTCACTTTGCAACAAGGTACCTTGCATGAAGGCACTGGTGGCTCAGGAGTACCTACACAGAGAACTGGTGAAGGATGGCTAATCCATTGCTGACTTGGACCGTAGCTTACTGCATATTAACTTTCCCATGCGGACCAACGCCTGGTGAAGTACCCAAATGGATGAGAATTTTAATCCATCACCACACTAGTGAGCATAAATGCCTTTATGCATACAAATATATATGTTCCTTCTGTGTTTGATATATAAATATACCTGGTTAGTGCAAAAGCAGTTATAATGTTGCTCATAGATAGCCTCCTGTTCTTTTTGTTATAAATAGTGTATAAGAAGCTTGATCGGGAAAAATAGTCATGTAATATTTCTATCATATTTTGTGTTTTTGCAGTGAGAGAAAAACGCAAGAGTCTCTATATAAACCACGTAAGTGAAAATGCCTCGCTATGCAGCTTTCTCCTTGTTGTCTATATTATACAGTAAATAAGAGTTATCACACGTGATTTCTGTATTGGTGAGAAGGTGCTGATGCTTCAAATGTCTGTTCTGCATCAGGATCCAGAAGTATAGGTCTCGGCTATTGAGTTAGTGGAACGGATCTGTTGGTTTGAAGACAGTATCATGCTCACTACCAGTGTACAGAGGTAACTAGTACCTGGGACAAAGAGCTGCACACATTAGTATGATTTCTAAAATTATATACAAAATAATTTTACTCCCAAAACTTCAAATGACGTTTGTATGCAAGTTTGCTTTGCCAGAGAGCTGCAGCACTGGATATTTACAAAGAAGTTCTGAAGTGCCTGACCAGTGTTGATGCGACATAAATGTGGATGACACGTGGTACATGCCGAGTATGAAGATGGGATTTTGATAGGCTTGTGTACCCCAGGCATTTTTCTGTGCAGTTCTCTTCTGTTTGAATCAAATTCTCAGTGAAGCTGAGAGCAAATTCTCTGTAGCCTGCTTTGGGTGCAGGACCAGGCTCTTTGCCCCAGTTAGTATTGTTTTGTACTACTGAAGCACCTGGAACCAGTGCGGTTGCCAGTTATTTAAGCCTTGTGCCGAAACGTCTGGAGTCATGCCTCAGTAAAATTGAGTAGGGGAAGAACTAATTGTCTTCTAAATGGTATTTACCTTCAGGGTGAAATGAGGAAAAGTTCTTAAACTTCCCTCTGTCTGCAAATATAGGCCATCATTTCATGAATCATTTTTAAGCTGGTACAGCTGTTGAAAAAAACAGATGTGGTTTATAGCCTCTGCAGCCCTTTGTGCGGCTCCAGGTAAACTAGATTGGGGCATGAATGCAGGTAGATTCAGCACAGCTAAAAGCTAAAACGAATATGCTCCTCAATGTGATTCACTTCAGGGCTTGTACTTGTAGAAAGGGAGGGAGGCACGGAAGCAGGAACGAGCCACTGAGTGGGGTGAGAAGGCAGGACTGCTTCATTTGTTGGCAGAAGTGGTTTGTGCTGAGTGTTTCTGGAACTACTGCCTGGCTTCAAAAGCAAGCTGAAATTTTTTGGTTTCTCTAGAGTTAAGATTTTGAGAAGTTGTGAGACTTATAAAAGCCTTAAAGTTGGCCCCACTAGGTTAGCGGATATTCTTAGTGCTTCTCGCCCTGTAAAACATTTCCATTGTTCACAGTGCATGTGAGGGTGGTTTCCAGTGCACTTGTGTTGTTACAGAATTACTTGCAAAGCTAATGCACTGGGTTCCTGCAAACTTAATAATGTATGCTCAGTAATTTCCAGGATGCTTTTTAGCCTCAAATTTGGAGGGTTCAGTGCAAAAAAAGTGAGGATTTAGGCAATGCAAAGCAAGGTACTAACTGAGATTCTGTGACTACCTTATGACATAGATGAAATTATCACATATCCAGAATCTTTTCATGCCATGTAAAAGATGTGTGCTGCATTAGGCAGACTGAGAGTGGATTCCTCTGGAAGACTGAACAAAGATGACTATTACAAATGCTGCTGGAAGCACAGTGCTGCAGACTCTGGTATGAAATATTTTTAGGCAGTGCTGGACTTGTTGCAGAAAAGGGAAGGGTGATCATGTCACGAAGGGGCTGTATTGTTGGGAGCGCAATACAGCAGCTTACACAGTTGGTGCCCTAAGCACTGTACCTCTTCCTAATTTTTTTGTTTTTTTCAAGTATTGTTCAAAGCATTGGCTAAGGTTGCAGCAGTGTAAACTTCCCGCAGTAGTCTGCTTTATTGCTACCTTAAGTCTGAACTCTTTGTACTGACAAAGTACTTCATTTGAGTTACAAAGCTAAAAATAAGCTTTATGAAGCTGAAGTCCTAACCATGGCTTTCTTTGTATGTCTTTACAAGTCAGTTAATTTTTTTTTTTTTAGACAATACTCATAGCTTGTTTTCAAACGTGCCCTGTGATATTTAAGTTGTTACTTCAGCACACCTGTGAGTATTCATTCAGCACCTCCTTAATATTCAGTCTGCTAAAGCTGACGCACAAACTGGTGATCGTTTTTGAAATGATTGCTGTGGCCTTTAACTGACAACTGTGTTTAGGTTTGTAGACTGCAGGGACCCATCCTAATTTTCCTAGACTGCCTTGTCTGGAGGAATTTGAGGAAATAGATTTAATGATTGTAATGTGACAAATAATGGGTAAAATTTACATGATAACGGAATTTATGGTATACCCTATTGGTTGTTCTGTTCTTTTCCACCATTTTTCAGTGTGTGCTAAGTGCATTTTGAACAGGAGCTATTGCTAGTTATGTGTTTCCCTGTTGATGTGAAGTGCTGGGTCTCCACATCTGCTCTGGAGGAAGCAAGCCAGCGGACATAAATTTTGGGGCATTGTTTTTTGTCTTCCTTTTACAAGAACTCCTCGCCATAATGCAGCACTCCTGTGGTTTTTCCATAACATCATCTTTCTTTTTTTTTCTCTTCTAATTCTTTTATACTTACTCTCCTTTTGTGATAAATAACCAAGATGAGCAACAAAATATTTTTATCCCTTTGTGCGGTATCTTACTGGTTACTTTGTAGGCAGAGTTGAACATCTCCCAAGTGATTAGGGTGGCTAGCAAAGAGAAATATCGAGAAGAGTTGTGCTTTTTCTTTTTTAACTGCTTGCCTAGTTCTGTGTAGTAGCAGATGAGAATAGCAGTTTATATAAACACAGTTTCAGAATGTTACCTATGAAAAAAAAATATTGAATTAATATTGACTCTTCCTCATTTTAAAATGCATTTTCTCAGTATGATCATGCCATTTTTCTTTTCCTTTCTTTCTTCCTTTTGTTTCTAGAATATTTTAATTGGCTGGATAGTTTCCTTTGATCCTGAATACAGATACTAGGTTCCTGCTTTGATGTGTTGCTCTTTGTCAAGGGCTGGCAGTTGCCATGTTTCTGATTCACCTTGTCAGTGAATGTCAGGTATGATGGAGGAAGCCAGCAGCTGTTCTGGTTTTGGGGTGGGGAAGGCAAGGGGGAGGGAATAGAAGTGGGGGGTGACAGGGTGCTATGAGAATGCTGTCATCAGTCTCCCCACAGAGCCCAGGGAGACAGACGCCAGTTTGGGGATGGTGCTGGAACCTTTGCATCCTTGTAGGTGCTGGAAGTTACCTACCCACAGTGTACCTGGCGTGTTTGCTTTCTTCCAGCCTATTTTAATTTCTGAACAGTTGCAGCAGACTCCCCTTTCCTGTTGAACTGGCAGTTGCAGTTTTTTGTTACGGCTTTAATGCTGCTTCAGTGTGCGCTTGTCTTTTAATCTTCTTGGTCAAGCTGCTGAGGGGATAAAGATGCAGACTGATACAGAGGCATTTCCTCTTG
Source organism: Falco rusticolus (assembly GCF_015220075.1). NCBI lineage: Eukaryota > Metazoa > Chordata > Aves > Falconiformes > Falconidae > Falco > Falco rusticolus. The sequence continues at coordinate 65,096,302 of NC_051190.1, read as the reverse complement.
CAGAGAGGAGAGATTGCATCAGTATCTCTGTACAAGGAAAGCAAACAGGAAGACGTATTTTACGTTTTTTGAGGGGGTGGGTGAAGAAAGAGTGAAATTTTTATTATTGTTTGCAGTATCTGGTTCTTTGTACTGGGTGATTATTTTTTTGCAGGGAAGGAAGCAGGACAGGGGAGGCAAAAGTAATCTTGTCTGAAAGGGAAAACTTCTAGAAAAACTCGATGGAGATAAAAGTTCTCTGTTTGCCAAAGTACTTTCTCTTCTTGACAAGATATGCTCTTAAAGTCGAATCTGTGTTTATGAGCAGTAATGTCCAGTAAAAATAAGGAATATTTTTTGGACATTGGAATATTTCTGAAGGAGGATAAAGGGAAGGAAAAGGGAGGGAAGAAAAAGGGAAGGAAGATAAAGGGAAATTATAACTGTCTTTTTTTTTTTTTTTTTTTTTCTGGAGACTTTTCCTCAGCCTTGTAGAATCAGCTTCCTTTCAGCATCATCTTCTACTGTCTGCTACTCGGCAACTGGATGTTCAAATCCCAGCAGCCTAATACTGGTTTTATCATTTCAATTAGAAAAACTAACACCTATGTATAGACCAAAATTTTTTCAGCATCTTGGGAAGAAGTTTCTGGGCATCATTCATGTCAGAACCCCTTGGTCCCTGTAGTGATTCGCAACAGGGGAAGCTTCTTTCCAGGCAGTCCTGCTGATGGGGACTGGCAGAGGACAGAGGGGTCCTTTGCTGTACGTGATGTGGCACAAGCAATTTCTGTGAGCCTTTTTGTATGCTTGAAATGATATATGGTATTTGTTCTTGTGTAGTCCCCAAATTTTCTTGTCAGGTTGGATAATGAGGCTGTTCTGCTTCTCTATTGTAAAACCACTAGGGATGTGACTGATAATCAAAAACTTCCAGCTAGTGATTGAGAGTCAATAAGGAACATGCTGAAATGGGAACAAAGCCTGAAAAGTAGTTTAATCTGTGAAAAATGCAAAAGCACAACATAAAATGTGAAATGTTGGTTTTAAGCAGACTGCCTGAGGCTGGGTATTGTAAAGGTTTATAATTGCTGTCCAAATTCCTTAAGGTATTTTAATTAACATTCCTTAATCAAAGAGAAGGAAAAAGATAAACTGGAAGATAGATTAGAGGCTCCTCAGGTGCTCTTGAAGCTCTCCTAGAGATTGCTTAATGTAGTCTTTGCTCCTCTCCATTGCAAGATCACAAAGAAGCAGGTCTAGAGGGGGCCTCTATAGGCCATCTGGCCCATCCAGCAGATTCCCTATGCTGATGCTGTTCCTAACAGATGCTGTCTAAGAAGCTTTTTCAGGTTTCCAGTAAGTTGGAATGAGCAAGTTTTCTTTAATGGCTTACCTAAGCTTACTGTTTGAAATGTTTTTTTTTCTAGTATCTTTCAGCCCCTTGCTTTTTTCCTGTTTTCTGAAGAATTTTACCTTTTCTATCAGCCTCAAGGCAATAAGTTATATGAAGTGACAAACTTGTTGTAGGGGGAGGAACACAAGATAACTTTTGGGGTAGAATGAGAACATGTGGGAGGGTTTTTTTACAAGGTTGCTATACAATACTTGCTGTGCTGGGAGCCTAGTGAAGTCCCTCTGGTCAAATTGCACAACACTAGCAATTATATGCTATGTAAATACAAGCCTTTGAGCTGCTTTTAGCATTCAGAGAAATATTTAATCTTGCAGGTTTGTAAAGCAGAGCACTTTATCAGTGGTTAAGTAGGGCCTGTGGTGTGCTGCAGAATTTACCAGCGGTTGCTGAGCCCCCCAGGAGCTCAGTGGTATGCTGACATAGTTTTCCATAACTGACATGTGTAAGGACAAGCTTTGAGAGCAAAAAATGTGCAGGTACAGATCTAGGCTGAGGCATCAGTTTTGGACATTATCAAACACTGGTGAAGCTCATCAATTGAGGACAAGTTTGAATCATGCCGTGACTGGTGAGGTACAATGAGTGTTATTCAAGAGTGGCTGGACTAGATCTTTTTTTTAAATTATTGTTGTAGATGTTGGCAGAGAAAGGTAAGCATACAATGCTGCAGTTTCCTATGGCTTTTGTTTGGGTGCATATATCCAGATCGAGCCACTAAATGTAGACAATTGTGCTGTAGTATCAAATTATGCAAGATGAAGAAGATAAATGCAGAGCTTTGCAGAGCCGTGCAGAGAATTGTGTTGCATGGCTTGCTTGATTTTGGAAGCACTTTGTTGACCTGTAAAGTCATGTTTCTTCAGTGAAAAATGTTGTCAGAACTAAATCATGTCCAGAAGCAACAGAAGATTCCCAGGATAGGAGCCTCCCTTTTCCAAGTCAGCAGCAGTCCTGGTATTTTTGCTTGCTGTTGTAATTTGGCTCCATGTGTACTTGTACATGCCAGTTTTGCCTATTAGCATTTTGGCCAGCCTCTGCTGCCTGGAAGCTAACAGGCATGTCTCCACAGACGGGTGCAAGCCAGCCTCAATTTTTTCGATGGAGGGAGCTACTATTAAATGGTTAAAATCATGCAGTAACTTACACCTGGTTTGATGGAAGAGGAGACAGTACTATCATTATTTAGGACAGAAGCTGCAAATTATCTTTTGATGGACAAAAGCAAAAGAACACTGGAAAAGGCCAAAGCACCTCTGCCAAACTGGAAGCTGACTGGCTGAAGGCCAGCTCTGGTACAAAAGCTCTGTATAGCTTCATTAGGGGAGCGTTGCACCCAAATGAACAAATCCTGCTGAGCATCAGGGCAGAGTGCCATACTAGTGTTGCTAAAGAGCTTCCAGGACACAGCTAGCTGGCTAGTACAGTTCTGAGAGTGGCTTTTTGGTCCGCGTGTTTCTACCCCAGAACACCCTGAAATAACTATTTTAACAAAAGAAATAGTAGTGCTTCCCCTTTCCCCACAAATTTAATTTCTGAGTGATGCTAAAATGAAAGCTGAGAGAAATTAATCCTTTTGTGTATTCTCATTGTAAATTAGTTAGGAATTTGTTGTGATTCCTTTCACAGCAGGTAGATAGAAACAGTTCTGTGGAGCGAGTATGATTTTGATGGCAAACTAAGCCATTCTGCTTCTGGTAAGATGTATTTTATGTAAACTTTCAGTAAATCCTGTTGTTCACACATCTGAAAACAAATGTCATTTGGAAAGTTGGAAGGTTTCAGAATGAAGCATGGAGAAAAATGAAGCAGTGATAATTCCTTAGTACTAGTTGTACGAGAGGGAAAACCGGCTGTTTTTAAGAGCTAGAAACACCTGGCATTAATTTGAGGTATGTTGAATCTTGATTTCTTGGAGCCTGTTCTGTAACACATGTAAAAGCTTAGCAAGTTATAAAGCAACTTTTTCCATTTTACATCTTTTTCTGTAAAGAAAGAAGTTCCACGGAACAGGAATTATGCATTTATTGTAACCTATAATCCCTGAATTTCTTAATGAACATCTCTGTTCAAATGCGGAAAAATAACAACTGCTTCTGGAGTAAAGAGCTACAAATCCTCCCCACAAAAAAAAAAAATAAAAAAAATCACAGAAGTGATAGAGAACTGGTCCAGAATTCATCTCAAGAGGTTGTTCAGTCTGGTTTCCAGCCTAAGAGCAGAATCCTCAATCGAAGGTGTTCCTGGCATATGTTTGTTTTATGTCTTCTTTACAACTTTCAGTGATGGAGATTCTATCATGGCTCAAGTCACTCAAGGTGTCCCTGCTATTAGAAAAAAGTGGTGATTTGGGTTTGCTTTGGGGGTTTTTTGCCATCACCTCCTCTCACACTTTCATGTCCAATCTTAATTTTCCCTAGTTCACTATAAGCTTTCTCTTTCTTATCCCATCTGCAAAAGTCATGGAGAACAACGTTCTCTTCTTTGGAACTCCCTTCAACATGACTTAAGGTCATTATTGTTCCACTGTTCCTGGAGAAAACCTCTCCAGTCTTTTGGTTTTCCTTTAAGTCAGGTTTTTCAAACCTCTGATTAATCTTGCTGCTCTCTCCTCCTGACTCTCTGAAATCAGTTCATCTTTCTTGAACTGCAGTGGTCCAAACTGGACATAAAATTCCAGCTAAGCAGAGTGGAAGGGTGCTCTGCTTTGTTGTATGCATGGTAAATCTGTAAAACCTATGTGATATTTTCCTGTTCTATGAAAGAGTCTTCTGCAAGTTAATGCCACTGCAAATTGAGTAAAAAATACTATGGTTCTTATAACTTATCAAAGTTATTGCTCAAAATTTTACATTGAGTAGACCAGACCTCTTTGGAATGTCCCTTACTTCAGCCTTCTAATTTGAAAGTGATCCCTGGGTAACCAGAGTACAGTTTTCCAAGTAGTTTTTACCTGCTGTTTTGCCCTTTCCTTGTTTTGCCCTTTGGGAATTTTATGCAAGATGAAATCAGAGGCCTTGCTGAAGTTGAGAAGCATGATATCTACTGAATCTCAGCTCGGGTACAAAAATATCACTACTACAAGTTAAAGTATGTATAAAGTGAATCCACTTCATATCAGTACTTTTAATTTGTAAATACTTGTGATGGCAGAGATTGTCCAAGGCCCCACGTGTGTCCTACGCTCGCTGTCATGTTTTGTATGTCAAGACTTGCAAAGGAGCTATACCACTCCTTTCTTTCCGACATCAGCCCTGATGGTGGGGGCAGAACCTGAGAAGGGATCCCATTAATGTTTAGGGGGTTTTGCTAGTTCTTCAAAGGGTCTATATTCTTTCTCAGCTCATCCATATTCTTCTTGTTTAAAGCGTCTCTGACTTGTCTAAGTGGAAGGTTTTTTGTGGTCAGCCATGGTGGATTCAAAATGTGAATTCATTTAAGCTTCTGTACGATTTTGGATATGGACTTACCCCGTTGAAATGGACCCAGAAAGGGGTTTCTCTACAGGACAGCGCTGAATACTGAGGTGATGATGCTCAGTAACCTCTCTTGCCCTTTGCCAGGGTGGGGAAGGTTCCTGTGCAGGATTTTATGGAGGTTCAGAAAAGACTATTTGACTGGACTGTGGGACTTTAGATGTCTTCCAGCTTAGTCAAGGTAAAATATGAAACAGAGTGTTTTCCAGTAATTTGGAAAAGGCAGAAAATCTGTTACCTGGCATACTGTATGGCTGCAGTTGGATGTCAGGGTAGAAGCTGGGAATGTTGATCTACCCATAGGTTGGTTATTCACATGGCACAAATGTGTGTATCTACCCGTGATAGTAGGTTTACACTTGGCACCATTCTTCAGACTGGGAGAGGTACCCCTTCCTGCCAAACTGTTATGAACAGAAAGTGAGGCATGAGACACCACATATTTTTCTGAAGTGTGAAAAGTTCTAAGCTGAATGAAGTGTGATGTGGGCTGAAAACAGTGAGGAGTTCTGTGAGATGGTGGTTTCAGAAAGAAGGTGTGTGGTCCTCATTATTGAGTTAGAGTGTGTTTACATAAGAAAATTTAAATTGGATGGTGGTGTTGCTAGAGTTGTTTTCTGTTTTTACTCATATTACCGTAAATGAAATCCGGTCCATTATCTTAAATTTTATTTAAACCTTTAAGACTGTTGACACTTAAAATGTAGAATAAAACTTTCCATGTGCTTTTTTTTTTTTTTTTTATAATGATGCTGAAATGCCTGTACCTCTCCCTTTTTTTCAACCACTGGACAGCCTGATTTTTCAGTTGGGTTTAAGTTGATTTGCGTTTATCATGCCTGTGGAAGGTACTCAACAGACTAATCCAGAAATTTGAACTAAACTGTGGCAAATAAAAGCTATAAATCACCAGTCCCCTTGTAATTCTCTTTGTATACATCAGTGCTAGATAATACATTTAATGGCATTAATGCTTCCAGTGCTTTTACATTTTGTTTGTAACCTTGCTTAACATATAATAGTTGGAAGGTAGATGGATTGTGAGCTTCCAAAGTGTTGAAGTATCTTTCCAGACTTTTGAGAATTTTGGGAGGGAATAGTTCTCATTTTCTCAGTAAACTTTTTTCACTTCCAAGAAAAGCAGCTCAACCTACTACTTTATTGGGTCATGTGAGGGACCTTGACAGAATTTGTTGATGAGCTTTCAAATATTTGAACATAATGTTTCTGCAATTGTAACAGCTTCAGAAATTATGTGGTTTTTCAATGAACAGAAGACTTTGAATGCTCTTTCACCGATAGCTGGGAGAATTAGAAAGATGACTCAGATGCATGTAGGTTTTACCAGGAATCTATCTGTTCTCTGTCTAATGAGTACTGCTAAGAACTCTCTTGCCTATGGAAAATGAAACATTAGTGAGATGATGGAGTGCTGGGACTTGTGATAATATTTGTTTTGGAAATTAGGCAGGGAAAGATACGCTGAGGTAATAGTCACAGGACTTAGATAATACTCAGTTGCTCTGAGCTGGAAATGCCGGTGGATTCCCCCAATGGTATTGGCATTGGTCCTCGCCGCTGAAATGCTTGGAAACAACACTCATTGTAAGGCAAATTAAAATCTCCATGTTGATGTGCCAACTGAATTTTAAACCTATTCTGTTGTAAGTTAAACATGTAATTTGACTGGTCTTAACTTTCTTGACACAGGTTCTTGGTCAAGTTATTCACCTAGTGTAGTTAGAATAAGCAATCAAAGGGCATTAATGACTGTCAACTAGCTATAGCTGGAATGATGAAGCTATTCTCTTTAGACCAGTGAGTGCTGGCTGCTCTAAAGAGCTGAAGGAGAAGCCTTCTCAACAAAAAATCTCAGAAATAACTAAAGTTGTCAAAATACAGTTTTTGTGGCTGAGCTTTCCAATGTTTTCCTATGAGAGAGCAGAAATAGGATTGAAATCTGTTGAAAACTTTCTCTGTTAAGAAATCTATTTCTTCTTTATTTGCATATCCACTTTCTCTTATATCCTTTGATCAGTTTTCTTCCTGTCTAATAACAATTCATTCCTGTTTAATTTTTCTGATTTTTTTCCCTGTTAATTTTTAGAGGGTTTAGTAGTTTTAATGTAAAGACCTCTTTCCCCTACTTCATTCTGTTAAAATTTGTTTGGGTTTTTTTTAATCTTCTTTCCTCCAAGCATGGTTTTGCATCTGTTTCTAAATCAACCTTCATTGTTAACATGATTTCTTTTTCACTCTTCCATTTACTCTTTTGGAATGAGGACAGAAACAGATCATGTTCATATTTGCTTTCCAAATGTATGTATGTATGTGAGTAAATCTGCACATTTTTTGCATGGCTTTGGGGAATGAGGGATGGAGGGGAGACTGGAACTTGAAAGCACTAGTCAAGGTTCAGGTGGTGATTGTTGTGACTTTTCACTGGTGATTATTTCTGAACTTTCTGAACTGCTTCAAAACATGATCACATTACTCTGTGTGTCACTGTAAAAGACAGAGAAATTTGTTTTTTCTAAATTCTTACATCTCAGAAAAATGCTTTGGTATTACATAATTGCCATTGTTCTTTTGCATATTTTTCACAGCATCCTCCTGGGCAGTTGAGAAGGAAGTACAGTTCCTGCTCCACTATTTTCCTGGATGACAGCACAGTCAGTCAACCAAACCTCAAGTATACCATCAAATGGTGGGTTTTATAATTCCTTTTTTTTTTTTATTAGGACCTACATTATATATGTATTTATACATACCTATTTCTGAACCTTTACTAAGCAAGCTTCAAAGGTTTTAGGTTTTGAAGTAGTAAATTTATTTAATCCAGTTGTGTTCCAGAGGCAAGGAATAGGATGAACAAAGGGCATTACTCTTACTTTGGGTCCATGCAGAATCAACTTCCCAATACTGCCTATCTCAAAAGAAAGCACAGCAGTTAAGGGTCTGATCCAGCAGCTGAAATCCTTGTGCTTCAGTGTTCAACCGGGTGCTTGCTTTGCATGAGTCCTCAAAACTTACTTGGGTACTTGTTTATTCAGAAGTTTGGAATTATCTGAAATTGGAGAGCTCTTTTCTGTTCATGAGAAAATGCTCATTTGCTAAGTTTTCTTTCCAATTTTCTGTTTGAAATGGAAATTAATTGCTTCCAGATTCATTTCCTTATTGAGTACAGCAGCACTAACAGTTTATTACACAGCAGTGGGGAGCCTTGTATGTGGTGTGCACATTGGCTTACCTTTTTGTGACATCTCAGGTGATTGTTTCAGGTTCCACTGGTGCCTTTTTACATTTGGAGAGAAATTAAATTGGTATTTATAGAATATTGTTCTTTATATTTTGTACAGTAAGGGGAAAAATGAGAAAATGAATGGTCAGGCATTTTATGCTGTTTGTTTATTATGATTGCTGGTATACTCCCTTGAGTTGTTTGTAGGTCAGTTACCTTGGTGTACTCAAATGTAAAACTGCAGAGGAACTTACATGAGAGACAAATGTATTCAGACTAATGTGTCCAAAAGAGTTAGTAATGTTGATAGTCACCAAAGCATGTTCTTAATTTTTCTGTTTAAGGAAAAAAGAAGGGAGTGGAGAAGGGATTTGCAGTCAGACTGGCACCTAAGTCCTCATCAGCTCTTTCTCTCTGAAATACAATCTTGCTTTTCCTCAAGTTTCTTTAATCAGTAACTTAAAAATTATTCAGATTAACACTTGGAAAAAGTTTTTTTGGTTTTGAGGGGTTTTTTTACTCCTGGAATCTCAATACTTTTCTGCTCTAAAATCCTTGGAATGCAGATTTTGGTGAGTGCAGCCTTTTGGGTGGGTTTCAGGTCCATTTTTGCATCAGAACTGAACCTGCTCCTGGAAAGAAGAGATGGGTTCAGTTGGCTGCAGCAGCGGAGAGGCATTTTCAGCAGGCCATGGTGGCCAGCAGCAGCCTTATGAAAGAGGAGACAGAAAGATAAGCTGGGGGGAGCAAGGTGGGGACCTCTGGGAGAGGCTCAGGGTGTGTGTCGGGGGTGGGGGGGGGTGGGGGGGTGGGGAGGGGCATGTGGGCAGAGCTGTAGGGAGGGGAGGGAACATGTCAGGCTGGAAAAACTGGCTCTGGGTCTGGGCAGGAGGAGTTGTGCAGGGCTGGGGCCAGGATGCCAGCATGGGAAGGGCTGGAAGCTGCAAGGGGTCACAGGGTTTGAAAAGGGGTCATGTAGGGTGAGAAACTGCCCTCTGGCACATTAAGCCTCTGGGTGAGGAGTCTTTTTGTCCTCTTCTTGCCTGTCTGGCTGCACATTTAACAGGTTTAAGGGGTGGGGAGATTGTAGGGTTATTGCTTTTCCAGTACAGCTTCCTTTCTTGCCCCCATCCTGGCAGACTCTGCAGATGAATGGCTATTGCCTGTAGATATATCAATGAGGGATGTCTCTTGGCCAGCTCGTTTATTTCTTCTGGGTCACGTTATGCACTGGTGTGTTTAAAATATTAGCACATCAGCTGGAGATCTGCAGCATCAGTGGGGTGACCAGGGTAGGTGAGGGGAAAGCTCCATAGGATTCTTTCATGCACAGCAAGTGCTAGCTGAACCGGCATATGAAAAGCAGAATGAAGCTTGGATCTGAGTTAATCTAGTACAGCTCTGAAAGACTTGCAAATTCTGATACAGATGTCTAAATAGTAAATATTTTCTAAACTCGGTTTTACATTTTGTTACAAAAGCAACCATATGGGCACCAAGCAGAGCTCTGAATGTAGATTCTTGCATCTGCTTTCATAAAGTGAACTGGAGCTGCAAGTGTGTTCCTAGGGGCATAATTTAAAATTAAATTTTAGGGCTAATTCATTTTGTGAATAGCTTTCCGTCAAATTAAATTAATTCATAAATGTATTTTTTGTGTTCAGTGAAGACTTTGTCCTTGAAATGTCCATGGTACGCTGTATCTCTTAATTCCTTAAATACATATCTATAGAAAAAATAAAATTTAAAAAGCATTTGTGTTCTAAAAACTTCTAATGCAGCCAGGTAAAAGCTATAATGCTGATACAAAATTAGTAAAATATATTTACTTTCAAGTAAGAAAAAATATTTTTGAACAGTCATGTAGTGGAAAATACTCAAAAACCAAACCAACCAAAACCAAACCAAAGCAGAAATAAAATTCTGTTAACAGAGTAGCTCAAAGATACTGTTTTCCCAACACTCAAGTGTACCAGTTTTAATGTAAAAATTCTGGAATAAAATTACAGAGCAACCAGTTGACTTTCTTTTTAAAAGGCCTTTTATGGAGAAGAAAAGGTGGGGGTGGAATTTTGTGTCAGTGTAAGACATAAGCATCTTTATAGTGAATCACTGACAAGGCAAATGGTCAACAGATTGAACTGGCGAACTCCCTCCCTCCTCCTCCCCCTTTAGCTTTGACTGGGTTTTATGCTGCTGGAACAAGTAGGGAGGGTGCTGCTTCTGCCTTACCCTACTATAAAACTCATGTCATGAGTAAAGCATGCATCCTTTGATAATGCTGGAGTCATGAGTTGGAAACTGGAAAATGACCATTAGAAACTACGTCTTAATTTTCTTCAGATTCAAATGTGAATGAGATCAGTTAGTTGTATACATAGGTAAAATCTTAGCTTTCTGTGTACATAAGGACGCTTTTTGTCTTTATGCAGAATCTAAATGGAGGTACTTCAGTGTGTGGTTTGAGAACATGGGAAATGTATAATGCAGTAAGTTATTCAGGGAGTCATCTTTCCTGAGTTAAAACAAGTAACTTGATGACATAAAAATGTAGGAGCCTGGTGTTCAAGTCTGGTATGTAAGTAACTACATAGAAAGACAGCCAAAAGTTAATGGATTTAAATATAAAATCATAAGACAACAGTGATTAAAACCTTTCATGTTAGCCTGGCAGCATTAGCAAACAATAAAAGAGAAGATCTAATACCAGTGGTGCTTTGTCTTCAACCTTGGACATCAGTAGTTTTATCATTGACTTTAGTGGAGTAGGGCATTAAATGAAAGGTATGTTCAGCTTGGTATGTGGATTATGAGTATTTTTGTAAGTTCCTTTGTTACTATAGTGAAAAGGAGGTGCTTATAAAATTGTCTGTTTACAGCAGTTTTCTGGGTATCTAAGAGCAAACAGAAGAAAATAGCCTGTTGAGCATACTTTGTCACGCATTGTGTTAGGTTTTAAATTTACATGTTAATATGAAAAATAATATAATTTGACAGTCCTGAGATATTAACGTTGTATTTTTCTTTACAGTGTAGCTCTTGCAATATATTACCACATCAAAAACAGGTATGTTAATCAAATCTTGTACTGAAGATATCTCAGTTTTTTCATATAATCAAAACAAATGAACTGCCCAAACGCTAAAAATCCATGCTCTGTTTCTTTCAAAATGTTTTTGGGTGGTAGTTTTCTTATTTCCCATGCTAGAAATGAGAAACATATTCTTTTATTTTATATATTATTTTGCTTAGAAAAATAAAAATTAGAGGGTTATGTACCATAAAATCTGCAAGTACAGCTCAGCATTGAAAAACTGTGATGTTTCAGTGTTTGATTTTATGTGCATGGGTCACTTCTGCGTTGTTACATGTGTTGCAAAAAGAAATCTGAATTGGTCTTCCAGATTTATTTTTTTAGCTACGGTTTGTAAAGTTAGCTGTGTAAATCAGTGATCAGTTAATGTTAATGGATTTTGAAGTAAAAAACATTAATTATATGGTAAGAGTGACATTGAATAGATGTAATTCAAGATGCCTCCGAAACAGAGCAGCTCCTTGGTTTATCTCCTCTGGTGTAGTATGGTTTAGATCTCTGCTCAGTCAAGCTGATTGATATTGAGTAGAAAATAGTTTCTCTAAAAAGTAACTTAGTACATAAATTAGCTCTCCTCATGTTGAATTGGGGTTTTGTATCTTAAATTCCCTGTCCTCATGATATGTCACAGTATCATAAAATAATATATCCTGACATTTCTAAGGAGAGAGTGTATAAATACTTTTTTAAAAGACTTTTGTATCCATAGCGCTTCAAAGTGTCTTTTTAGAGAACTTGGCTTAGATCTTGATCTAACAAGCCACTTACTCGTTTTTAATTCTGGACTGTAAGGAGTCCAACTAGAACAAAAGGAATTATTTCTAAGTTTAAAGTTAAGCTGGTACATCATTTGAGACCACGTTTCAGGTCACTGGAACACATCATGCTTCTTGAAACAAGGCTGACATCTAAAGAGAAACCTTTAGAAGTGCACAAGGGCAGAAAGGCTTAGGGCTTGATCCCTGCTGAAAGCACCTAGAAGACTTTCCAAGACGTCAGTAGGCCTTGGACTGAAATGCATATGGCAATGTGCAAAGCAAAAGTTGGAGTGAATTCTTTTCACAAACTTTTAATCTTGTTTCCTAGGAAATGAGACATTGGTGATGATGCTTGGATTACTTGTTTATCCATCTGTGGTTCCTTTTTTCCCCCTTCCTTCCATTGTTCCTGGGTTAGTTTGCCTAACTAGTCAATTTTTACTACGCTTGACTAAATACTAGAGATCTCAAAGACAATCAGACTCTAAAGTTTGGTGGAAATAAGTTATTGTTAAATGCTCTGTTAAGTGTCATGCCAACTGAGTAAAAGGCTCAGGAGGATGGTGCACATTAGGAACTACAAAGGGTAAGAAACCGCAGAAAGAGCAGGAGGAATCCAGAGCCATTGCTTTGTGCCGATTGCCAAGGAGCTGATTTCTGTCTGCAGTACAATAATGCCCATTCGTGAGCCTACAGAACTTGATGTCAATTTGACGTACAACTAGCAGATAGAGAGGTTAAACCTTTATAAAATAAAATAGTGTTCCATATCAGTGTCTTGAAAACAAATACATGCCAAATACTATCTGCTTGGGAAACTTGCTATCTGTCCTTTCGCTTCTGAGATGGAGAGGTGGCTTATTCCAGAAGAACTGGTGGCTGCTTCTCCCTCTGAAGCTGCCCGGGGCGTGGAGGTGTGTTGTCTATGTGCCCTGTGCTGCACTCAGGACAGATGGTCTCAGCACTGATGCTGGAGCAGGCTTGCGTGTGTCAATTAACAACTGTGAAATCACTGTTCTGTCTTCGGTTGTCTTTGATTTAGGAACAGAGGGACAATGTGATAACAGCATTCAGTTGTACTGGCTGCTGAAAGAGCAATAGCAAAATATACGTTCTCTTTCCTGCCATTACAGGCAAAAAGGAAGTTGTTGATGAATGTGGTAGATTTTGGTTCATTAGGGAGGCTGGGGAGTAAGAAACCACTGCAACTCTTATATCGACTCGGGGTTGATTTTGACAGAAAACGAGTCAAGCATCTGCTGCACAGGAGAAGAATTCTTTTCAGACAGTATTTAGTTGTTCCATTTTTTTCGTGCACAGTAGACTTAAAACTAAATTACTTCATAATATTCCAAACTCTCAGCAGTCCCAGTGTTTTGAGAAACAATACAAGAAATAGAATATTCCTTCATATGTTTCCCAGATTTCATTTGACTGTAACATTCTAATTAGTTCTCATTCCTTCTTCTCCCAGTGTCTCCTATCATTGTTACATTGATTGGCTTTCTGCAGCTTTTGTTGTGTTTAGCTATTCAGCAACGTGATGTGGTAAAAGACACATCTATCTTGGTTTTGGAGGAATGCATAAGTATTGGTGCATTTGCTAAATAAATAAACAAAATAATATAAACCCCAACAAACTAACTGTGAAAAACAATGCTTAGATCAACTAGCAGATGGTTCATTTTTAAAAGATAACAATGTGAATTTGTTCTAATGAAGATGAAAACCTATGAGCTTTTTTTTCTGTGGAATAGATTTTCTTTAGGGTATTCAAATGTGCCTTCATAGCATGCAGCAGCTACAGCATAAAGAAATAAAATAGGAGATTTTTGTTTTGTCTCTTCTCATTGTGAAGGGCCGCAGTTTACTGTAGCAAATCTCAGTGACTCCAGTGAAACTACTTCTGCATTAAGATACTAGCCTTTTTATGTAAGGGTAAAAGAGTCTGGCATAAAATCCTTCCTGATGAGGATTTTTCTATCTCAATTATCTCAATCTGGTTTCCTGTTTTAATTTAGGAACTCCTTTTTTTAACAAAAAAACCACCAAAAAACCCCGTCTATTTCCAGTGTTAGCAGGCTTTATAGCAGAAAAAATGTTGCCATCAGATGTTGAGGTTTGAATGTTGGCTGCTAATAAATACATTTTGTAGATATCAATCCACTGTAAAACTCATGTTTGCATGCTGTGAGTCACGTGCTGTGAGCAGAAAACACATTCGGTGGTTTTTCTCTGAAGAACTCTATGACCAAAGTACCAGAGATGCTATAAATAAAGATGGGATTGTAATAAGTAGGTCACATGGATGCATCTGTCCAGAAAGTGTCCATTTCTAACTGGTACTGTTATACCACTCACTTTTGTGTTCCTGCCAAGATTACACACAGGAGAAATCTTACATTGCATCCTGGATGTTCGGCTTGTGAAGCTGCATCAGCTTGCATGCCGATCTTGAGCAACAGGGGGACCTGAGAGAGAAATAGCAAATAAAACCAATGAATAGGAATGTTATTTTGTCTGATTTATTTTTGTATGTACTACTTTTTGCTTTCAGAAATCATTAGTAGAATAACTTTTTCCAAATAAATAAAAAGTAAGTCTGTATGAACTAAAGGGTAACTGTAAAAATAGTATTGCACATTTGTAAATGTTCACAATGTTGGCAATAAAGTAGGAGGAGGAGGAATGAAGAGATTGCAAGGATTGACCTGATGAAGTTAAAAGGAGAGTAAGCTGGGCTGATTTCGTTATGGTTTATAGGAGTACTGCTTAGGCTGTGAAGAAGCCTTACAGCAGAGAGCAGAAGAGCTATGTATCTTTGGCATTGAAAGCTTTTTTTTTATTACTTTGTAACATGGATTTCATATTACATGTGAACCTTATGGCAGAACAGGTCCAACTTCAATTTGAAAATCACATCTCTGCAGTGTTTCTAAGCACCCCACAGCATGAGGAGTATCGGAATTTTAATGATACGCTAGTGTGTATGAGAGCTGCGTGCTGTTGTGTTCAGATAATGACACTACTTTGGTTTTAATACTTTTTAGGGACACAGACGGAAGAATGCTCTTAGATATTTTTGATGAAAACCTTCATCCCCTTTCGGTAAGTACATCTGCCTCTTCTTCCCTTTCATGTGAACTGTCTGTCTTTGTCTGCTTCGTTTTGTTTCAGTCACATATTTGGAAGTATTTCTTCCTTAGAAATCCGAAGTGCCACCAGACTATGACAAACATGACCCGGAGCAGAAACAGATTTACCGCTTTGTTCGGACGTTGTTCAGTGCTGCTCAACTGACTGCTGAATGTGCCATTGTCACCCTGGTGAGTGTCTGAGCGATGACATCAACCATCTGATAGACCCAGTTTTGTTCTCAAAGGCTGGGTTTGTATGATTTAATAAATCTAGGTGTTACCAGGGATTTCTTTCTCACCACGGAGACCAAGGAAATTTCTTGATGGGAAGAGATACCACAGTTCATTTTCTTGGGGAGATTAGGTGATGGAAGAAGAGATTGGGTGACGTGCAACACAAAAGCTGGGGTTACATCTTGCCCTCACAAAGTGATAATGTTACAGGCCACTAAGGTGAGTGATAGAAAATGCAGATGGCATAAGTGGTCTGAACAGGAGGGAATGTTAAAAGCAGAAAGGCTTCCACTTTTGGGGGGTTTGCTCTGTATCATTGTAGCTCCCAGCAGAGACTCGGGAACAGCTGTAGGTAATTTGATAGCACTAATAAGGATTGACGGGCACATGAAGGATTCAGTGAATGACTGGGACACGTTAGTGATGGCTCTTTTTTTACTTGGCCTGTACTTGTCTTTCAGGACCACATCATAGGATTGAACAATTGTACTCAAGGCTGACGTTTAGCTACTTTAAAAATAGCATGACACGAAAGAAGGCTCAGATTTTCAGTTGGTGTGGGTCAGCATAACAGTGTGGATTAAAGGAGCTAAAGTGAGCTCCGCCAGCTGAGAATGTCTTAATTTTCCTGAAATTTGTATCCTGCCAGCTCTGACAAGCCTCTTCAGCTTTCAGACACAATTTTGCCCGTGTTCTTGACTTGGAGATTTTAAAAGAACAAAATGGGGTTTTTTACCGCTACAGCATGTGGTTTCATAACCACTTTGTTATGCACTTCAGATAGAAGGAGGGGAAATTGGAGAAGGTGGATTTTGAAGCCCAGACCTACTCATTTCCTCTGTTAATCTCTCTCCCTTGGCTTCTAAGATTAGTTGGCAGGCTTTTCTCCTTCAGACAGTCAGAATTAATCGTACTAGCCAGTACAGAACAGGAATATGAGAGAAATAGGGCAAGAAACACCCTGCAGTGCTCCACCCTTACATTTTGAAGTATTGCTCTACCTAATTATTTGACCCAACCATTACTTTTCTAAAATGACATTTTGTCTCTCTCTTATGCATAATTGCACTAAGTACTTGTCCTTCTCCCTTTTCGTCCTAAGTGTTTTCTGCTGGAGGCAAGATATGTTGTGTGGTCAGTATGTTCTTCTATAATGTAATTAATCCACTGTCAAGTACAGTGGAACCTTCTTGCAGTTATTTGTTGTTTGGTCTTAGGTTATTTGATGAATGAGGGCAATATTTAGTAGAAAGGAAGAGGGCTCTTTTTATTAACAATATCTTCCTGTTAACTGCTGTGCATGGAAAGTTCTTCCCCACGAATAGTTAACCCAGGCATATATTTCAGTATCTTTCATTTGTAACTGCTTCCTTGCCTCTGCTGGTTCATACGTGGTTTCCCCGCAAGTAACTTCTGGTGTGATCTGCAATGAAGTATAAATGTTTTTAACTCATTTGTTGTATTGCAGAGGCCATTTCCATAGTTGTTAGTGCTTGAAAACTTAGCTGGCTTGGTTTTTTTACCCAGCACAATGGTAACAGATAAGCTGTTTTATAGCTTAGTTCTCAAAGCAGTCATGCAGATGTTTGTGGATAGGTTTGGTGCAAGTGATCAGCATTACTGTTCTGCTGTTCTTGCCCATGTTTTCAGCACCTACCTGACCCCTCTTCCCAGAAGGTTTCAGTTTTTAAATAAATAGTGGATTACAAGTATAAAATTTTTCTACTGCTGTTCTCAGTTTCCTCTCTACTTCTAAGTCCTATTTCTTTATTTGTTAGTGTCATCAGAAGGGGCCCCAGAGACAGATTGTGGTGTTTCTGAAACATTCAAATGTGGAAATGAATCTGTTAAAAAGCAATCAACCCTTCCCCCCTCCCCACACTCCTGAAATCTTAATAGTGTTGATATTGCTATTTATGAACCTTCCAAGTGCTTTCGATTTTGATACCCCGTCTGGGGAAGAAGAGAGCAGCATTCCCTGCTGGAGCTTATGTTTTCCTATAGTCTATCGGGCCATCCGTCAGAGAGCAATCTGATAGCCCTGTCTGTCACTTACTCCTGGTGGGATGGTTGCCAGAAGGCAGGAAGTCCATCTGTGGAGATCACAGTGCATTTTGAACAAGATGCTACAACTATACCTTTCTTTCGCTCGCCTCATTATTTTAAAATAGTCCTAACCGCTGCTTTTTACTGCCCAACTTATTACCACAGTTTAAGGTGTGTAGTTGAATGCACTCGCTGTTTGTCTTTTTACATGTCATTAGCCAGCTAGAAGCAGCAGTTACAGTTGGTTATATAGCAGTCTGTGTGTTCAGCACAGGAGCTGAGTAAATGTGAAACTTCAGACTGTTAGATAAGCTAGTCTCCAGCAAAAAGCCGGCATTGTGTTGCTTCAAGCACTTAATTAAAACATTTCAATTAAAGCCTCCACTATTACAGCAAAACCAATTTATAATTAAACAAAAAAAATTTAATCTTCACACAGCCTCCAGAGCTGCCAAGAGATTTCCCATACTGATAGGTGAAAAATTAAAATCTCAGGTTGAAACAATTAAATACTAATTCACATTATTTATTTATAAAATAATACCATAAGAATAGAATTAGTTTTAAGAATTGTGTTCTGATTTAAAGTCTTGTAGATAATGTTTTTTGGCCCAGTGAATAGCTGAACTGTATTCAGTGACCTGACTTTGTGAGAAAAATAATGTACAGGTGCTTCTTCGTCGACCCAGAGTATTCCCACCCTTGCTAAAACTGGGAAGTGCCTGTCTCATTTACATGTCTCCTCAAATACAGGGGTGGCAAGTTGTAATTACGTTCATCTACTGATTGAATAGCAATTAAAAACGTGAACAGGAGTATTATCCATACCAATAAGAAAACAATACAGTGTTTGCATATCGTGAAAATTAAATACTTATGCTTTGTTCTTTTGTTCTGTAAAAACAATCCTATTAACTAGACCTGAAGAGGAGACTGGTCCACGTTTTCTGCTTTGCCTTGGTATGACTTTCTGAGGGTTTTTTGCAAATAGTCTAAATCTATGGCTCCTGATACACTTCTGTGTCCTTAGTAGCTTCAGAGGATAACTTTTGCATCTGCAAATAGGCAAAGGTGCTAGGTCTGTATGCTGTAGACTGATCAGATACCGTGATATGTAAATACGTGCAGTACGTGAGCTGAATGATTTCTGTGAAGTTGAGAGGAGCATGCTTTTGAAGTATGTTGCAAAGTTCATACTGTGACTGAGAGGATTTGATACTGAGAAATTTGAAATTTGAAGTTCGTAAGAATAAATTCTGCTTATGAAAAATAGGGTTTTAATTAAATCCAGCCAGATGTTCCTGAGTTCTTATTGTACTGTTCAGTCGCATTTTCAGCAACTAGGACTAGGTAGAGAGAGAATTTTGAACTGTGTTGTGAAAATTACACTGTTTGAGGAAAATTTTGTTTTCTGTGTTTGTGGAGGAAAGGAGAAAGCTTTTATCTGAGTTTCTTTCGCTGAGATGTTTTTACTTTTACATGGTGATAAAAACCTTTCTTTTCCTATTTCAACTGAAGTACCAAAAATCTGATACTTTAAAAGAAAACAAAAACAGGAAAGTGATTAGAGTCCGTGGAGACACTTGATCTGCAGCCAGAGGTCTCTTTCAGCTGGCCCAGAATGAATACCAACCCTCGTGCATCTAAGAGAAGATGCAGATTCCTCTGAAGACCTTAGAGTACAATGCAAAATACTGTTTATTGCCTGGTTTGACGTTGTCATTCTCCAACCAGCGACTGTAAGGGATCATGAGAGCGGTTGGGTGAGCAAAGCAAAGCGTTGGAAGCTGGGCTCCACCTTGGTAAGAAACCATGGGGAAAGTTGGGTATCCAGTATTGTTGGTGTCACCTTTGTCCTGGGCTTCAAGCATTCCTGGGAGGTGGCCGAAGCCACCACTTTGCCACATTGAAGAAGGTCTCCAGGCACAGAGAGAAGGTCTCTCCACCTGTGCTGTGGACCTGAGCCCGGCAGTGGCCATGTGTCAGGGTATGCTCCAGAGAAGACCGAGAGGACCAGGGGCTTCATACTTGTGTTCCAAGCACTGGTGGGCGCAGAAAACTCAGATTCTGGTCCCTGGTTTTACGGCTGTTCTCATCTTTTGACTACAGTGTAACATGCAACACATGAATGATTATCAGTTAATACTTAAATGTCTGTTTAGTCAAGCCTTGCTTTAGGCCTGCTAAGCCTACACTTCATAAAAACAGAACGTTCAAGCTGGAGATTGCGAGGGAATTTTTTTTTAAATCCTCAAGAGAAGAGAACGTTCAGTTACAGAATAAGTGTCTGTTTTCTGATGCATCTCTAAAGGTTTCTGTGTAGGCAAGGAATGAATACTGATCCTGGTTTTAGACTGGAAAGTCAATGTTGCCTAGTAGTTTGAGAGCATTTTATTTGTATTGTACAACTGCGTCTTAAAATGAGTGAATCGGGGGGTAAACCTGGAGATGGGTGACTTTTCTCTCAGTTCCATTAGTGTTTCCTATAAATATCTGCAGTGGTACTTCGCAGTTGTTCACATTTTCAGAGTTTTGTGACTCTCTTATTCTTTTTCAACATTTGGTCTCAAAAATAAAAATTGGATGAATTTGCAGGGACCACGATGATGTGATGTCCTTTTCCACCGAACGGATGGCACCAGACTTCTGTGGAACATTTTAAATACCCAGCTGGGCAACTGCAAAGCACAGTTATTTCTGGAGAGTTGTGGTAGGGAACTGGCTGTTTGCTTAGAACAGCACATATGGCAATTTAGTGATTGGATGTGAGCAGTAATTTGGCTATATGGCACCCACTACCAATTATATTTTTTTTCTGTACAAGTATCTTCTTAGGTTCAAGGCATTGT
This sequence comes from Falco rusticolus, assembly GCF_015220075.1. Lineage (NCBI taxonomy): Eukaryota > Metazoa > Chordata > Aves > Falconiformes > Falconidae > Falco > Falco rusticolus. The sequence continues at coordinate 65,076,074 of NC_051190.1, read as the reverse complement.
GGCACACACTGAAGTTTTCTCATTAAAGAGGGAGGACTGTGTATTTCTTCATGATGTCTTGGGATGGAAACTGTCTCTGTTAGTTATTCTGTGCTCCTGCAGCTTGTGTGGGTTAGCTAGTGGATACATATGGAGTTTAAATGGGAGAGGCTGGGAATGAGGTTATTGCAAATACACGTTCATTTGCACATTTTCAGTTATGGTAACTAAAATACTGAGACCATAGTCTCCTTCCTGTCAGTGTAAATCCGGTGAGAAATAATTAAAGCCACTAGCGTTTTATTGGTAAAATAGAGACAGAATTTGACATAAAGCAATATAAAAGCAGCATAAGAAAAGATGTTTTCCTGTTGCTGCTGCCTCAAAATTCAGAAGTATTCTAGAAATGTCAGTGACATACCTTGGTGATTGCCCATTTCTTTAGTGTGCTGAGATTTACTGAAACTCCACTTAGCCTCCTTGGAGGCAGTGCACAGCTTCTGACCTCTCCATGTTGCACCACAGGAAACTCTAGTACTTCAGACAGATATAATTACAGAATAATTTAGGTTGGAAGGGACCTCTGGAGTTCACATCTGGTCTGGCCTCTTCTAAAAGCATGACCAGCTGGATCAGGCTTATTAGGGCCTGACCAGTTGAGTTCTGAATTTCTCCAAGGATGGAAATTTCATAACTTTCACAGAAAACCTGCTCCACTGTTTTAGGGAAGCCTAAAAAACTTACTACCATATTTTGGATGCTTAGACTGCATTGGAAGTTAATGTTGAACAAGATTCAGAATGAAGTAAGAAAGAGAAACAAAACTTCTGTAAGACTCCACAGCAAGATTTTGATAAAATTTTAGTATTCCTTTGGATTATGAAATATTGAATGAAATTATTTGATGCTTTCATATTTGGTATATATCCTCCTGAAGGGGTGGGAGTGAGTGGGGGAGGAAATAAACCTTCTCCAATGTTTTAACCTTTCTTTCTACTTGAGATTATTATATAATATACAAAGTATGCTGTAATGTCCCCTGAGATGGAAAAAAATGAGATCCTGTTTCATACTAATTAAAACTGAACTCGTAAATACTATCTTTAGTTTTCAATTTCTTCAAACGGATTCATGTTCTGTTGATGGGGATGTTGTGTAACCAACACTCTGCTATCCAGGATCATGGGGAGCGGGACATCTAGATAACTGGGACAACACTGGTTACTATCAGACACTTGGAAAATCTAGGATGGATGCACCCAACTGCAAATAATCATACCGGGGTTTAGTTCTGGCTCAGCAGTGGCTCTGCTCAAGCAGCGCTGCTGGAGCTTGGATGCTGTTGCTGATCCTGTTAGTTTGTGCCATGTAGCCATTCTGTGTCTGGATAAAAAGGGCCCCCCAGGACTAGCGGTGATAATGGATGGCTAAATGTTTCTCTACCGTGCTATTGCAAGTCCAAGTCCTGGGAGTTAACATCAGAGGCTGTAAACTAAGTCAGCATGGAGTCAGTTTGGGTCTGGCAGATTTATGAGCTCAAGATACATGCTGAAACGAATTGGTTCTGGACCTGAAATGGCATTGGAAGCCATTTAACTACATTCCTGTGGTGCTGCGTTTAAGTTAATGGACCTCTCCAGAGTTCATTGAACTCGAAGCAAATTTGGGATTATCTATACCCACAGAGTGGTAGTTTTGTTTAATTATTAGAATTAAATTCTTCTTAAGTCAGGTAAATGAATTCTTAACAAAAGCAGATCACCCAATTGGTTTCACTTATTATTAAATAATAATTTGCTGATATTCCAAGTGTAAAGGTCAATTGTTGCAAAATCTTGGTGTGAATCTGTGGGAAGTGATGGAAAATAATAATCCAGTATTGCTCTTCTGAAATCTTAATTCTGTGCAGTGTATCCTCTGATGTGTACTCAGGTTATTAAAATGTTGCCCATGAGGTGCAAGTGTTGTCCATGAAAGCTTGTTAGACTGACAGTCATGTAAAACCGTGTGGTTCATTCACAAGCACAGTAGACTAACAATGGAGGTATCAGACTCTGAGGTATTGTTTGTAAGTAAAAATGTATTGATGGACCAATGTCCATTGGTATTTTCCAGATCAGAATTGCATTTCCTTTTCAGCTAGGAATTATGTTAGAAATTAGTTTTGAAGATTGTAGTGTTGTTGGTATTAACACTGAGTTATACTTGTTCTTTGCAAGGTGTGAAAAATTCAGAATGTTACGTTTGACTGAAGCCACTGAGTGTTTCTGCTAATGTCACATCAGTTACTTTCATCTTTTATTTAAATAGTCTTGTTATCATTCTGTGAAAAATCTATAAACATAACAGTCATAGAATTAAGTGGGTCAATGATACGTGTGATGAAGATGGCTCTTGGAAGCTATTGAAGTGGTTGAGGAGAACAAGGTGTATTAAGGCAGAATAAATCTCTTGTCCTTTTGGGATTCGACTTCTGGATGTTTAATAGAGAAGTGCGCAAAAGTTTTGCCACAAAAGCTTGCTTTCAGAAGAGGCGCTGCAAAGGATATATTAAATTGTAAACAAGTAATATTGAGATAACAGCTTCAATTTGTTTTAAGCTTTAATTTCATTTTTAAGCATGGGTACAGCTGCTAAAAGTGGGTGATGGCAAATCATGGCATTTATTTTAACTTATGTCTTCTAGATACTAAAATCTTATTAGATCTGGTTCTATAAAGGAACACCTGCTGAAATAATCCAGAGGAGATGAGGTTTTCAGACTTGTTTAAAAAATAAAAATAAAATAAAAGGCTTGTCACATTTTCTTCTGCATTTTTTGGACTTTTGATGTATAAGTAAATTTCTTACATCATTCGGGGATACAAGTTACAATATTCTTTTCTATGCTGAGCTTTTAACATTCAGCTTTATTATATGACTTTACAGGAGCTAGTCCTGAAGAAAATGCAGAAAGTGTTTTGCTTTTGAAAATTAAGCCAGTGAAATTCATTACAACACACAATTATACTGAACCGCATAGTGTACACAGAATCCCAAGTTTGTTTGATACAAACCCCATATTTAAGAAGATGACCCCTGTACTTAAATACACTGTTCAATGTATAGACATAATTGCATACAAATGGCATTTCCATATGTCACACTTAGACAGAGGGTCAACATTTTCAGTGATTTTTTTTTTTTTTTTTTTTTTTTTTTAAATGAGGTGGAGCATGCCTGCCCCTGTGTGTGGGAAGACTTGCTCGCTTTTGCCAGCAAAAGCAGGTGCTGTTCTCCCACCAGCCACGAGTTTGTTTGGGATGAGTAGCGTAGTGACTAACCACGCACCAGCCTTCCTCTTCAAACAGGCTGAGAGCCACCTGGCCCTTCTCCAACAGTCTGCACCGATTCAGCACATCTTTGCAGCAGCCAGAAGCATCCCCCTGCAGTAGTGTAGGCTGCCAAGTGTGTGGCAGACTCTACCTCTCCTTTTTACTCTGATGTCTCATCAAAGTCAAAATCTTGGTGTCTGGGCCTAGTATACTGAAATGCTCTGAGATGGAAACAGTGCTCAAGAGCTCCATTTGTTAGCGATAATGAACTTTCTCACATTTGCATAGGAGACAGGGCTCGCTTGGCTGTGTGTATACTGCTCTACATCAGTACGGCGAGAGCTCCAGTACGTACCAGCCTTTTCTCTGTAGAGTCACCTTGTTCTCTCCAAACTGGAGCTAGGGAGAACTAGAATGAAGACTCTGTGCAACTGAGTGAGCTTGGTTGAAAGTTGAAGAACTACACCAATGTGACAGTAGGTGTATCTTTGGGATATTCCCACATTAGCCGAGGACCTCAATACACTTTTACAAATGTTTGGTGCAGGAAGAAGTCTTGTTCTTTTTCTGGCTTCTTTTAGTTGAACACACACACTTAAAACCCAAGACTGAGTCAGGGAGGACACTGCAAGTGAACAAAACATAATGCTGTCTTTTAAAGCATTTTCAAGAAAGGAGCCAAAAACCTCTCTCCTTGCGAGGTATTTATCATTTCCAGTTTCTTTGGATGATGATACAGAGCCTCCAGCAAACAGTATGTCTGGAGTTAAGCCCAAGTTATCACCAAGGACTCAAGAGTGATTATTCATATCCCTCAACATACTACTAGAAGATGCTCAAATATGGTAACAAAGGTGGTATAAGAATAGTCTCTTATCAAGCTCCTATTTATTTGAGAAACTAGCTTTAAAAATTCTTTGCTGGTGGGAAGGTAGTAGCAAGTGTTTGCTCCCTTTTTACTTCGGTGTGTAAGGTCATCTGCCATCCAGAGGGACCTTGACAGGCTTGAGTGGTGGGCACATGTGAGCCTCATGAAGTTCGACAAGGCCAAGTGCAAGGTCCAATGTCCTGCACCTGGGACGGGGCAATCCCAAGCACAAATACGAGCTGGATGGAGAATGGATTGAGAGCAGCCCTGAGGAGGACTTGGGGATGTTGGTTGATGAGAAGCTCAACATGACCCCGCAATGTGCCCTTGCAGCCCAAAAAGCCAACCGTATCCTGGGGTGCATCAAAAGAAGTGTGACCAGCTGGTTGAGGGAGGTGATTCTCCCTCTCCACTCTGCTCTCATGAGACCCCGCGTGGAGTACTGCATTCAGCTCTGGGGTCCCCAGCATAAAAACGACATGGACCTGTTGGAGCGAGTCCAGAGCAGGGCCATGAAGATGATCAGGGGGCTGGAGCACCTCTCCCATGAAGACAGGCTGAGAGAGTTGGGGTTGTTCAGCCTGGAGAAGAGAAGGCTCCGGGGAGACCTTATAGCACCTTCCAGTACCTAAAGGGGCCTGCAAGAAAGCTGGAGAGGGACTTTTTACAAGGGCATGTAGTGACAGGACAAGGGCGGAAACTGAGAAAGGGTAGATGTTAGATTAGATTTTAGGAAGAAATTCTTCACTGTGAGGATAGTGAGGCACTGGCACAGGTTGCCCAGAGAAGCTGTGGATGCCCCATCCCTGGCAGTGTCCAAGGCCAGGCTGGATGGGGCTTTGAGCAACCTGGGCTGGTGGGAGGTGTCCTTGCCCATGGCCGGGGGGTTGGAACTAGGTGATCTTTACCATTCTGTGATTGTCTGATTCTCTGATCTGTTATAAATTATTCTCCTTCATGTCCTTCCTTACAATATAATTCTTATTTGTTCTTATCGTTTACTTTTTCCTATCTAAATGCCTTTGAATTTGAGCCCAGAACAAAATCCTTACTTGTTTTTTTTCTACCACCACTTTTTTTTTTCTTTCTCTTTCTAAGCTGGAGCTGTACCTAAGAAAGGATGTTATTTTCTGATTTTTGTATGCTTTATGTATCTGTTCAATATTACTAAAGCTGCTTGTGGGAAGTTGAAATTTAAGAGGTTTGCATTGACAATAAAGGGTTAAATTCAGCACTGATGTGAAGCAAATTAAGTTAATCTCCTAATTTAAGAGTGGAATGATACTATGGTTTCCATATACTTTCTGCTTACAAAGCTCCCTGCATTAGTATGGTGTATTGCTTTAAAAGAAGTCTTTTGCTTCCTAGGGACAATTCCAGGGAATGCTGTTTGTTCGTAATTTAAGGAGCAGTTTAGCTTGCTAAGTTAAACACATTTTTTTCTGTGGTATAGTATGTAAGGGGTTTGTTTACACAGGCTGCCTGGAAAGCAAAAGGCGGCCTTTTAAACGGAATGGTCAGGTAGTGCAGCCTCTGGTGAGATCCTTGTGCCACCATTTTACTAAGCTTTGTGTTTCTGTGGTCTCCCAATACCAAATTTTATACACCAAAATTTTTTCAGAGTGATGCTTTAACTGAAAAGTCAAACTGTTTTTAAATAATGAGCTTGACATATAATTTGGAATTTTTGATTTTGTGCTTAAATAGCGTTTTGCCTTCCTTATGAAGGGAAATAAATCTTTGAACAATTAGTGATATTGTGTTTTACAGTATTATAGGATAATGTTATGGTTTTCTTCAGCTTTAGAATGGCAGGCGGGGCAAACTGTAACTAAAGAAGAAGTGGTGTATTCGGGAGTCTGGCATCTGGCCTTTTGAAAAAATGAGCTTTAGTTTTATGATACCTTGCTACTTAAATGTTTCTAATTTTTTAAGGAACAAAACTTAAAAGCAACAGTTCCATCTGTGAGGTTTTATGCTGTAAATATTCTGATTTTGTAGCTGAGTATAACTTTGTTTTCATAGATTTTTGAATGTTTATTATGCTTGTCTTTTTGTGCCTAGTGATGTAGCTTGAGTTCAACAAAGTGTCATAAACAAGATTAAGGTTAATGCCTCATTAACACAGAAAAATAGAGAACCTTTTGGGAAGTGAGAACACCAGAGGTCTTTTACTGATACGTTTTTTTTATTTGACCAGTCTGTAGTATCCAATATACTGTAACTATTCAGACTTTTTGAATATTCTGTGATTTCAAAAATTTGTTGAAACTATTTTGGCATTAGTAGTATCAGTGAAATCACGATTTTCAAATAAGATTTCTGTACATCTGCTATTTTGTATGTACACTCCTTTTACGTTAGTAGTTGTGACTTGTTTAAAGTTAGTCCAGTATTTTTTGAAGGTACAGATACCCCAAAACTTAGGATAAATCTTTTCTAAATGTTTTGTGGGTTTTAGTAATTACCTATAAATCATTCATAATTCATCTTAAAAATGTTTTAAATTGGTAAGTACAAAACATTATTTTAAAACAATGTTTTCAGTTTTCTTAGCAGCCCTGTATTTCTTCTGTTAGAGCAGAAGCAAATTTCCTTCAGTGTCTATAGAAGAATAGGTTAAGGTATTTAAAATTTAAAACAAAATGCTGGCCCTTCAGAATCTCAAGCAGTATTCTGTTTTTATAAAATATACAGTCTTTCAGGTAGGTGTAGTATTTTGCATGTATATTGTACTTTCATCAGAGTATCTCATAAAACCTGCTAGTTTGTCAGTCAGTGTAGACTTTTTTAGTAAGAGTTCTAGCAGCCTATGTAACCACCTAATTACTTTTTATCACAATGCAATGAAGAGGGTATTATAAGATGTATTACAAGGTGTGAAGAATAGGTTGGTTTTCAGTAAATGCAAACCCGTATTTTTATAGAGTAGCGTATCGGGACTAATTGTTGGTTTCGGTAAGTGTGTCTGTGTTGTCATGTTGAAGCACTTACAGTTTCAAGTTCTGCTCCTTCATGCACAGCAAGTTGTTCCACGGGTGAGAAGCAAAACTGCAGAACAACTCCACTTCCTTGATGCTAGTGGAGGCAGTAAAAAAAATTTGTTTCTGAATCAGAGCAGAATTTGCTAACTCAATAAATGACTGCACCTGTTTTTCCTTAAATCATTGCCAGAAGAGTGCAGTGAAACCTGTTTGGAACAACCTCACAGTGGACTGAGAAGCCTGTCGCTTGGGAGAGATTGGTCTGTTGAGGAGAAAAAATTTTATACTTACTACACATGAATTCATTGTAATACAACTGTATTAGTGACCATTACAGACACCGTAACTCGAGTTTTATTTTCCTTCAGTAAGAGTAGGAAGCAAAGAACTAATACTTTGTGGTGAGCACTTTGAATGAAAGTTGTCTAATACTGTGTATTTTTTCCCGTGATTATCTTGCTCAATACACCATTTATACTGCAGAGTGTCTGGGACAGTTCATTTTGTGGGCTGAATATCTGTGTACACATATTCAGATGTTTAATATTTTTTTCATAAAATGTATTTTTTTCTGTAAAACTTTAAATTATACAACAGCTGTCTACTGTTTTTTATGATCTTGTACCAAACTCTTAATTACTTGTACAAATTGTAATTGTGAAAATCAGTGAACAAAACCATACGAAGGATATAATTGGCCTTGATATTACTGTTGACTCATAAAAATACATGAGCTTCAAAATACATTAATTATTATTTTTTAAGTATGTAATATTTTCTGCTACTGCTAGACTTTCCAGAAGCACAATCCACTGAAAGACCTCTGTGTGCTTGTGTGAGTGTGCATCCTTATAGAAAATTACAAGTGAGGTGTTCTGGGTTGTAAAAGTTTTTCCCCTACGTCCCCCCCTTTCCCCTTCCCATCAAATCCCTACCAGCCTGCATCCTACGCTGAATTTTGGATATATTAGCTATTCTTTGGGTTTAGGTGCTAATAAACATTAACTTAGACTGCAGGGGATTTATTATGTGTCCCCTCAGGTAGTATATGAAGTGTTTAAATGTTGTGGCTTGCAGAAGTATTGGGTATTGTTCACCTGGCATGTAAGCATTCAGAATTGTTATTTCCCCGTCCCTAACTGGGGATAGGGTAGGGGGGCACACAGATCACCCCCAACCACTGTTTCTTCGAATGCATTTGGTTTGTCAGTCTGGTATTACTAATGTAATTGAGCTGCTGTTACTGATAGCAGGTACTGTTCACACAGCCCGTTGACGTAATGGCTCCCGTGAATCCCTGACAGATTCCCCCGGAATCCCCCCAGCGAATTCCCCCCAGCGGGGGGGCCAGCCTAACTCTGGGTTTGGAAGCAGAGGGTCGTGCTATACACCCTGCCTCCCCAGCAGCTTATTGGTGGGCCTTCAGAAAGTCCCTCCAGCGTCCCTTGTTTCATCAGGTGTGCATATTTAATCCTGTAGTTTTTGTAAGTGGTGCCCACCCCCCTCCTGGATGAGGTGTGGGCTATGTGAGTTCTGGTGGTGCTCGCCTGTGGTGGTGGCCTTGGGCAGGCGGTGGTGTCCCGAGGCTGTCGGTTCTTGTAGGTCCAGCAGGATTACTGTTATTTGTCTTTAGATCTTAACGATCCAGAGGGAACTGTTATGAATTACCTTCTTAGCACACACTTTTCCTCTCTCTTCAGCTTGCTGTTTCTGTGGTAGCTCTTTCTCCACCTGTCCCATAGGTGCCTGTAGAATCTCTTCACACTGGCTCGCCAGAGGGGCCCTGCATGACATGATGCCGTATCTGATAACTGTCTGTAAATTACAAGTATAGTTGTTTGTACGATAGCTAGTAACTTATACTGCTAGTGTACCCTTGCCTTCCTCATTAGTAATTAGCATTTTATTGTTTACATTTTTATTTTAATAATTTAGTTAAGCTATCATTTGAATTCATTCTAATATGTGCCTACGTTACCAACAGTTACAAGCAGAAAAATAGCAGGGGTTTTTAGTAGTATGATCAGAAGGCGACAGCCAACTAAAAAATGAATTTATCACTCCCAGTCTTGAGCTTGGCACAAATGTATGTATTGAAACCTACATCTTTCATAAAAGAGTCTTCCTGAGAGCAGATTACCGTTTTAAAATTACTGTAACGGGTTTATAAGAATGATTTTCATTTCTACCTAATAGCAAAATAATTAAGTCTTGATTTTAATGTGTTTCCACAGGTATATCTTGAAAGGCTTTTAACTTATGCAGAGATAGATATTTGTCCAGCAAACTGGAAGCGAATTGTACTGGGTGCAATTCTGCTGGCATCCAAAGTTTGGGATGACCAGGCAGTGTGGAACGTGGATTACTGCCAGATCCTGAAAGATATCACAGTCGAAGACATGTGAGTGCAATATGTTTATCTTTGTCAATGAATGCTATGATCTGTGTGTATGAGGGGGACAGGAAATTCTTTCATAAATTATATGAAGTTTGTATATTTGCATTGTATCTAAACATGGTGGATACTGATAGATGGCATGAGGTCTCCTTGACAGTTGCTTACACAGAAGACATGAATTATTTTTGTTTTCTCGTTGAAGTGTATTTTACCACTGGATGTTCATGCACAGTGATGAAAACAGACCTGCAGAATATTTAAATGTATGAGTTGACAAAAAAACCCACGCCCAGTGAGCCTGCATATATTCACTTCAGCAACATTTACTCTTGTGCTGGTTCTTCATACAGACAGTAGACTAACATGTAAGGCAGGAAAAAATATTGTTGTAATCCTAATAACCTTTAGATGATCACCCACCTATTTATTGCGATTATTCAAAATTAGTGCTTTTGGGATTTCCCCCCGTCCCCATATCCTGCTGAGTTCATTTCCAAGATGTTAAAAATCCAGTATTTTAACTTGCAAAGAGAAATTTCCATGTTTTTTTATCCGATGGCATTTTTAAGAAGTGCATATTTTAACAGCACAGGGCGTTGTGATATCTGGCTGGTTATTCCTGAGTCGTAGTAAAAGTATATTCCAGCAGTAATAAAAAGAACTTTGGTAGCAATAAACACAATTAAAAACCTGATGTTTACAAACACTAAAATGAATGCTCATGTTGCTAAATAATCAAGTGCTTTTTTTGTTGGGTTGGCTGGCTGGTATCACATACATTGGCTGAAGTGCCTGGTGTTTGTATCATTTGTGCATTCAGGGCGGAGTCACACACCACGGACACTTTCCGAAGTCCCCTTCCCTGAGCTGGTGCGCGTGCGAGAGCGGTACTGGGAGGGCTGCAGGTGGAATTGGCGCTGGGATGGTGCCAGGATGGGGGCAGATGCCTCAACAGGCCACTGTAGCTCATGCATTTGGAGAGTCATGTTTTCAGTCTACTGTTGCACATCATTTTTTATAAGAAGTAATAACGATAAAGTTATTAAAAAGATGTTCTGGTACAGTATCTGTGTGTTTCAAAGCTCTTAAGCAAAGTGTAGTGAGAAGTATATAGACTTGTGTTGGCTTTAACTCAACTGAAGTCAGGATCGCAGCCACTGAAGAGACTTTGCTGTGGATGACCACTCTGGGAGGAGGGAATTAAATGAGGAGAAATGTTTGTACAGACAGAATGTTTTGTGAATCTCAGTTTGCAATCTCAAAGTAGTGAAAGGCCAAGCATTTCTGCTAAAGCAGACTTAATTTAGTTTCTTAATAGTTCACTGTTTGTCAGATTTATAGCTAGTCCAAAAATAATCTGTGAGGGAAAGGTTGAATGTTAGGAGTCAGCTGATTGCTTTAAATTAAGCATGCTTGTACACAGCCAGGTAAGACATAAATTGTGAGTAGCTGTCATTGTTCAAATATTGTTATCTCTAAATCTTGTGTTAACAAGCAATTTGTAATAAGGTGGGGTTTTTTTTCCCTAAGTCAAAGTGAAAAACACGAGTCTTGCGTTTCTGTGGTATGCTGTAGGTACTCTCATTAGTTTCGGGTAAAACTCTCATTTCAAAATAGAGGTGGGAAATACCACATAATGCCATTTCAGTATCTGCTTTAAATATGTAAGCTACTTTAAGGATGGTTGAAGATACTTCTTTTGCCACATAACCCAGACAGAATGAGGTTTCCAAGATAAAAGGGGTAGGGGGGTGGGGGTGGTCAAGAAGCTAAAATAAGGCCCTTCACATTTCTGTGTGCAATGTTACTCCATGCAAAACAATGTGATAATGCTTCTTTGACTGTTTTGAGCGTTTTCGGAATGATTTTGCTAAGCCAGTTTTCCCTTGATCCTTTTTTCATGCTGTTGGTGGCTATAAGGGCCTCCTTCCATTCACTTCTCCTCCAAGGGAAATCTGGGAGATTTTAAAGTGTTTCTGAAGCTGGGACAAGCTGAAGTAGAGTAGTGAACAGCTTGAAGCATACTGACAGGTTTGACTGTGCTGTATGACAGTATTAATCAGGAATGGTTATAAATACAACTTTGGAAATCGCTGATTCTCAGGGCTTTTTTTGAAGGCAGGTGATGAGGCATACTGTGATGGCGTGAAAGGAAACAAAAAAAGAGGTTATTGTTTTTGACAAACACATGTGATGGTGCTACTGTTAGGAGTTGCACTTGAGCTATATAACACCATTACTCACATGGCAGACCCGTGCTCCCATGCTAACATCAGCCCTCTTTCTGCACTGCGCATTCCCTAAGCCAGACTGTGATGAGTCCTTGCCCTCAAAGTTTTTAGCTTCTTAACTTTTTCTTCAAGATTCGAGGTTTCTCACAAACTGCAAAACCAGAAACCTTAGGGGAGCCTGTGCTCTCTATATGGTGCTTGGTGATTCGGCTCATTGGGCTTTGTGTTTGGGGCTCCTTTTGTATCCTGTAGTAAAGATTTTGGTGCTTGATGACCTGATGTTTATATTCCTGCTGACAGTTTTTCCATTTTTTTTTTCCCTCCTTTGCCTAGTGTGTTGGATTTTTTTTTTCCTTCCTCATTTTTCAGGTAGTTGGGATAGTACAGTATTGTGGTTTTGAAGGGTCTAGTTCTGTATAAGATGGGGGCTTCTGTTGTTTGTATTAATAACACAGAAAAACTCTAGGTCAAAATCTTCAAGTGCTGTGAATCATCCAGCATAAGTGTATCTTAAAAAACATCGTGCAGACTTTTCAGTGTTTTGTAAGTCACCAGCAGTGCATTCAACTGTGCCTAAAAGCTAACAGAGGATTTGGGAGGATGAAGTGCAGTATGTATCTATAGTCATGTATGTATCATTACCTTAAATTTTTGTGTGAATTTGAAGAGAGGGTGTGGGAAAGCACGTGCTGAAGCAGCCTACTGTAGATGTGTGGGGGAAGAAGGATATGGTGGTTAGTTAAATCACATTAGTTCAAATAAGAAATACGTGGCGGGGGTTTTGTTCTTTCTCAGCTGTAGTTAGTGTGCTGATCTTAACCTTCAATCTGGGAGCTAGAGGATAGTAAGAATCTGAGGCTATGTGTTTTTCTTAAAGATTTGGGGAAGGTCTTCAGAAGAGGTGCAGCCAATGTTTTTCTCCATTAAAATAGGCTTTACATTATCCATTAACATAGATCTCTAGGCTTAGTTTGCAGAAAATAAAATCTTGGCAGTATAAAAGGATATTTAAAGATAATCTTCTGTATTTATTGATAGACGTCTTAAAATGTAACTTTTTTAATTTGGATTTTTTAAAAGCTAGAATCTTCCAACAATGTGAATTCTTGCCAAAGAGTCCATATTCAACTTTTGGATAGTCTTTTAATGTTAATATTTATCATTACGTAAACACAGAACTCTGGCAGAGAGTGTGTGAAGGTAACGAAGGACAATGCTTATGATGTAAGTGTGATGTAAGAGTAAAGAGTGAGAAGGTGAAAAATCGGTGTTGAAAAACTGCTGTACCAGTACTTTTTATTTTTATCCTCAGATCCTTCCTCTTCTGTTGTCAACTGCCTGCACATTCTTTGCACATTTACACTGCAGTCAAAATGTAATTTAAATGCAGTATCGTAGTCAGTCAATACCTGCTGGTAACACAGCTGTGCAGTCCTATACTTTTCAGCAAATATGTACAGCTTTTACCACACATTTATTTTTTTTATTTCTTATATCTTGAAATCACTGTTTGAATATATCCTATGTCCCTGTATAATTATTATGTAGGATGTGTAGTTACCATACAGTTTATGAAGATTTCCAGTCCTTGATTTTGTTAATTAGATTAATTCTTAGCTTCCTTTTTAATCTACTGGTGTAGGTAATAATGTATTGCTATACCAAAGTATTCATAGGGTGGGAGCTCAAACAGAACCTCTGTTCCTACAGGTATTTTGACAGACACATTTGTTGTAGGTACTGAAAAACAGCAATCACCACCATGAATTTTGATTGCACGACCTAGAGAAAAATTGCTTCGTTCTTTTCATAAAGACAAGACAGTATGCTGAAATATTCAGGTTTCCTGTGACTAGTTCTGAATGATTGATTATGAAAGGTTGAAGAAAGTAAATAAGTTATCCAGTGATTTAGGTGTTAGAGTAATTTGCAGCATTTATGAGAGACAAATTTAGGGCATGTCTGCATTTCGTGATTGCATAGGTGTGTGTGCAGATCCACCTAGTGGAGGCACAGCAGTAACTACAAGAAATTTTTTTTCCTGCTAGCTTTTCTTGCCCTGATTTTATGAGCTAAACTGATAAAGGTGCCCTTCCACTAGCAAAAGTTTGTGTCTGGATTTAATTGGCATCACAGTAGCAGCTGCAAGGTGCATCATCTTTCATACTCATTGGCATATGTACATCAATGGAACTTGGTAGACTAGGTCAGACCTTAGGCTAAGATAATTGCATCTAGCAAGAATAAGAAATGAATTTACTTTATACCATTTGCAATTTAAAGTAAATTACATTCAGAATGCACAGCCTGAAATATGTTTCCATATTTATCTTCTTTCTACAGGAATGAGCTGGAACGCCAGTTTCTTGAGCTGTTGCAGTTCAATATTAATGTTCCCTCCAGTGTTTATGCCAAGTATTATTTTGATTTGCGTTCCCTGGCAGAAGCGAACAACCTGAGTTTTCCTTTGGAGCCCCTCAGCAGGGACAGGGCATATAAACTTGAGGTAAGACACCTTCTTTTTAGATTGCTGAGTTGAATATATAAGGGGATTTGGGATTTTTCCATTGTTTCTTCCCTCTCTTCCAAAATATTCCCATGAGATATATTAGAATATCATATGCCCCAATTTTCATGACTCTTTGATTTGTGCTTTGGGTATTTGTGGACATGGGAACAGCTTTTTGGCCCAATTTGCTTCATACCTTTTCTTGCTTTCCAATTCTTTTTCAGTTCCAGTTGTCTGAACTGGCCTTGTGGAAGTACCCACAAGTTTTACAGTAACTTTATTCACGGTCTGGGTTTTGTGTGTTCATTTGGTTTCTTAGAACTGATTTTCAGCCTTAAAGGACAGAATATTAACAAGTACTGCTGAGAATAACTATTCCACGTGTTTGTTATCTGCTACTGCTCCGCTTCATGTGGATCCAAATCTGTTATCTCCTGTGGTGTTTTTCTCAGTAATGGAAAGCCAGAAATGAGCACACATCTTTAGTGAATAAGTCATGAATGCTGATGAGACCTGAATAGACCATGTGCAGAAAGCACTATGTGGGATGGTCTGGACCTGTGAAGTGCAGGGCACTATGAATTCCCACAGACACAGGAGGAATTTAAAATCATCAGCTAAGTGTGGACTTTTTGCAAGACTGGAATCTGTTTTTCCTGATAGGAAGTTTTTCAAATAAGGGCATTGTTGTATGAGTATGTACGCATTTTGTTACTAATTTTGAAATTTGTCATTAGATGCTAACTACTTTTAACATCGCACATCTTTAATTATGTAACAGCTTTGCACTGGAGGTGGTTTGCCTGTGGGTTAGAGTGAGCTTTGCATGTTCTGAAACTCCTAGCACTCCTGTAAAATAGGCAGGCAGGCAGAACTATACACGTTTTTGTGGGAGGAAATGGTGCGTGGGAAGGTTAATTGACTTGTTTGTGACTGTAATGGAAGCAGAAAGTGGTGGAGAAAGAATTAAAGCAGATTTCACTGAAGTTGTATTTCTCATTTTTTCTAAATATTCTTTCTAAATCTTACGGATAGCTTCAATAGGAATGTAACTTTGTGTATGGAGTATGGTGTAAATTTGCATCAGATTTTGTTTCTGTTGAAGAGAATCTTAAAAAATGAAAAGTAATTAGTATTGTAATCTTAAAGGAAGAGAGGTGGTTTACTGAGTTATGGGGGTCTTGAGAATAAGTGCCATTACATATATTAAAATTGAGGGAAGAGAACTTTTTTAAGAGCATTTAGTACACAGTTTCCCAACACTGTCAGCCTGCATCGTACACGATGTATAACAGTGGGGTACAAATGAAGGTAACAATGATAGATCCTAACACCTTAGAAGACAAGAAAATGGGAAATAATTGTAAATACCCAGAGAATACTGGTGAATTTTCTGTACTAACTAAAGAGAAGGCAAATTAAAAAATAAATAATGGAATATTTTTCATTAAACCCATATTATTAAACATTTTCTATGTTGGGGATTCTTTGTGCTGCTAGCAGAAGTAGGCCGTAAGCAAAACAGGCCGCTAGCCAAAAGGATGTCTTCAGGGAAGAGGAAGCATATCTGCTATGAAACCAGCTTGGTCTACCACCTCTTTGCCTCTGTTCCGTGGCCAGGAGGGAGGGAACTCCCTTGTTCCCTGTCAATACTTCATTTTCATTAGTGTCCCCTTGAAACCAGTTGACAGTATAATTTATAGCCTAGTTCCTTGAGCACAGTTAAGCATTTAGCTTGCCAAGAGTTATCAATGCACTTGCCACACTTTTCTAGGTCTCTCATGTGCCGTTCAGCCCAGAGTTCTCTGTTTTTAAAGCAATTGCCTGTATTGTCAAGTGGAGTAGATGTAGTACCACACAGGCTGTGATATTTTTGATACTGAGAGAAAAAGCTGCAGTCTGTGATGAAAGGCAGCAGACTCATAGCAAATGTATGTATGCAGGGAAAGGATTTGCCTTCTGTGGTAAACTGAAAGGACCTTGCTCAGTCCTAAGATTTAAAACAACTTATTTACTGGCATTTGAGATCACAAAAGGTCTTGCATAGAGGAATGGTTATATTACAACACATTTTTGCTACTTTTGCGTTTTCAAGCTGGTTTGTGTATGCAAATACCATGAGGTTGACGTACCTGTGATGAAAAAAAAGCCCCAAGAGGACTAGTAAATACTGTTCCTCATCAAATGGAAATGCTGGAAAAGATCCATAAGCTTAGAGGTGAAATGATACCGCTTTCTGGAGCATCTGCAGTGAACGTTTTTTCTTGTCTAATGTTCCCACAATTGACACTTAAGAGGCAGCTTTGTCTTTTAAATGACTAAATGAAAGTAATTTTTTCTTTCTTTTCATCAGCTTGTGGCCTTAAAGTGTCCTGAATTTGTTATACCAGTGCACCTAGTAGCCAGAAACCACTTTCTTGATGCCTCTGGGTTTTTTTTTCCCATTGAATGGAATCATGCAAGTTAAAAATGACAAATACCCTTTCATTAGATCATGTAGTCTCTCCACCTGCTGGTGCTGTTTGTTCCAACCAGCATATGTTGTAATGTGTTTTCTCCTTCCTTTTAATTATGTCTGTATTTTTTTCCCATTGTATGGAATCGTGCAAGTTAAAAATGACAAATACCCTTTCATTAGATCATGTAGTCTGTCCACCTGCCGGTACTGTTTGTTCCAACCAGCATATGTTGTAGTGTGTTTTCTCCTTCCTTTTAATTATGTCAAATGTCAAGGCTTCCTTTGCTTCTCCTGAGAACTGTTTTCTAATATGGGAGATTTTTCTGCCAAGAAGGTTGTTGGATATCCAACCTTAATCCACTATTTTGTAATTTCCTACTCTTGCACCTGGTTACTCTCCTGTGTGCTGAGCTAAATATGTCAGATTCTGCTCTTTGGGGTAAGTGTACAAAACGTGTCTACCTTACTTCTGCTTGTGATCTTAGCACTGTGATCGTTTCAAAGCTAGATTTTGTAAGGGCATTCATTAGCACACTCCCTGTCTGACTGTATGTTGTCTGAGCTTTTTATTGTTAGGATAGTGCTTGAGCACACAGTTCAAACCCTTTGAACTATGTGCTGTATTTTCTTGACCCTAAAGAGGTACAGCCCCATGGATCAAACAGACAAAAAAGAGGAGAAAAATAGTAAGTTACAAGTAGAGAGGTATCTTTATATTCCTCCAGCTTCCCATGGTCGCAGTGATTGATTGCAATCCTGTGGGTTTTGTATGTTCAGAACCTTCTTAGCCAGGAAGCAAAGGGAGAGCAAAACTCGCCTGCTCTTTTGTCAGGAGTAACCTGATTGCTGCTCTTGTCATTCTCCATAAATTAAGGAGAACCCCCATCATCACAACTTCTAGTTGTTCTAGCTATTTTAAAAATTTATTTTATTTTATTTTTTTACATCTTCCTTATATACAACCCTTCCAGACTTAGACTTAGAACTGTCTGCCCCTGCTAAGTTCTCAGTGGTTTGCCCATTGGGGTGTTGCAGCAGTCATGGTTGTGTGCCTTTGTGCATCCCATAGCCAGCCCTGATGCATTCCTGCCCTGCACAAACATGTACATGCAGCCAAAATTTATACTTCTACTACTGCCTTTCTCCCCGCTCCCTGTTCCTTACTCAGCCCCTTCACCAGTAACAGTCTCATCTAGAGTCATATAATTCAGCAGAGGAATGGACCTCTAGTTCTGTATGCATATATATAATGGAAGAATGTATACATATGCATTTTTATAGCTGATTACATGATACTACAACCAAGTCCAAAAAAAATTTCACAGTTGGGTAGTGTTGATGTTTTTAAGAACATTTTGATTTCATATGGGAAGCGGTCACTTGCAACTGCCAAAAATTAGTTTCTTTTTCCAGCAATAAAAGCAACTGAAATACCAGATGTCAGAAAGGTGTTTATAAGCTATTTGGATTTATTTTAACTGAAAGACAATAATAAATATTTACAATTTTCTGCTTTTGTCTTGTTTCCCCATATGTTATGCTAAAGTTGATTAACTTGCCAGGTAGGCTGCAAATGTCAATTTTGTAAATTATTTGCAAATGAAGAGGTGTCTTTAGATACAGGATTGCTTTAAACAGCAGCTAGTGTGTTTCATATCCATATGATTAATCACCAGAGCCTAGAGATGCCAGATATTGTGTCATTTCCAAGCAAAATTTCATCTTGTCTGACCAAGTGCCAGAACAGAAATTTTCCTTGTGAACCAGACAATTCTGAAGTCATTACCTTCTCTGGTTGTTTGGTGCCTAAGGTAACAGCTTGATACGGCAGCTGAAAGAAGCTGGGCTCCACCTCAGTACACCTATTTGCCAAGCCATACCTTGGTGTGTTATTTCATGGTTAAATGCTTTTCATCTGTTGCAATTCAGTCATATTTAGGATTCACAAACTTTCTTAGTTCATTGAGTTCCTTGTTAAATTAAACAAAGTGGTGTTAAGCAGTTTTAAGTGAGTTAAGTTATGGTCTACAAACCAGCGGGAGTATTTGCATTATTATAGTCTGTTGTTCTCTTCATGTGCACCAAGAAAGAAAACTGAGTTCAAGAATGGTCTTAACAAAAGGAAATTAAGTTTCCAGCTAAGAAGTTACAGCTGGTCAGCTGGTTTCTTGGTGGTGGTGGTGTGCTTTGTGTTGTTTTGGTTTTGGTTTTCGGTTTGGTTTGGTGGGTTTTTTTTTACCAATGTTTTGTGGCTGAATTGACCAAAGCATTAGGTGAACTTGCTCTCAGATGTATGAGTAGTGTACTTCTGTCATACCTGCCCCTGGTCTTTGCAGGACTATTAAAAAAGGACTCTTCAGTGCTACAATTTGGTGTGCTGTAAAAATAAAGATCAAGAAAGAAACTGATGATCAGCAGAGTCAGGCTGTTTATTTGTACTGCCTTGTTTTATAATCAAACACTTGTACTGGTTTTGTTTGTACAGTACTTTTTATTAAATGCCTTATCTTAAGACACCACTCAAAAGCATACCTGAGTAAATAAAAATCCTGGTTTAGTTCACCTTATTTTTTAATTTGACCTTGAGTACTCCTTGCAGTGAGCTTTCTCTGCAGTTCTGCATGTTTGATCACCAGAGTTAACACCCCTACTGATGCCAGCCATAGCCTGTCCCAACCATATGAACTCTATAACAGACATGCTATTTTAGGGCAGAGTATATTTGTGCATACGAGGTCCATAATAAATATTTGTTTTAAACTTGGCTAAAAACAGTAGAAGAAACGTAAAGCACTAACTCCAGTGTAGTATAATGGGAGTTGACATTTAAATAATGTTTTTCTCTCTCTTTAAATGGTTTTTAACATTTCTGTGTATTTTCAATGCAAATTAATTTGTTCTGAATGTGAGTTATGTTTCCCACTGGCACCACATAAGATAGCCTGATCACACAGAAATCACCATCTCCTTCTGAAAGGCAAGTAAACATCAGCTCTGTAAGCAAAGCAGGGCGAGTATTCTGACAGACCATTTATCAGTAGAGAATACAATCACTACAAAACATTTTAGGAAATAAAAAAACCAATAATCATCCTCTTTATAAATTCTCCAAATATCCTTACAATTTCTATAGTTGTTTTTCTGAGTTTTCCATGATTTTTCACCAATGAAGTGCTATATAAGTTACCATATAGCAGTGGGTAACCATCATCAGCTACCTCGATGAGATTTGTGATGGTTAGCCTGTAAAGAAAAAGCTTGGAATATGCTCACTGAGTCCTTCAAAAGCAGCTGTGACGAACAGTGCAGTGCCAGTGTGTTTCTTTCTTTTAGATTAATGAAATGAGAAAGACGATTTGTGAAGAAGCTCTCTGTGTGTTTCGCCTAATGAAGTGATTTTTTTTTTTAGTTCTACCTATATGTAGAAATCTGCATTTAGTTTTAATTCCCCTGTATAGCTGTGGTCAATGCTATTGAGGTTTTTTCATTCTTTTGTCTTACAGGCCATTTCCCGCCTGTGTGAAGATAAATATAAGGACTTCAGGAAAGCTGCAAAGAAACGGTCAGTCAGTGCTGACAATCTAACTGTGGTTAGATGGTCCCCTGCTATTATCTCCTAACAGAGGAGACTGGAATATTCCTACGGACGTACTGTTTCATCCATCCATTTTTTTTTGGGGGGGGGGCGGGGGGATAAAGAAAAAAGACTTTTGATTTTTTTATTTTTAGATCTGTCAAGCTGCCTTTACAGTGCCTCCCCATTGTGTAGCACACGAGTAAAATACCTAGTGGAAGGAGAAATGGAGAAATCGCTGTTTGGGAGAGAAGATGGGCAACAATTTTTTTTTTCTCACTTTTGCTAACAGCTTTACCCTTTTTATGAGGAAACAGCAAATCAGGTGCTTGGAAGAAACAAAAAAATGAAGTAGAGGCAGAAAAATATTTAAGAACTCTGTGCCATTTTCCAATGTGCTGTACTCATGAAGAGAAATGGCAGCATGAAAGCAAACCATGTAGTCAGATAACTGCACTAGAGGAATGAAGTTGTGAGAGTTCCATCTTAAAGGCTTTTCTTAGTATCTTTTTTATTTTTTGTTGTTCTTTGCATTCCTCATTGCTGCTTCCCAGGTTAAATTCTTCCCCTTGCACAGCAGGAAATACAAAGTCTGTATTTACAGTAGCACAAGCCCCTAGATAAATAGTGTTGGGTTTTTTCACTGCACTTTTCTCTGTAAGCTGTCTTACTAGCATTATTCTTCGTAATTATTATGCATATGTTATTTCTTGTATGCCTTTTATTGTATTTCAAAAGAGAGAACTTGACCATAGTGCTGAACCAAAAGTATGTACAGGGATCAGAAGATCTTCATAATTTCACGATGTGTTTTATTTATAGTATACTTGGGTGCGTGTGCCTTCCTGAGTTCTTGGAATCATTTATTTTTCCTTAATATAAAGATACAGTTATTAAAGTGTTCAGATGATGATGATAAGACTTGGGCCAAATCTCTGAAATTTGCAACAGATCTTGTGATTCTTTTTGCAGATTTTCATAGCGTTAGAAGTTTAGCAGAATTCATTTTGAGGGACTTGTTTGTTGGGTTGTTGTTTTTTTTTCTTCGTATGGCCTGACTAGTTCATTCCTTCACCTCCAGGTCCATTGTTGCAAGCAATATTCTCAATTTTTATATGTTTACTTTAAATCAAAGTGAGTCTGTTTGTATAAAATAAAAAATAATAAAAAAAATTGTTCCAGTGAGAAGGCCTGTAGAAGAGCAGAATGGAAATCTTAACAAGGTATTTGTCACAAGTAGAATCAATTTTGAAGCTAAAATACAAACCCTTGTGTTTTTCAGCATAGGTGCTTATAGAAACTAAAAGTAACTGAACTGTGAACATGATTTTCAACTCTGATTATTAAGCTCTTCTGTGGTTGTTACTAGTTCCCTCTTACTGTGGCTGTTGCCCCCTTGGAATTTGTAAGAACCTTTTATAGCAAATAACTTGTCAGTATAAGCATATGTGCTTTATAACGCCCCAGGGTGATTTCCCCACTCCCACCCCCACTCCCTTTTTTTTTTCTTTTTTCTTTTTTTTTCACAGTTTAGGAAAATATAGCGGAAAACTCTCAGTTCCCTGAAATATTTTCTTTGCAACTATCATTGAAATGAATGGCAACAGACGTCCCTGATTTATGCACTACTGTGGTAAACCATAAAGATTCTGTATTTGTTTTATTAAGCCCTATGGGCTTGTAGCAGACCCAGGGGCCCAGAGATACACACTTGATTTCCAGTGCAATGCTAATTGGATGCCTCCAGGTGGAGAGGCACTGACAGGATTGAAGTAGTAATACCAAACAGTTTTCTGTTAACTTTCTAATGTGATTTCTGTGGTTTGAGATATGAAGGCTTTGTCCATAAATTCTACTGATGTCTTTGGGCCTTTAAAATAATCTTATTCTCATCACTTCTTGTTGTGCCAATGCATCAGAACTGTGAGTATCCAAGTCCATTTTTCCCTTGAACATGGAATGTAAGGAAAGTGTTTATAACAATATAAATGCAAATTACAGCATTTGAAACCTCTTTACAGATAGTATCAAAAGAAACATTTTCAGAGCATTTGAAATTCATCCTTTATAAGCGTAAATTTAGGCTTTAAAATATGTAAGATATTTTGATTTATCAACACTTTGCTAAACTATTTTCCATTTAACTTGATATCAGGAATATTGGTTTTATCCATTTTGGGTGATAGAGATATGAACTTTGGATTATGTAAAGATCTCAATGCATCTACTATAATTTTTGTGAAGTTTATTAAACTACTTTAAAGATTGTATAGTCTATTTATTGTATGTATGTACATACAGCTGATACTTTAAAAAGTGGATTCCATAAAACCTGGCTCAGTCTTGTTTAGACTATTGAATATCGTTTTAGCCTTGTGCACTGGACTCTACCTCTGTATAGGATAATTTTCCATATTCTTAATTAGTACTGATTCTGTGATTAACTTGGTTATGTTTCTTGCACTAAGAATTAAAAAAAAATCTGCTGTAAGTGTGGATTTTTTCTTTAGTTTGAGTTTTGAGGTATGAATCCTCTACAATTAGATGGACATTTCTTTCCCTCATGTGGTTATAAAATGATTCTTTGCTTTTTCTTCTGGGTTGTTCCATGGTTGCCAAAAGATACAGTACCTGTCAGTAAATCGTAATTGAGTGTCTTTTGTTTGCAAGTTATTCTATACCATGTAATTAAAAATGAATTATTATTTAGGATTATGTTGTGTTTAGTGCAGTTTTTTAAGCATTACTGTATGGAAAATGCCATTGCAAGGTTAGAGACTCACCCGAGGTGTGAGAAGGGAGAAGAACCAAATAGTGTTTTAATTAACACCACAAATACATTGTGTTTTTCACTTCAGAACCTGAAACTAAGTTTGCTGTAAATGTTTTCTGTTTTGAGGTTTTCTTTACTGCTTTGGTCACCGGCTCAGAAATGAAAAGGTGTAGGAGATGTAATAAACCTGTCCCTTCAAGCCTCATTGTCTTAATGAATTATTTGCATATGTTGAGCCAGCGGGCCATTCATTTGGTCATTTATGCATTGGTAACTGGTTGAATATTATCTTGTAAGGGTTTCTATTCATGCATCCCTCTGCAGCCCAGACATGTTTGCCTAATTCCTGTTTCCATTTGCAGACTTGTTTGTGTTTCATTTTTTGTCAGTGATACGTGTCATTTTGACAGACACTGTTCTTTGGGACTGAGAACGCTGGAGTCACGTGATCAAGTGCAAAAAGAATTAAAAAGTCAAATTACCTTTTCCACCTTCCACAAACCCTATCAGTCTTTCAAAGGATACATTTTTTTTCTGTTGCTAAAAACATACAAAATTCTGTCCCATAGGAGGGTAATGGTATCCTTTTCAGGAATTGTCTGTATTATTTATCTTTCCTTACCTGTTTTTGAGAGAGAGATTGGCATATATGGCTTAGTTTCCCTTAGCTTATTTAGCTCAGTTTATCAGGTAAACTAAAACCATGATGGAAGAACTGTTTACGTTTATGGAGTCTTAGCTCAGACTTTGTTTTTCAACACCTTTTTCTCTACTTCCTAGCTTTCCTAATGCCAGAAACCTTAGATATAACCTAAAGATTAGAACTAGCAAAAACTTCATCCGGAAAGAGTGATGGTGTATTGGTGGCAGATGACAGTGACATCTGGAAGTGTTGGCTATATATAAAAATAACAGTATGTGGGAGGGGATAGAGGAACTGAAGGGCAGAACCAGAAAAAAGCCAAAACCTTAACAGCTGAAGCAAAACGTTATTTACAGTCATCCTTTGTGGTAATGAGCATTGCATTTTCCAATGACACGTTTAAACTACTAACTGAAGCGCTACACATCCACTTGCAGACTCCTGTTACTCTCCTTATGAAGACTTCTACGTGGTCTTCGTAAGGAATTCACTCAGCCTAGCTTTTAGCACTTTCCTCACTTTTGTTTGCAATACATTTCTGGAATCAGAATATATGTATATTTATATATATAATTATATATATATATTTTATTTTTTTTTTCACTCGAGTTGACAGTTGTTGATAACGTCTGCCTACCTCTGCAGTGGAGTGCCCACTTCATGTCTCTAACAGGTTGTGAGAAAACAAATATAAACACCAATGTACCTGCATGAATATGAGCTAGATGTATACAGAGTTGTTAGTATTGCACTTTGGGTGTCAATACTAAATTTGTGCAATACTAACAAAGTGCAATAAGTGTCTTTCTGCTGTTTCTGTTTTTTCTCAACTGAACTACATATTGGGGAAACCGTGAGAGTTTGAATTGCGTAAACTAAAGGTAATGTCAGAAGGTAAGCAGTGACAACTGTTAGGAGAAAATGCTTGAAAAAAGGAAACAAGATTTAGAAGAAAAGCTGCTGATCCTACACTAACCAAAAGTGATAGCAGAAATAGATTATGATGCTTAAAATGATTGTTTCACAGTGTGTATGAACTTGCTTTTGTGGGTCTTCTTATGAGAATCCATAAAAAGTGACTGGCGATTCCCAGAACCACAGCTTGAAAATGACTGCACACCTTAGCCAAGAAGACATGCGTGAGTTTACTTCTGTTGCCTGGGCTGGCTCATCAGGCTCTTCCCATTAAAGAAGGAGCAACAGCATGGCAGATTGAAGAAAGGCAGGTGACAGAGCAGTACAAATAGACCGTGTTGTGTTCCTTCTAAAATGGCTGGTCTGATGCAATTTGATGTGAAAAGAGAGAGTTGCTTTTTCATGCACTCTACACCACGTGTAATGTGCTTCAGTTTTATCAGCGGAGACTTTCAACTGTTATAGCTGGAGATACTCTTCAGTAGCGGTATGCTGAGCAAGCTGCTTGGTGTGGCGATAGTTGACAGTTTACCTACCTTTTCCATGAGTTGTCCAGAATCTCTGCAGAGTTTCTAAAGCTCGCGCAAGGCACTGGACAGTATTTTTTGTGAAGCAGTTGATGGTCTCTACAGATTGACAGCCACAAATGACAACAAAATGTCAAAAATTGTGTTTGTGAAATACAATTCACAATATACTTACGTAATTTAGTTTCAAACCTTTTTTCTTTGCATCTCTGACACTTAGACTGGGGTGCTGTGGTAACTAATGCAGTAAAACTATGAAGCTCGAAAATCTTTGGAACTAGCACTGCTGCCCCCTTTTAATTCACTGGCAGTGAAGTACATCCTCAAAAGGCAGATGAAGGCTGACTTGTCACACGAGGGCTTTACTAACCAGGCGTTAGGACACCTAAGAGATTCTGCAGCACACTTAAGTATAGAGCTAATTCTTCTCTTATCTGTATGTTTTCTTGCTTCACTGCCTCTGGGTTTTCATGCCCTTTTATCTTAGACATTAGTACAAATTATTCTCCATGGAAACCGTATCTTGGGAACTGGCAGCTGTGATACACTTACTGCCTTATATTGAAACAATACGGATCATCCTGTGACCACATACTTCTCTTTCCTGTATTTCAGGCAAGCTAAGCATTCTGTGGAAAAAATGGAGATGCCAAAGAGATGGGGATTGGTGTGCTAGAAGGATTATGAGGCAGAATTAGGTGTGCATAGTTTTAAAATAAACCGGGAAATAAAGACAAGCAAATGTATTTGTATCTTCTGTGGTGTTGATACCAAAAAGCACTGATGATGCTTTAGCGTGATGATGTTAAATTTCTTTGGCAAGGAGTTTGAGGGATAATTGTTTCCCTTCAATGGGACTGGATATGCAGGTTGTATTGCCATAAATCCTAGGAGGAGGAAGACCGGGTTGCGCGGAGCAAAGTGGCACAGAAGCAACACGTAAAATACATAAACCAAATAGTCTTGAATATCATGCATCAGAATTGCCGGCTCAGCAGTGTTTAGAAAGCATTGGTGGTCACCTTACATAATGTCATCCTGTTCCTTTTGTGGCCTTAAGTAAAAGGTCATCTTGTACATGCAAAAAGCATGGCAGACTTTATCAAGTACTAGAATGTAATCAACAATATTTGGAGGTAGACTTTTGGAGGTAGACTTTACAGAAAAAAAAGTAGAAAAGCTGCTGGGGGTAATTTGGCAGTGCTGTGGGCCTTCATCAGTATGAACACTGTGCAGAAAGAGTGGTAAAGAGAGTCTCATGCTTGTGACACCTCCCAGTACACGTTAGTGACACTTGTGAGGTCACAGGTTGGAAGGGTGAGAAAAGTTGCAGACCACCCCCCACCCCTGGAAAAAAGAAAGAGCAAATCCAAGTCCATTGCTGCAGTTACCGTAATTCTGCATTAGCCCTAGCTGAGCTGTGAACAGAGATGGAAAATTATCTTCCAACTCCTTTATCTAGTCACTCTGCACAAAATGGTATAAATATCCAGATAGCCTCCAGCATTTGTAACATTAAGTATTTCACTCACGTATTACTGCCAACAAGTATCTGCCTTACATTTTACCATAGGAATGACACCACAGTTGGAATGTGTACTTTTACAGTGCTTTATAGGGCACCAGTTCTAAATCTGTCCTCTAAGAAACTAGAGGAATGGTTCTTGTAACCTGGGAAAACAGTGGGGTAAATCTTGGAATTTTTTCATGCTGTCAGGTAAAGTGATTTTCCAGATCTGCTTGGATTTAAGGCTTGGAATCAACGATTTCTTCAGCTGAACAGAAATAAATACTACAAAGCATAAAGTGGAAGAATTTACTTCATCTAGAGAAATTATGGTCATGTCACCCTGACACTGAGCTTAGTGATCAAAGGACTGGCCTGATTCTTCTGCTTTCCCATTTAATAACAAATCTACTTCTGAATCTCAGCGAAAACATCTTCAGTGTATCTGACCTGTGAGAAACCTAGACCATGAAATCATTGCTTTTCTGTTGTGGCCTGGCATTATGGTACCTCAGAAACACTCTTCTTGTTCTGCTCTGTTTTGCTGGAATGTGGCAGAACAAAGTTGTTCTGCTCTGTAAAGCATGCAGATAGCCAAACCATGCGTTAGCTGGATCTGTGTGCTTAGATATCTGATTCACAGCTGTGACATTTTCCCTTTAACTTCTCTAAAAGCATTTTCTTTTGGAAAAAGAAAGGAGGGCAATGTATCAGTTGTGAATTGTCTCTGAAACACATAGATTGCAAACCAGCATCTAATTTTTCCTTTTCAGATTCTCTTTTATAATTTCAGACTCAAGCTGTGAATGTTCCTGGATGGTTTCAGGATGTGAGTGAGTGCGCAACCATTTATTTTTGGTATTAATTGCATTAGATAAGGAATTTTCTATGGCAGTTGCTAATAGAAAAAGCAATTATTTTAAATGTCATTTGAACCTGTTGTTTGCCCCCCTGAGGAACGCATCTGTCTGGATTCTTCGACTTACTAAGAATAGGTGAATCCGATGATACAAGATGGCAGGTTTTGGCACTGTCCCCTTAGTATTGTAACATGAACAATGAACTTGTTACAAATCAACAATATAAATGGGAAGCTTCAGAGGACTGGGGGGGCAGGGAACAGAAGAAAACTGGGGCTTCAATTTCTTCAGCAGGCTTTAATACCTGTCTCCCTCGGCTTTTCTTCCTTATAAAGTGTCCTTAAAATAGTTTCAGCACCTATTGCTGAACGTACTGTATTCTCCTGATTGGGTTTGAACAGAAATCCCCAACCTCATCAGCCCATTTTAGGACTTGAGGTATGCTCCCAGGGAAGTCAAGCTGAAATACAATCTAAAGTGGGAATACGGGGTAG
Source organism: Falco rusticolus (assembly GCF_015220075.1). NCBI lineage: Eukaryota > Metazoa > Chordata > Aves > Falconiformes > Falconidae > Falco > Falco rusticolus. The sequence goes on along the minus strand of NC_051190.1, from coordinate 65,048,040 downwards.
AGGGTCTCTTGGGGCGGTGGAAAGCACCTGCAGGCTGAGCACCAGCACCCGGGCCAGGGAAGCAGGAGAGGAGGGCAGGCCACCCCACAGGCTGCTCACCCTTGTCCTTGCAGCTGAAATCCTGAGCTGGCACCCAGCTCCCTCTCCTGGGGACTGAAAACAGCTAATTCCACAGGTCCACGCAGGTCTGTGGTTACGGACGCGGTGCCTCTCAGTGAAACGGGGTCTGTATAATCGGGCAGCCCCAGCGCATCTCCAACCTGACACATATTTACAGCTGTTTCTCTCTGCTTGGGTCTGCAGAGATCCCCTGTGCACACCGGGCCACCAGGCGCCGTGGGCTGTGCTGGGGCCACAGTACCCTACGAGCTGGCCGGAGCTCCTGGCCTTTTTGAGCAGACCCAGTCTGGTCTGCTCCCTGCTCCAGTAGCTGATGTTTGCGTTAGCAGCAGTGCTGCTCTATGATCTCATATAGATCGTTGGTAATGCTGAATTTGGAGGTTAATCAGGAATTTTGAAATCTTGCTTTTGCATTTCAGAGCAGAGCAAGATTGTTAGCCGGTGGGTTCTCTTTGGTTTTTCATCTGCACGTACATCAGCAGTGTGTATAGCGTTTGTGCATTACATCAGTGAAAGTCCAGGGATGATGGAAGTCTCGTCGAGTACGATTGTGTGAGAGCCACCTGCCCCAAGAGCCGAGGGAGAGCTGAACTGAAACACCCAGCTCAGGGGAGCTGACACCTCTGAACCTGGAGGGTGGCCATGTCATTGCTGAAGGCAGGAAGAACAAGAAGGGCACGTGCCTTGAAAAGTACTGTTGCCTACTTCTGAGCATCGCAGTCTGGGACAGAAATTCCTGTAGGTCAGAAACTGGTGTCTAGGGGATTCAGCCACAAACAACTAAACGAAGCTTTAGTCAATATGTGAGTAACCATAATATTGAACAGTAAGTGAAAAACTTGAAGTCCTCCGGACTGTCTTCAGTGTGGAGAAACAACAGCATTACTGGGGGTGGTGGGTGGTGAGGGAATGCAGTTCAAACACATCCTAAAGGGACTCATGCTGATTTTCAAATATTTAAGATGTTAAAACCTTCCAACATTCTTTATTTTTTCAGATAAATTAATCTGGTCATTGAAGGAAAGATTGTCTAGACATACATAAGCATGCTGTAACTTCATTTGTCACATACAAAAGAGAATACAGGTATACTCAGGAACGCAGGTATTTAGTAATTTATAGGATTCATTTCAGAAGTGAAAATATCAGGGGCTTAAATACTTAAACACCTGTTTTTGAGATGTGGCCTAAGACTTTTTGGATGCCCTAAATATTTTTTTTCTCCTGAAGGGAAATGAAGGCAGCAAAAAGAGACAACAGCAAAATGTAACAAATTGGGGGGGCGGGAGGGGAAAGATAGGGAAACTGAAATGGTACCAGCAGTTGGGAGGTACGATGCAGTTCACAAAGGCATATATCAATAAATATCTGTGGCCAGTTAAAAGAACTAATGCAATTTTTAGATGTGTCAGAAACACAGTAATTGGTAGCAATTTTGTAGATTAGGTTGAAATGGGAAACTATCTGTCATAATGCAGAAGAGGCAGAAAGATTGAGCTAATAGTCCTGTTCTGTCTTTGCGTGCTCTTGCCTTGCCGCAGTAATGAAATTTCATTTCTGTTATTGGTATTAAAAGATCCTTCAGTGAAAGCTGTTTGATATCTTGGGGGTGGGCAAAATCACTTTACCCAGGTGAACTGAAAGGTTTTGCTGAGGCAAAACTGAGTTGGTTGGAGACATTTCTGAGGTCTGGGAGGAAACTACCTTTGGAGCAAAGCTATAGAAGAGTAAGTCTAGAGATGCAAAGTCATTTAGTCTGCATTTGTCGTTGGCACAGCTAATGGAAAGACTGAAGTGCTCTGCAAGTGGTGGGTAAATAAATGGAGCACAATCAGTAATCCCTGCTGTTTCATGGAAAATAGGCTGTCAAACTATCATTTAAAAACAGAACGCATTATTAATAGGGATGGTAGAGAACAAATTCTTATACGCTTATGGGTAAGGCTACTGATATATTCTGTTGAATCACATTTGAAGTATTTGTTATGTGTTTTCTTACATGTTATAGCCTAGACTGTGTCTCCAGAAGCTGTTATGTTTCTTGGCCTCCTCCAGTAGCGTGAACCATGTAGCACTTGAGGAATCACGCGCTTTTCCACCCAATTCTCCAGTAATCAGCTAGTGGACATCTACAGCAGTGCATTCCCAAGAGCTTTGATTGTAAAAGCTTTGATAGCTAAAAACAAAATAGCTGCTACCAATAAAAATAGCTGCTACCAGCACGAAGCCAACAATTATGTGCATCAGCACTAAAGCCAACAATTATATGTATCAGCACTGTCGGTCAGCAGCTCCATGGCAGACTGAACACAGGAATGGGACAGGCTGTGTTTCAGCTCCCCTTGCCTAAACAGGACCTGAAGCAGGACCTAAATTGGCCTCCTCCATTTATGCCCTGGTTTACTTTCCTGGAAGAATCTTACAATGTTTGAAGGTGAACGTACCGTGTGAAATTTCCCTGCCCCTGGGACCACACTGGGAGCTGGCCCCAGGGAGGCAGGCAGTGCCACTGGGCTCCCAGCTACAGCCTGCCTTGGGGATGGGGTCCTGCAAGGAGATCCACTCTTGGTTTTCTTTCGCTCTATGAAACATCAGAATAAATCCTTCAGGATCCAGGCTACCTTTTTGGGGTTATGGTAAACATTTGCAATAGCGTAAGCAAGAGTCAGGTATTGAACTCCTATTCATTTTATTGAGGACTGGCAATCTAGCGGAAGCTTATGGTGCTTTTCTCTTTAGAAGAAGTAGTCCTGGTTGATACAATATATGAAGTATGAATACTATTTCAGTTTAACAAGGGAATTCCTTGTGTACTTCCCAGTGTATTTCAAGTACATTAATGATGATCGTTGTTAAAAGTGCTCTTTGGGAGAAAACAAAACAGAAACAATGGGAACTGCAGACAACCAGCAAGGTAGGTCTGTATTGTAAAGCAAAGGGGGAGGTGCGGGGGGAGGGGAATTCAAATCCTGAAATTATAATTTGGGGGGTTTTTCCCAATGTTGTGGAGCTTAGCCTAGCTACAGTTTGCTTTAAGTGCTTTTTACAAGGCCACATTAAACTTAAATAAACAGACTATTAGCAGGTCACAGATTAAGGTCAAATCTTATAAAATCAAGATGACCTTTAAAAACTTATTTATGTATTGTCCTATAAATGATATCCTATGGCTAGATGTACATACATAAGTTGTACATCCTGATATCGATGCAAGAAATCTACTAATTTTTTTCCCTAGTAAGTTGCGAGTAGCAGCTCTGAGAAATATTAGATTTTTCCTTCATTGTTCTTTAAACACAGCTGAGGATCAAAGTCTCTCATTGTGAAATAGTATGACAAAAGTACACATTCTTTTTAGACAGAAATACTCTTTTGGATAAGGATTTTATTATGCGCAGGGTACAGCTTATTGGGGGATTTAAAGTCATCTTTTCAAGATGTAGATGAGATTTAAAAGAATGTGCCTTTTGATTCCTGCATGAGAATAAATTTAACTTAAAAATGACATTTCTTCACATGCAAGAAGAAATCCAGAGTCTGTACTGCCTGCAGTGATTCCTGAGGTTTAACACGTATGTGAAATAGAGTGGGGGAAAAAAAAATCACATTTCTCTTTTCAGCTCCTCTCTTTCATTTCTGTGTTAGTTTAGCCTTTTCTCCGTGGTGCCAAGTGCTTGGTTTGCATGACCACGTAGTTACAATTCATCTGTCCACGGTGAAAAAGAAAGCAGTGTCAGTGTTCAGTAACAGAGACAACAGTATAGGTTTTGTTTCTTAAAATGATCAGCCACAAAATACAAGAAGGTGTAAAGACCTCATGTTTTAATTCCACAGTGGCTGCCTGTATGTTAAATCTGAGATGAAAGATTTATTTACTGGTATCATGAACCGACACAATAACTCCTTTTGTTGTGCATGTTGAAAACAGGGATCTATTTGCTCTCCACATACCTAGCAATGTTTGTAGCCATAGCATGTAAATACTAAATTTAAAGCAGTCAGCCAAAGATATTCTTGCCATCCTCTGATTGTTATGGAATCTATTTCCCAGTTACTTAAGGCATTTTTTCTTATTTAAACAATTTCCATTATATCAGCACACCATGCTTTGTGCCTGCCTGACCATTGCTAGGTCCGGACCTGCTGAGCCAAGAACTCAGCCTTTCATTAATGTCAGGTGTTGGGCACTAATAAAACATGCAGTCATCAGTTTCATCATAAAATACAGGATCCCAATACTTTCCAAACCTTCAGATTTGTATTTGTGCTGTGCAAAAAGGTAAGTGTAAAACTCTGTGTCAAATGTTAAGTGAAAAATTTTTAAAAAAGCTGGAACCTCTCTTATACTACATTCATTTTTTTAGTTATAGCAGAGCAAATTTCAGTAATAATGGCATGGACTCATGTAGCTACCTATTTCAGTGGGTGTAAATCAGATACTAATAACGTGCTTTTGAAAATCCCATGGACTCGCTCGGTACTTTTACTGCTTAGTAAAATTAAATACTTTTGAAGGGCCCTGAGCTCCTGAATGAGCATATACTTCCCATTACTTAATCTCCCTTCAGATCAGTCTTGAAATGTTTATAAAGTTCTTGGTTGAATAGCTTTGAGGTTGCTGAACCAAAGTGTGAAGGAGAGCTGCTTTTTCCACTTGTTGTCATCTTAGAAGGAGGATCCCTTTAGAAAGATGACCTTGCTGAAGCTTAAAATATTTATAGTAAGGGAATCTGTTTGAGGCGAAGTAAGAGAATAGTCTAAATCCTTAAAAGCATGCAGTAAACCAGTCTTTTTTTTTAGATTTACTAAATTAGCAGAGGAAAAGGGAGACAACAAGACGTATGCCAGGCACTATAGGAACCAGGCTTAAGTATCGGGGACAGCCAAGCTGGTGTGGAAGTTCACGTCCAATCAATATGAGCAGTTAAAAGTGAGTGGAACGTCACTGTTCTGAATGTCCTTCTGTACTGTTTCACACATTCAGGTATAGGCATTTATATATATTTGAGCATGTGTGTGTGTACCTCCTTCCTGGGAGTGGAAGGTAGACAGAAACCGAAGTGGACGAGGGACATGTTCTTTGAAACTTCCCTAAAAGACCTTCTGAACTATGCCACTTCTGGGGACCAGTGGCTGTGAGGCTGAGCAGTGGCACACTGTTTAAGCTCCCCATTGAACAGTTCATGATGGAAAACATTCACCACTCCCCTGCCTCAGGGTGTGTAGGCTCCTCAGCCCTAATTCTGGAGCTGTAATTTTCTTGCTTTCTCCTTGCCTCTATAGCTACAATAGCTGCTTTGGGGAGAGGCCACTTTTGAACATATTCCGCCTGCAATGATACCCGAGTGGCAGACAGACAGAGGTCCCAGGGAATGCAAAGTGCACAAGTGCTGTGTGTGCCTGCAATAAAGCAAGGGCTTTCCACTCTGTGCTGGCTCCTTCACTCTGTGTACGCCATAATAGGCTTTTACATGCACTGTGGGATTACTTTGAAGATTGTCTGACATGTTTATGTGCATGCATATGCACTATGTTTGTCTTGGAAAGAACATTTGTTCCGGGCAGCTTTTCCTACTACATTTTTCCTGTTGTCCTTCATGGCTAACTTGTTTCCCTTCTCTCATCCTTCTGCTGTATTTCACAAATTTTAAAAATAAGGCCATCAAGATTAACTGCCTTTTGATGTTTACTGTCCCTTCTGAATATATTGTTTTTTCCCCTGAATTTACAGATCACCTTCTGAAGACTTAGATTTACTGCAAGATTGGTCACTAATATGTCACTTTTACTAAGTAGAAAAGTTTTAAACAGATTTTCAAGTTAGACTTTAAAATATTAGCTATGCATTTGTGTTTTTCTTTCTTAAATAATAATCTGCCAAAGAACCTGGACTGAAATGCCAGATCCCCTTCTATATTAGGGAAGCTGCTATGCTGACCCATTTTGCCTTAACATTAAGTAAATTGGTAGAGGGAGGTTGCTTTATTGTTGGGTGCTGTGTAGGGTGCAATCTCCTGTAGTAACTCCCACTTCACTGTACGTAGATGTCATTAGTGTAGGTGTTGCTGGGTAAGACAGATGTGGTTGGGATTTGCTGTACCAGATGAATGCCTCTAGTTTCTGGAGGCTTTGGATGTGTGCTGTAGACTGTGGCACCCTTCAGGTGACTGATTTGGTCCTGGATTGGGAAGCCCCGAAGTGGCTTGAAGCTAACTGTACCTTACCTCTGGATGTCATTCTGAGCCAAGGTCTAGGTGAAGTGTGCTGGGCATTGTGCCAAGCAGCCTGCATCTTAGCTTAGGGACGTGACACAGGTCCACAGTGAGATGCAGTTCCAGCAATTCAGAAAGCTTCAGTGGGTCACGCACAGTGACAGAGTCACATCTGTGAATTTTTGCAGGATCAAGCCCTGGATCTGCGGTAAGGGGTTAGAAATGTGCACAGCAGTTGTGAATTTTAAAATAGATTTAATTGCATCTTCTTATGTTTCATTGTTGCACTCTGAAAGTTTTCCAGTGGCTTTTAGGACCCCTCCTAAAATCAGACGTGATGAGATACCGCTGGATTTAAAAGTTTAGCTTAACTCAAAACCATGTCAGTGTTTTCTGCCAGCCTCTCTTATTTAACTAGAATTCAGTGCAAGTTTACAGATTTGACAGCTTTATAGCCTAGGAGTACTTGTCTGTGAGATTCTAGCACTGGAAGTGTGTATGGAGGGGTGGGGCTGTTCTCTGATGTGCAGGCGGTGCTGTGCTAACTGGTGGCACTGGAGCTGGAGTCCCTCTGCTACTATATCCGTGTCTGTGACATTGCTCTCCCTGTGTACTTACAGTCTTTACAGGCAAACAGGGAATACAGGGAACAGCTAAAGATAAATAATAAACAAGGAGAATTGTATGCTGAGTATCTCCAGGTACAATATGGAATACCTTCAGGTGGGAACCCTGGCCTGAAAGATAGTGCCAAGGCGTGAAGAAACTATGGTCTGTGTTTGGGCAGAGACCAAACGCTTTACGATGACCACCTCAGCCCACAGCCCAAAGCTGGACCGATGACAGGAACTTGCAGAGCAGAGCCAGCCCATGACCTGCGTTTTTGTCCTTCTACAGACACATTGCTGCTTCAGAGGCAGTTTTTGTCACTGCAGTGCCCCTGAGGGCCACGTCCTGACATTGGCGATGTTTATGTTCCTGCCCTTCCTTTACCAGACTGCTCCAGGTCACAGGCAAAGGAGGCCTCCAGGTGCCATAAATCAAAGTTTGCTCTGAAGTGTCCTCGACTGCTGGACAGGCTGGGTCTCCTCCAAGTTTAAGGAAGAGGACAAACCACATCATGGAGAAGTGTTGGACTGAACTAAGATACTAGCTGTCTGGAAAAGCTAAAGTAGAATTTAGGCTTTCTCATGTTGTTCCAGCCCTAAGTCAGGCTGCACAGTGACTCTGGAGGGTGATGCTGCTTGCTTTCTTTTAGAAGAAAATGGCCATCCTACCTCAGCACATCCATGCTGTGGGATCAGATGTTGTTGCCTGGTATAGTTCTGCAGGCAAGTTTGGGGGCTTAAAGCCCTAGCTGCTGTTCTTTCACAAATGGCAGAGGTCTTGCAGCAACAACGAGCAAGGATATTTTAACTGGCAGTGTTGACAGAGACCATTTATAGCCTATTGTGTGGATGCAGCTGCTGAGCATTCATATCCTGCCACCGTCTTGGCATTCCTGACTCTATTTTTGACAAAGGAAGTTTAACCAGGAATTCCTTCATATATCAGCATAATTTATATCTTGTCCATTTGCATCTTTTCTCTGTTCCCTTCCTCCAGCTTTCCCTCCATCCCATCCCTCTCCTCACACACACATCCCAGGGGGGAAGGGGTTGGAGGGGCAGGGCAAGAATCTAAATCTAAAATCTAAAACAAAATCATCATCACATACCATAAATAAAACTTGGTAAAAGAAGAAACAGTTGTTTAGCAAATACTTTACATAATTCTGAAACCAAGAAAACTCCTGTATTTACTACTGCAATTAAAAATCTCTTTTTGCCGTTAATGGATAAAGAGTTTTTCATTGCCATCCTTTCAAACTCTGCTTTTAGGGTTTCCTTAGGATGGGGCTTACTACAGAAAGGATGCTCAGTGTGTTCTGCCAAGGCATTGCATACCCTGTGAGCAGACAGCTGGGGAGAAAGTCTTTGTACAGTTACATTTTACTTTATTAAATTAGTTTTACCTTTTTTCCAGGTAACATGTGTTCAGTCACAAAGCTTAGTCTAGTCACACTGACTGTAACTCGTGCAGTGTCAGCACGCAGCTCCCTGTCTGACCTGACTGACCTTGTTCCCCCAGGAACAAAGTTGTGGGTTGTGGCACATGAGCAGGGTTGCAGTGCCAAGCCTGTGCCTGGACTGCTGGCAGCCCTCAGGTGTCAGGTCGTCACATCACTTTTCTCCTTTGCTAGATCACATGCACACTCATTTTTCAGCTGTTTTTCTGGTTACTGATACTATTTCCTGACTACGTGTTCACATAATGTTTGTCCCTGTCACAGCACAGACTAAAAAGAACAGAGTAATACCCCGTAAGTAGTTGAACAGTGGATGGAAAATGGTAGTAGGTTACTTTCTCAAAGGGAATTGGGTATGGTGGGCGTTAGGAAAGAAAAGTTTAGAGTCATCTTTACATCCATGCTTTTTTCCTGGGATACAACACAGTCACACAGTGTCTAGGACGTGCTGTGCAATTGCACCCAGCAGTCAAGGAGCATTTACCTCGTGGAGCATCCTGCTCCTAGGAGGCAGCTTGCTCCATCATTGCTGCAGCGGCTTGCTGGGGTTTCAGAATGCTGGGCAATCAGCCCTAGGATCCTTTGAGTGATGTCCAGGGTACCAAGCAGTTTAGGCAGGAAGAACTGATACAAATTAAAAGTAAGTGACTTTGGCATCTTGGAAACCAGCCCCACTATCCCCACGTTTTTGGGGTTTTTTTTTGTTTGTTTTTTTTTTCTTTAAAGCTTCTCCTGTTTTTCATCATGCTTTCTGGGAGGCTTGGCCCCCTGCCTGGCTCAGCACACAGGAGAAAATTTGGTGTGGCTGTGATTGACAGGGCCATGATGTCCTGTCAGGGAGGCTGTGTTTTAGAAACAAAATTGCTTTGGGAAATTGCAATGGGATAGCTCCCAGTGATCTAATCTGAAAGTGCCTTTCAAACATAGGGGTGCTCATCCTTTTCTATCTCGTTTCCTTTTATTACCCATCTGCCATTATTGTGGGGAGACAAAGAGGTCTCTGTTATTTCCTGGTCTATCCTTTTCTTCCCTCTCTCCCCGCACCCTGTCTTTCACCACTGAAATATCTCAGCAATGCCAGGAGGCTGGTATGCCCCGGGAGGGTAAGAATAGTCTACAATGGCAGAGATCACTCCTGTTGTTGTTTGTCTACTTGAAGTTGTCTGGAACAGAGGATCCCCACAAGAGGTAGGAGCAATCAGATTTGAGAAGCTAGAGCTTTTGCAAGACAAACTGTTAAAGCCTTAAGGAGATTTGTTCCAACATCCAAAACTAAAGTCCTGTTGAAATCATCAAAATAATCCTACATCCATACATTGTTGTGGCCAGGTTTCTCATTTCCATGCTTGACCCTTACCAAAAATTCCTTTTCCCCCCACCCCCCACCCTCACCCCCCCTTTTTTTTCTTCCCTGTCTAGGTCTGATCTCCTTTGGAAATGCCAAACTCATTAGGACGTCAGGAGCTGGAAGTGTTCTGAGCCGGTTCAAACATGGAGCGCTGGGACTCACTGGGATTTTTGGTTGTCACGCTGAACTATAATGTGACTATTGTTGGTAAGTGCTTTAAAACAGCTCTCTTCTTTCTTTTGCTGCTCCATATCCTAAAGCCACCCAAGTGTCCTACTGATAATCAACTTTAATTTCTAGCTATGCCTCTGTGATCCTTACAATAAGAAGTTGTTTTCTAGGTAAGTGGCATGAGTGGTTAATTATTGCTTTTCTTGTTAAACAGTTTCCTACACCTTCTCTGATATATGTTTTCTGAACTTCACGTAAAATATTCCGGCAAGGTTTTCAAATTCGTTTTTTCTCAGTGCCTGAGCTTCCATTCAGCTCTAATGGCTGTCATAGGGGTCCCGTTGAAAACACACAGAAGTAGCGCTTTATTTATACCACATTAAGTGAACAGTAGAATGCATGCAATAGCTTTAGTGATGAATTTAAAAGTTTGAGGAAGGGGGAAAAAACCCCTCTCTTTTATATGAAGAAGTTTGTGGTTTATTCTCGTTGAAGTTAATTACCATTGCTTTTCATTCTCTATTATTAACAAACAAAGTTAACATGCATTTAAAGACAAACAGACGAAATACAATAAGACACTGTTCCTTTTTCATGGGCTACTTTGAGCAAAGTGTGAGTCAGAGGAAAACTTCCAAGGGCCTTTCAAATCCCCTTTACCTCCAGTTTGCTGGCGGACAGTTTGCTGTAGCTGGTGCTGCACATCACAGGGACTATCCAACTAAGCCGCAGGGGGTCAGTGAAGGGGCTTGTTCTACTATGTTTAATCAAGATTGAGTCATTGGGGAAGGTGATGGGTGGAGGGGTTATCTTTAAAATGTATGTCATACTAAACTACTTCCTAAGGAGCCATTGATTTTTCTTAAGCAGCACTCCCTATTGTACATGTTCTAATTAAAAATTGATAGTGAAATAGCATGTAGTATTTTGAGCTTAATTAACTAATGTGGTTGAAACACTTTGAGGTCCTCACAGGGGAAAAAATGCTACCTAAGGATGAAACATCGCTTGCTAAAGATGACTGACTCTGTACAGCTGGTGCTTTCTTTTGACCCACACTGTGTCAAAAAGACACTAACAGTACAGCCTGTCACCCGAGATGCAGGAAGCTGAAAACAAAGCAAAACTACTGCTAAAGTTCGGGCGATTGAAGATAAAATGCAAAAGCCTCTATTTATTTATGGTTAGATAATATAGTCTTTTGTCAGGAGCAGCAGGTTTGTCTGATGATCTCTCATATACCTTATGTCTCCTTAACCTTTTTTCCATGCTGAAGTTTTTCCACTTCAGAGTGCAGTTTTACTGTTGTAGCCCATAATCAGTCTACTAGCCACAAATGGTTTATGTGGGGCATTCAAACTGCATGTTCAGTACAATAATAGGTATCACTCAATGTTGTAGTAATATTTGAATTTTTAACTCACACCAACTCCAGGGAAACAGTTTTATGGGAAATAGAAAAGAATGTTTTTCAAGACAATACCTGTTAATAATCATGTCTTTTTAAAAACTCAAGCATGGTTTTTTTTCTATAAAACCCTTTAGAATGTGCTGTTTCCCAGACTACATTTAAAACCTTGTGTGTATGTTAGATCACAATCACTATTAATGATGAGGTTTTCAGTGCATTTCTCAGCCAGTAACTCCATGTAACATGCTTCTCTTTAGTCACTGAGTCTTGCTGTTTGTTTGTGGTTACAGCTGGTTTCATAACCATTCCTGAAAGCACATAATTCTTTTCTGGGCTTTTTGTGGGGTTTTGTTTTTTGGTTTTGGTTTTTTTTTCCTTTTTGTTCCTAAGTGGGTTTTTTTTTCTGTTTTCTTGGCATATTTTAAAAATATGTGAAACTAAAGTAGGGGATTATTAAATTAAATTATTACTTTTTCAAAAAACATATAGGGAACTAGTGACAGGACTCAAAAGGAAACTTGAGAAATTCACATGCTGAACTTAACTTCAGGTGTTGAATTTTTCCATGTGTTTGTACAGATATTTGTATGTCAATATTTTTAATATTTGTCAATATAACAGTATATCTTTAGACTTTCCTGTCCTGCCCAGGAAAAGGATTTCTTTTTTATTTTCTTCTTTTTATTTTTTTTTTTATAAATAATTTTGTCAGTAATACAAAATAAAAACTTGTAATGAAATCCTACTCCATCCAAAAGTCTTCCAAGAAACTGTCAGGAACAATAGTCTCATTCAAAAGATATACATAAGGTACCAGTGCCTGATCTTTCACTGGTGTTGATGTAATAAAATAAGGATAAGGCCCGATCTTTCCAACCAAAGTGGATTAAAGCAAGCCCTACCTAAAGAAACCATGTGAAAGAATTCAGGGGAAGACTAAGTAAGAAGTGCATGAAAATGCCAAACTTCTAAAGCTTCACTTGGTGTTGGTATCAAGACAGAAGGGAGCTTTGGGTCTGAATAGAGAGAGAAGCTGTGCACCAAGGTGAACAAAGATTGAAAGACGTGATCAAGATGGGGCAACCAAAGAAGTAGCAGAGAGAAATGCCTGGGATACACATGTGCACACACAAATGTACATTTGTAGAACATTTTGCATGTTTCCTAGTAGCACCTCTCAACTAGCTCACTAGTGAATACTACTCCAGGCACAACAGAGAGATTTTGTTGGCTATAATAAACTTCACATACAATTTCATTGGCCAAGACCAAGAAGAAATGCTATGTCATGAAAAACTCTTTTGTATCTAGAACAGTTTCATATTGTATTAGCTGATCTATAGTATTGAAAAATTGACAAAATTCTGGTACAGAGGTATGACATCAACAGAAAGGAAGAACTGTAAGTAAAATAGAGTTATTAATTTTGAATTCTTTATCAGATCTGGACATGTTCAGAGTGGTTTTGTTAGTCTGAGGTTTTAGTTGGCATGGCCCATTGTATGCCAAACTCCTGTGCTGTCGAGTCTAGATGGTTATGGAATGTGTCAGCTAACATATTTTCAGTCCCAGTCAAAACAAAGCCAAAGACGAGCTTTTAGAGGGGAGATTAATTACAGAGGCTATTTCTTCAAATGCCTTGTATATAGAAAGCGCATCACTACAGTGCCTACCTTCCTTTCTTTCTCAGTGCTGACTCTTTTTCTCACCTTTTCCTCTCTTCTAGGAAAGATCTGGCTAATGTTAATAATTCTGCTGCGAATGGCAGTGGTAGTGTTAGCAGGCTACCCACTCTACCAAGATGAGCAGGAGCGCTTCATCTGCAACACCCTGCAACCAGGATGCTCCAACGTTTGCTATGACTTGTTCTCTCCTGTATCTCACTTTAGATTCTGGCTCATTCAGACTGTGTCCATCCTGCTACCTTATGCTGCATTCAGCATTTATGTTTTGCACAAGGTAGCTATGTACATTGTAAGAATGCACTGTTTGGTACATGGATGCAAAGGGAATAAGGGTTTATCAAGCCCCAAAGACCTGAAGGAGCTCTGTAGAAGTACCCTTGTCAGTAGATTAGATTGTGGTGCAGACAACCTAAGTGTCCTTAATTTTTCTGGGGCGTATACTATTCATCTCTTTATTAGGACCCTACTTGAGGCTGCCTTTGCAGCTGTGCAGTATTTTCTTTTTGGATTTTTTGTTCCTGAGCGCTTTTCCTGCTACCACTCACCTTGTACAAGCACAGTTGATTGTTACATCTCCCGGCCCACCGAGAAATCCATCATGATGATTTTCATCTGGGGAGTCAGCAGTCTATCCTTTCTGCTTAGCCTAGCTGATCTTGTCTGTGCTCTCCGGAGAAGGACAGAAAGAAACCAAAAGAACAAGCTGCTGGCAAACCTCCATGTAGAGAATGAATGCATTTTAAATCTTCCCCCTGTACAGCATGGTAGTTCTTCACCTCAAAATCAAGACTGTCCAATATCAAATAGCAGCCAGACCAGTGATGGCTCCTGCTCACTTCTCTCTGAGGAGGAAGGAGAGGTGGCTGTTCTTCATCCTGAAGTGGTCTCTCAGCAAACTGCCAGCACTAACCTCAACAGCAATAGCAACAAGCCCTGTATAGCAGGAGATCTTGCTGCTAAGCAAGATAGCACTGAAGAACCTTCCTGTACTGGAGACCATCAAGGAGCTACGTGCGGGCAAGTCAGACCCAGTCTTCAGCAAGACTTCATTAAAGATACTGCCCTGAGACCTCAGATCAAGTCTCACCTTAGAGGTTCTTCCTCTGTAGTTCAGAGCAAGCTTTTAGGATACTACCCTTCAGCTGAGCTAAAAACCCTTGATGCACAATCAAATTATAGCAGTACTAGTTGCTTGAGGTCAAAAAAGTCAGAATGGGTATAGAGCCCTGAGTGAACACTACCCTATGACCCTGGCAGAACAAATCATTTCATCACTGAGGAGGTTTCATGTAGTTCCAGCTGGATCCCTCAGCTGTGGTTATACTGCAAGGACACTCTACTATGCTGTGTTCCCCCATGGACAAGGAAGTGCAAACCATGGATAAGAGTTTGAAAGATATTATATATTATGTTTTTCTGAGTGCAAGTGACTTAAAAAAGCTGTGGACTGTCGCTGAGGTGACTGACCTGGCTTTCCAGGAGTATGTGTGAACATTTGTTTACCCTAACCTAGTTTTATTCAGAGGGTCGCAAGAACTGCTATTTGTAGATACTGCTTACCTACGTAGCACCTACAATGCTGTTTAGACACAGCACAGATCTAGTCTTGCTCTTAGTCTGCCATGTAGCAAGTTTCTGTAATGACTTAATGTCTGGCTCTTCTGTGCAGAACATCAAGGGACAACAGCTTTCACGTTCTTCCTTTTCTCTCCTATGGGTGCAGAAGTCTTTAAGACAGTTTGGCTCATAACATCTGTGTATCATTTCTCACATATGCAAGGTAAAGACTACTACTTAATCATCCCTCATCTTCTGCATCCCCTCAGAAATTATGTAGCTTAATAGATGGATGCAACAGAACTGCTCTTTGTGTCGGGAAGCAGAATTTACTTCTGCCACCAAAGTACTTTGGGATCCTGAGGTATGCTACAGAGGTTTTTAATTACTACCATCTAAGTAAAATGTTCCTCTCTATTAGCTGTGTTTGTTTCTTTTATCATACATGCTTGTTGTATGATTTGTCATTTCCAGGGTAGGAAATTAAATTTTAAACTTATCACAGGCAGAAAAAAACATTAAATATTTAAACCTCTCATCCTCCAAAGCCTCCTTAACGGGGCCTGGGCTGATTACACATACCATGACAAAACATTGCAACAATGAAACCTTTTATGATTCATTGCGTCTTCTCAGCTGTGAGAAGGAATGCAAGGAACAAATGTGGATTCAGTCTATCGCATACATCCCCCAGCGTGAGATATAAATAGGGTAGGATAAATAATAAATGTGTTATGGCTGGATACAGTTTGCTTTTTTGTGCCTCTAGTTAGGCATCTTATAATGACTGAGTAGTCTCATTCCAAATCAGAAAGATCCTGTTTGTGTTTGAAATGGGAAGTGAAATTAATTAACTTCTTTATTCTATTTGCAGTTTCTTCTTGTGAGATTGTGGCCTTTGGTTTGTGTCCCTCAGCTGCAAACTTTGCTGCTTTTAGGACTTGTGGACCCTTTGACTCATAATTCAGAGTCAGTGTAATAAACACTTAATGTGTTTATAAAAACTGTATATTAAAAGAGCAGGATTTGTATAGGCTTTTCACTGGGGAGTGAATAGAAACTTCTGGCATCAACAACCTGCTCCTAAGGGAATGTCTCTGAGTCTCTTCTAACAATTATATCCAAGTCACATTCATTAATTACAAACACATGGTTTTACAAACTGGGTGGATCTACTAGGAGGGGAAGATGAAAGGAAGATGTGCAAATGTGTTTGAACTATTCTGGGTTTCCACAGTGATCATTGGTAGGGGCATCCACAGTGGGGAGGAGAAAATGGAAAAGAAGATCTGTTTGAAAGAACAAAAAGGATCACCTCTAATTTGTCCTTATATTCAATATCACTGAACGTTAAGGTACTGTGAAGATATCTAGATGTCCTAGAAAGAGTGAGTGAAAGAAGTAATAGACGTGGAGCAAGGAAGCAGCATGATTTTCTGCTGTTTAAGCAAACATTTAATCTTTTAAATTTGTGAATTGGTTTTGTAAGTCCTTCCAGAACATATTTCATACTCAGGAAAATGTTACAATGTTATGTTTGCCAGTGCATCTTTCTATCATTTCTTAACCCATCTACTTCAGAAAAGCATCTTGGAAGAAGGGCTGAAAACACAATACTCCTAATACTGCCCTCAGGGAGCTTTGTCATGCCTTCAGACAAGTCTGCCATAGCTGCAGGTACCACTTGCACTCTGAGGTGGGTTTATGGAATGATACATAGGATACATATACTGCTCATCTAGTGTCGTGTGGTACTGAACATGAGACTACACAGAAAGGAATTGAGCTCCCTGGCAACAAGAGTTGGAACTGAGTAGGAAATCTGTGATAAAATAGCTTTCACATGGGAAATAAAATTTCTGTTGGAAAATTATAAATTGCCTAAAAAAATGTTTTTTCTTAGTATCTTCAACTACATCATAGGACTTCTTTTGCTAAACAGGTATCTATTGGGCTGCTGGTGACCTGGAATTTCCACGCTTTCCATGCAGCAAAATCAAGTATCACTGGGAGTTTCTGCAGTATCAGCATGATTTAAAGAAAAAAAAAATATCCATTTTTTTTACCCCTAAATAAGACAGATTTAAAAAAAAACTTTCTTCAAAACATAATTTTTCGATTTCTTTATTTTAGCTTGAAATATGAGGTTTTTTAATACCAAAATACAAGCCAAAGCCCAAGTTTCAATCAGTTATAAACACTTTATTCTCTTTCCTCACAGTCTAGGTTGGGTCACTTTGATTTATTCTCATCAGCATAATGGAAAGCCGTGACTCTCTCTTCTCCTCTGAAATACACTGTAGACAGGTGTCTAGGGAATGCATAATTTCCAATTAGCAGCAGTTGTTCTCCATGCATCTCTCAATTCAGACCAGAATAAGTATTAATCTGAAGTTAACAATGTAGAGAGATCATCAGTGTATTCTTTCAAGTTATTAAAATTATCTGCCCTTATGCGATACATCGTTATTGCAGTGACTGTCTTTCTAAAAGGGATCATTAAAGAGGATATTAATTGCACATTATTTTATTTTAATGTCATGATTACAATGGAAAGCAGATAAATTATTACTGCTTGTAGTATTTTAGGATAATAAAGAAATGCATCTCCAAAAATAGGGAAGTAGAGCAGTTGAAAAGACTGCTTTTTATCTTCTGTCTTTTGTACTACTTTTAATAGCCTGATGTTCAACTGATAAAGACATAATTTTACAATGTAATGCTCTTACATTGTAATTGAGTTGCTAAAATGTTCTGCAAATTAGATGGTCTCTGTTCAAAGTCATAGCATGAATTCTTGGCTCGTGATGCACAGCAATGATTGTTCTGAAAAATGAGTTCACCAAGGCAGAAATCTGATCGGAAAGTATGAACTGTATCTCTACAATTAAAATTATCCATCATACATATAGCTAGATTATAATCACAATCTACTTCACTAGCTTTTGCCTTCTCCCACTTTCCCTTCTGTTTTCTTCCATTGGGTTGGACAGGCAGGATGTCCCAGGCCATCTCCATGACTATAATTTAATTATGGGTACACATACAGTGATAACTCCAAGGACTCTTTTATGATCCTGTGCTATTCACAACACGGAAATGCCAGGAGATGGAGAGCTGTCTCTAATTCAGGTTCTGCAGCTAACACTGTAGGCTGAGTAGTGGATTAGCTTTGAAAAGCTTTCACTGATGAACAATTTACTGCGCAAAGACGATGACAGATTCTGAGCTATTTTTTAGAAACTTAAATTTATATACGATGCCCTCAAGAAAGATGGAGGTTTTGAGGTCAGCAATTAGGAGCAAGTCCTTTCACTTCTGGCTTTCCTATGTGTTTAACATTTTTTTTTGCCTGTGAGACTTCAGGCACCACACACCAGAGTGTGTTTGAGCATTTTCTTTCACTGGACATGTTACTTTCGGCAAAGAACTAACAATAATGAAGAGAGGCAGAATATTTTATATGGAATGCAAATGAAGTTTTGCATTTTTCTTTGTGATTTCCTGCTTTTTCCTCGTACTGAAGATAGACCTTTGCCCACCCCCCCCCCCCTTTTTTTTTTTTGGTAAGAAAATGCAGGATAAAATGCTTTTAGAGCCCCACTAGGCTTGTTAAGCAATGCCTTCCTTGTCCTGACGAATTAGACAGCCATTTAGACACCCACTCCTGCTCATTTCTCTAGAAGTCAGCGTAAATGATTCTTGCTTCTGACAAACCATATACAGTGCAATAAGCTCCTTTTTTTCTGGTACTTGTGTTTCCCTAAAGCTCTGTGCTTTCCTTGAAGGTCTAGTGGAGATATTCAAAGGTAAGCAGATGGACAACATGTATACATTGGCTAAGAAATGCAAGCTTTTTTCTGCCTCAACAAGCTTCTTTCTAAAGCTTGCTTTTTTTTTTTTTTTTTAAACATGAACATGGAATATCTAATGTGATGGACAGATACCTGTTTGTACAGGTTCACCAGAGACTTAAACGTACATTTTGGTGCACAGTCTGGAATCTTTGAATGACTGGAGAAAACCACAAAATTTGCATTGCAGCCCCACTCCTGTCTCCGACCAGTCACGCAGAACTGCTCCTACAGAGTGCAAACCTGTATGAAATTCAAAAGACAACCCTAAATTAAGGAATGATCTAAACACATATTTATTTATTTTTTAATAAAGATAGATAGACAGATAGAGGTGGTAACAATTATCCACCAATTACCCACCCCATGGCCTGGAGTTATGGGAAACACAGCTACTTCAGTTTAGAAGAGATCCATCTCAATTTTCAGAGTTCATAACAACAGACTCTGAAATGCGCAGATAAATAGGAAATAATTACTCCAAATTACCCATGTCTTAGAAACATATTTCATTACTTCTGCACAGTTATTGACAGCGCCTTAGAATAACTGTCCTGTGTTTCCCATTTAGTTAGCTCTCTGTACTTCAGCACAAATTCTTAAAATGGTACCAGCGTGGTTTAAAAATGGCAGCTGACATTTAATTCCTCCTCAGGACAGTACTTCTCTCACAAAAAACAAAAAGGAGTTGACTAAAACATCCAAGCAGTTGTTATAGGCTTATGTGACATTCCTAAAATATACAAGGCTCACTTACAGAAACAATTTGGCTCAGCGCACCTTAACTTTTGACAGTTTTTGCTGGTATGACCCAAAGATCCTAAAGATAAAGGCTTCAGTAAACATTTAGGTTGTTCACTTCTGTTGAAATGCTTGCTGATACCAGTAGGTAATATCCTCATTGTGTGGGACCTGGGGTCCAGCCTACTGGAAGCTAGGTACCAGCTCAGTTTAAACACTGTCCTGCACTGTTTCTGACACCAAATTCTACATAAATTTTGCCCTCATTTTGGAGTGTATGCACAGACTTCATAAGAGTAGTTCAGATGGGGCGCCGAAATACAAGTCTCAGGGCCTTCCAGTCCCTACAGAGCTGCCCACTGCATCTCTGCAGGCCCCTGCCAATACAGACTGAACACCTTAAACGTGAGGTACTTCTTCTGTTGATTCACAAGAAATTAGCAGATTATTTAAAATTAATCCTATGTTATGAGGTTACATTGAGAAACTGTTGCAAAGCTATAACTCCATCCGGCAACCAAGAACCAACGCAGCCACTTGCTCACTCCCCCTCACCCAGAGGGATGGGGAGAAGAATCGGAAAGGAATGTAAAACTTGAGGGTTGAGATAAGAACAATTTAATAGGTAAAGCAAAAGCCACACGTGCAAACAAGGCAAAACAAGGAATTCATTCATTGCTTCCCATCGGCACGCAGTTGTTCAGCCATCTCCAGGACAGCAGGGCTCCATCGTGCGTAATGGTTTCTCGGGAAGAAAAAACATCATAATGTTGGATGCCCTCCCTCCTTCTTCCCCCAGTTTATATACTCAGCATGGTGTCATATGGTATGGAATATCCCTTTGGCTAGCTAGGGTCACCTGACCTGGCTGTGTCGCCTCCCAGTTTCCCATGCCCCTCCAGCCCGCTGGCTGGCAGGGCCCAAGAAACTGAAAAGTCTAGTGTAAGCATCACCCAGCAACAATTGAAAATATCAGTGTCCTGTCAACATTGTTCTCACATCAGAGCCAAAATACAGCACTGTACTAGCTACTGAGGAGAAAACTAACTCTATCCCAGCTGAAACCAGACAAAAGCTAAGGCCACCTTGCAGCATAACCCTTTAGTAGATATGTAATACAAATGCACGCACCCCCCTGTGTCTGCAAAGTTAACTATAGATAAATTTATTTGAACTGGAGAATCAGCAGGATCTTCCTTGAAACTGGACTATATAAAGAATATAATGAGGGTATGGGTGCCTCAGTCAACACCTGACAGAAGACCTCACCTACTAGCTCTGTGAGGATTGAGCTCCCTTGGTTGAATCTTCCTCGCAGCTTGGCCCACCACTATGCAATGTGCATGCAAATGTTTGCAGGAATTAGTTTGTAAAGAGAAAACGTTAGTGAGTGTCAGCTGCTTCAGGTTTTGTCACTGTCTCTACGTTTTGTCTGCCTCAGTACCGGGGGGGGGTCTCATGGTGCAGAAGTCTGTGGTTTTCTAGTGCACCAGCTGGAGCCCACGTGGGGCTGCCCCAGCTACCAGCACGCATGTCAAAAAGCAAAAATGCCTCCACCACCCGCCTGGAGTACCGCTTCCACCATTTCCAGGATCTTCAGCCAAGTCTGTTTCCAAAAATGAGGCAGCACTTGTTTACCAACTTGCCTGTGCTGCTGTACTAGTTGTATCCCACTGTGCTGCCTCTACTTCCCAGCCTACCAGCAGAAGCTAGCCAGTGCCATGAAGAGGCAGTTCCTGGCATAACAGATGACCCAGGAATGGGAGAAATGTGGTGATAAGCACGGTTGTTAGCTGCATATGACGTACTCCCTCCTGCTGTCTTTCCCCTCTTTACCCAACTTGACCCGTCTCCTTCACATTCCACTGCCATGCCGAGATGAGGTGAGCGTCCTTGAGCTAAGCCATGGGAGGTATGTGGGCCCTATCTATCCACTTGTCAGCTCTTCTGGCCGCCTCCTCGTGGCAGGCCAGCCTGCCTGTACCCTGGCCTAGCCCCCCATATGCCCCAGCCCATGGCAAGTCCATTTTCCAGAAGGGATTTCAGCCCCTTGCTTCGGTGTGGCCTCAGCAGTAGCTCTTACACCGGCGATGTTCTCTGTCCACCCAGAGCTGTCTCCCAGTGCTCCTTTTAGCACGTTTGGCAGAGCTCGGGTGGTGGTTTTGGGGCAGAAGGTTCCCACTCGTACCGCAGTGCCGGGCAGTTTGAAGTGAGTGCCGCCAGGAGGGCTGGCAGCGGCGGTGAGATGTAGCGTGGGTCACAAAACTAAGGAAAAGCTGCTCTGCTTGCAGCCATAGGCCTTCTGCAGATCCTGGGTGACTTAAATTGGCTCAGTTGGCCAGGCTTACAGCTGAAAGGAACACTTTTGCTTGCAAAAGGTGCTTTAGACAGTTTTTAAGCATAGGCCAAGAAGCTTTACAGGCAGAAAACCTTGACCAGTGGCAAGCCTGCGAACACGAGCGTGTTTTTGAAAGCTCTTTTCTATGGGTTTGCCCCTTGGAACGAGTTTGTCTCGCTGTTAGGTCTGTCAGCTGTGCCAGTGCTTGGGCAGGCAGCTGGCAGTCTTGCTTTGGAGACCGACCTTCACGAATGGAGGGACCTTTGTCCTTCTTTAGAAGATTTATGCGTTATTTAGGTCCAAACACATGGTGGTATTAGTCTGAAGAGCTGAGAAGACCTTTCATTACTTTGACTGGTTTTCTTTAAAAAGAAATAATTGTGGCTTGCTGCCAGGTGCCAAGTTCCCTTAAACTCTAGTGCACAGCAGGAGACCGAGCCCCATCTGCTAAACGCTTACTGATGGCCATAAGGAACAGAGAATTTGCGGGTGTTTTTCAGAAAGTGAGTGCTTCCTCTTGGCTGACAGTCCTGTGTGAGTAAGGACGGGAAGCTTTACAGCCCACGGATCTGGTGGGCATCCAAGTCTAGTCCCTGGCCCAGGCTGCACCCCCGTTGCCTTCCTTCTCCTCTCTGATGTACCATGTTGGTTGGTGTGGGCTGGGCTCAAGCAGGGCTTTTAGAGGGCATCAGGGGCTCCATCCCCGCTAAATGCCAGGGCTAGGACAGTTCTCAGACAATGTCTGAAAATGCCGGCCTTGGGTATAGGACTTCCATTCCTCATAGTTCTTTGTTCTTTATCAGTACTTCGCTAGCTTAGTTAATAAAGATTGTGTGTTTCAGGGAACATTAGGCTGAAGCTGTTACTATTTTATTTGAACATATTTGCTGCTCTCTAGAGGAGCTGATGGAACTTGCATGGTTTAAGGATACGTGGTTATGCATTTTAAGCAGTCCTAAAATCTGGATAAATGAAGAAAACTGAAGAAAGGAAGGAAACCAAAGTATACAATAGCCTCCCTAAAATGTTGCCAGGGAATTAAGAAGCAGCAAAATAAATTTTCAAGTGTAAAGAACAGACAAGTTAATATACTGCAAAGAGGTAGAAGAAAGCACATGGATATCATTACAGGTGAGGGGACTGCCAAAAGAGGCCATACTAAAACAACACCTTTTTAATAAATTATGATTATACTGAATAAATTGTAATTATACCAATCAAAGGCCTTGTCAAGAATAACCCCTCCCAAATCCTTAGCAGGCAATGTGCAGAGTGCTTTTAAGGGAGTCAAAGATACCAGACCTGTGGCTAAGAAACAACCTCCCTATTGAACAATCAAATTGTACCAGCTTGTACGAGGACATAATAGAACCCAGAAAAAAGTTTAAAACTTGATGAAACAGCAATTAAGGAATACACCACTGAGAAAATATGGAAATCTTGCAACACAGATGTAACTGATGATAAAAAGAATCACCAGACTGTCTTGGCAGGGTTCAGCTCAGGATTAAGTCACCTACATTTTGTCGCGTAGCTCTGACGTAGGTGTCCAAACTCCCACTCCTCTTCAAGGACACCTGGTCAAATCCAGTCCTGGGCTCCGAACAGTCGTCCACAAAAGGTGTCCCATGTTACTAGAGTTGGCAGAGGGTAAATGAGCTATTTACCTGGGGCTTTCAGACATGACAGAAAATTACAGGAAATCCATGCTCTTTTGGAAAGGCAGGTAGAAACTGGGTAGGAGTTTCCAGGACCATCTGGAGCTTATGTCTGGGCAACTGATTTAAGGCCCGCAAGTTTGCTTTAAGAGGAAATGGACACACATTTCAGGACTCACTGAGTACATTACTAACACTGCTGACTGCAACAGGAGTTTATGTAATAGATTACCTTTACAAAGACCATATTTAGATACCTACCTGCATTTAGACGTCTTAATCTTGAGCTGAACCTCAGCTTTCACGCAAACGTGGCATTTGCAAGGTGGGAGAAAAACAGAAGGAAGAAAAAATGAAAGTATGAAAATATCAAGAAATATTTAATCAATGATCACAGCTGAAGTACTACTGTAGAAATTGTTAATTTTCACCAAATGTGGTATTGGTTTTGCTCAACAAAAGGACAGAGAAAATAAAGCCAGGAGAAGTATTGCTGTTGAACTGGAATATCGTATGATGTCAAACATTTTCACAGTAGAATTATTTAGAAAAAGAGCAGGAAAAACAAAACCACACTGGTCATATCTTTCATAGATTTCAAAAAGATATCTTGCAAGTCACCACTGCAACACTGTGAAATCTTCTAAAATGCCAAAAGAAAAATTGACGCTGAAGTTTAACTTTCAGAAGTGTAGCCATACAGCTGTAGACTGAGTTCTTTGAATTCTCATGTGTATTGCTGTTAATGACTTACTTAAGAGAAGTGCATAAAAAGAAGCGCTGTAGTTCCACAGCAATATGCTAGGAGATGTAAATACACAGTTGTACCTATGCTTCAATAGAAAGAAAAAGATTGTCCAGTGTTGACAGAGATATATGATCTCTTTATTATCAGAAAACACAGCACAGCAGAAGCTGATACCTCAACCATTGCTTCAAAAGGCAAAATATTTAAAGGTAGACACATTGCATTTTAGGAGGCATTAAATATAAAGAAAAGTTTGTTCTGCCCACTGTTTGCGACAACTGACTGAAAATGAAGAACAGCAGGAGTTTCTTAAAAGCAATTATCTTTTCTCAAAGACATAATACCAATTAATGTAAAACAGCATATCCATTTCCTTGCAAGAGACTGCTGTTATCTATAGAATACCTTATATTCAAAATCTTCCATAATTCAGTTGGGATGAAACCAGCAGAGTGTCTATGAATGTTCCTCTATGAACATCATTCACTTTCAATTTCCACAGAGTTTTTGGTGTTGGGTTTTGGACCTTACAGAAAATTCTACCCTGAATAATTCTATCCAGAATAATTCTCCATTACCTTATTTTAATAAATGCAGAAATATATTTTTTTTTTTTATTCTCATCTATCCTATTTTCCCAGAAGGAATTATGTTTGAAAGCACTGTATAAATTCATGAGGTAAACCCTAATTCAGAAAAGGACTCTTGTTCAGGAAAACATTTACGTGTATGCTTACTTTAAGCATCTTATAAAATCTCTCTGAAATCAATAGGCCTTTGGCATGGACTTAAATAGTCCTTACCACCCTACATGCTTATGATCCACTTCTATTCAAGAAAGCAATCAAGCACAAGTTTCTGAATCAGGATCTAAAGGTATTCTGTGAAAACCATTTCTATTCCAAGCCCTACTAATAAATTAGGGGTTTTGTGATTTTGCTTTTTTTTTTTCATTAAGAATGATTAATGTGAATGTGCTTTGCTTCATTTTAAGCTGCAAAGGCCCATTTTATATACTGCTTGTTAAATCAGATTCTAATGATTCTTTCCCTCATGCAAATCTTTCCTCTCATTCATGGATTGTATTTAAATTCTGCTCAGCTTGCATTCATGATGCCTTGTCAGTGATTTGCATTGCTCTGATGCGTTTGCCCTGGTTGCACCCCTCACTCACTTTGGCTTGAGAACATAGAAGCCATAAATAACTCTTTAGCTGCTAAAAACAACACACACAATTCTTGTACACTAATGAGCTAGAGGATGGCAGCAATGAAGCTCCTTGTGGGTCTCTGTGGTTTCCTGATCTGACTCCTTCCTATGCACTGCCCCGTATCCTGGAAAACTATGATTTTCCAAATTGTTATAGGCAAAATACAGCTTCCCTAGAGTTTTGCAAAAAAGTAACTTCAGCTTAAAAATCACAGCGGTAAATGTGTTTTCTGCCCAGCAGGTCTGGGAAAAGAACACAGCACAGCTCCCTGCGGTGGGGCTGGTCTCCCCTCTGCAATGCTGGGAGGCTGTCGCTCTGGATGGCAGCAATGCACAGCTGCAGGTTCTGCAGCTGGATGAGAAACATTTCCCTCTCCCTTCCAAAAAGGCAGTTTTCATTTTGTTCCTACCCTACATTTGGAGAGAAAGCCAAAGCAAGTAATTAGTTTCGTAAGCCAGATTGCTACATTATCTGATTTACATTGAAGGACACCATTTGGATTTCAACCACTGAGAAACGATGAAGGCATCATGTCTAACATACATTTTGAATCGTCAGTTCATAGCACGAAAATTATTCTTTCTAATTTCAGAAGGTGTGAAAATGGGACATTCTAGCTGTAGGCTTGTTTTCTGGCAAAAAATCAAGTAGAAAAAACAAGTGAGACTAATGCTTCTTTGTGAAAAATGTTAGGTGTAAGTTAGCAACCACAAGCATCTGGAGGAAAGAGCATATTGCTAACGCATTTAAAACATACATGAAAGCATCTAACAAGTTGTACATATGGCAAATATGATTGGGAAAGAACCATTTTCTTTCTGCAACATATTAAAACACCGAAAGAGCATCCAAGAGAGTCCAGCTTTCTCCTCTGTAATATAGCGGGTACGCATGTTAACTTGCCCACGTCTCTCTGACCAGTATTTTCTTGGAACGCTATGTTTAAGGAAGGCCACCACAGCTCCCTGTGTTCCCCCGCTGGGTGCGGTGGCTGTCACCCCCGCGCGGAGGTGACAGCACGGCGGCGGTGCCGCCAGCCGGCAGCGGGCAGGAGCCCGGGGCGCGCTGCCCCCCCGCAGGCCCGGGTGGGGGGTGGGGGTCGGCATCGCCCCCGCCCCGCGCCAGAGCGGGCGTGGGGGGGGGAGAAAAGGCGGCAAACGTTGGCTGCAGTGCCCTGCCGGAGCGGGGACCGGGACGGGCCTCGGCGTGATATTCCCAGTCTCTCCCAGTTGAGGGCAGTGCTGGCTGGCGCGCGGAGCCCGACCCGTCCTGCCGCCGCCCCGCTCCGCATTGCTGCAGGAGTTCCTCCCTTTGCCGGGGTTCCCTTCCCGCTGCGACTCCAAACCTGCTGTAAGCCCCCTCTTCCATGCCTGCTTGCCTTAGAGAATGGGAATAATGGCTCATTTTCCTCTAAGCTTTTAAAAGCCCATTAAGCTTTAGCCCTTCAGCACAGACAGCCCTGTGGCGAAGCCCAAGGCGATGGCCTCAAGCTGGCCTGTTTCTTTTCCCCCAGCTCCCTCAAATCTCTCGGTGCCTTCCTGCTGAAGAGGTTCCCGTCTCTCGCCCGGGCCCCATGCAAGAGCCAGGGTCTGTTATAGGTTGTAAAGGTTGCAGTGGCACTGGTGCTGGAGAGTACTGGCTTTGCTGGCAACCGGTGACACGGGTCTGGTGCTGTGCCTGGAAAACTGCGTACGGCCTGGGCGTGGGGGACCATGGCCTTTGGGGGGTTTGTTGGGGGGAAATTGGGGGGCACATCATAGGAAGCTTCATCAAGAGGAAGCACTTGTAAAATGGAGTGTTACTGAAAACACAGGACAGAGTCAGGAAATCCAGGGGGTTTCCCCGGACTTGCATTTAAGTGTCATTAGCCTGAGTATTACTATTATAGTTTTTGCCTCCCAAGAAAAAAAATTACTATTAATTCACAAGTGAATGTAAAGTGTTTTGAGATCAGAGATAAGAGACTTATAGGAGGGCAAAAGTATTATCTCAGCCTTCAAAAAGCTTGGTTCAGCATTTGACCTTGGGTACTAGTTTCTGAAGTGATTTGACTATCCTTAGTCACCTCAGATTATGGCTCCACATTTTAATACCAGACACTAGTTATTTCCATACCATCACAACATTTATGACATGTGATCCTTTCTGCTGAACTAGTTAAATTCATATACCTGATTACAGTAATGGGCATTTATAAAAGCTAAAAAAAATAGAGCAGTCTGAACATTTGTAATTGGGTCCTCTTAAAGGCTGCCTGCAACTCATCATGACCATGTGCAGGGAGTCTGTCCTGTTCGGTATTTCTTCCTTGGACCATCATCTGTAAATCACTTTCTTCTTCTTAGGCTTATCTTGTTGCTTTCAGTGCGTGACCTTTGTTGCCCAGCCTCTTTAATTCTAGGAAAAGCTGTGCTATCTTTTCCATACCATCGTTTTGGTATGCAGGACTAGAAAGGAGGGAACATGGCCAGGACGGGCAACAAAAAGAGATTTTTCCTCACTTGCTTCCTTGATGGGCCAGAAGCTGGGTTGGCCATGGTGGGAAGGAATGGAAGAAGTGTGTGTCTAGAGAAACACAAGGCCATGTGGCTCTGGAAATGGGGTGCAGGAGCAGGGCATGCTACAGGCAGGTTCTAACAGGCAGTTTGGAAACTGGTTGTGATTCTGCAAGCTGGTTTGACGGGCCCGCATTGAGCTTTCCTCCAACATGACCTTGAGTGTAGGTGAGCTTTCACTCCAGAAGCATCTTTTGTCATTTTTTCAACCTTCATTATCACCAGTTCTCTTTTTCCCTGTATTAGGCAGCCTGTCTATCCCATATAAAATTCCATGTCTTTATTGGTTAAGAATGGTAACTTACTGTGCAGGCTAGGTTTGGCTTTTGCATGGCATGTAGTGTTTGCAAAAGAAGTGTGTTGAGCACAGTCACTGGGATCAAACAGTGGTCTTACTTGTACTGAAGTTTTTATGTTTCAAAGCAGACCTGAGATTCTCCCAGGGACTCTGGTATTTCTCAGCTACTGATTCCATTTTAAATGTGGGCATTCTGCTTTGGCTCCCAGCACTGGTTTCCTCTTGTGAAAAATGGTTGTCAAATTTTCCTACGAGCCAACTTCAGCTGTCTGCCTGAGTGAATCTGGAAAGAACCTGGGCTCTGAAGCTGGGGTGAAGCACACTGTGGGTAGGGTGTAACATCCTGGCCTCCAGCTTTCCTACCCTACCTGGGAGACCTCTTAAGACTAGTCCAGCCCATTTGAATTACTCTTTAATGGGTGAGCACCTCAACACTCTGATTTTGAAATATTGTGTAAGAAAGAAGGAAAAAAGCCTCCTCGTGTGGCAGTCTTCATAGCCTTCCCAGAAAGTCTAGCCACACTGAGAGTATTTCAATATATAAGAATTTCCCTATTCCTCCCTGTTTGAAGTCCCTTCCATAACTAATTATCAAAGCTCCAGGGAAGCTTCTCCTGAACAAGGAAAACTTTGGAGCAGGTTGCAGG
Organism: Falco rusticolus; assembly: GCF_015220075.1. Taxonomy (NCBI): domain Eukaryota; kingdom Metazoa; phylum Chordata; class Aves; order Falconiformes; family Falconidae; genus Falco; species Falco rusticolus. Next base: position 65,019,419 of record NC_051190.1, on the reverse strand, counting down.
ACACTTCCAGGTAGCTCCCAGGGACTCAGCAGCAGGGCCCAGGGGAGATGTGATGTCCCTCCTGAGACTCTGCAACACACCTGTGCTGCTCTGCCTCTTTTTAAAAGGCCTGCTGGCAGCTGGGCCAGCTCCTTTGGAGGCTGCAGGATTATTCAGCCATTACAGCAGCAGGAGAATAATCCATAGGATTTCCTTATGAAGCAGGAACATGTAAAGCAGAGAAGGGTCCTGGAAAGAAAAGGAACATTCTAAAGGTATGTTGTTTACTAGAGAAGAAAAAAAAATCCCAAACCATGTTTCTCTGCTAGCTTAGTCCCTCTCCTCAGCAGAGCAGTTAGACCTTTCTGTGTGCTGCAGGAGGCTCTTAGTTGCCCATCTATCCAGCTCTCCAAATGTCGCCATACAAGTCGTGCTACAGAGCCACATCAGTGATAACAGAGCTTTCCCTTAGCTCTGCAGAGCCAGTGTGGCTACTGGGGTGCTGCCCTATGCCAGCAGGGATACCAAGGGCACTCCTGCTCTGCAGGCAAGAGCACGGGCCACAGATCTGCTGTGACTATTTTTAGTAGCTCCCTGGCAAATTTAGGGAGAAGGCAGTTTATCATCAGACCTTGAAAGTTTACATTTAACTCCTACCACCTCACCTGTATCTTTTGGATCTTCATAGCAAATTTGTCTTTGAAGTCTAATAAAGGTTATCATAATAATGTGAAGTTCTGTGTAGCTGTAGATGTTTATTTCTTGTATACCTAAATGCCTTGCTGTTGGGTTTTCTGGCTGTTTTTTCCCCTTAACACAAATTTTATGTTGATTCACAAAAATCTGCACTTGTAAGTTAATTTCTCTAGCACCATTTCCTCAGGTTTGTGTTTCCAGTGATTTCAATGTTCCTTTTTGTTTAACCTTTGTGTTATTACTCAAGTCACTTCCAAAGCAGGTACCTTGTTAACCTCACTAGCTCTGAGACTGCTTTCCTGACCAAGTCCACCTGCAGCACCTCTTAGCTCATTCTAGGGTAGATGAAGCCACAGGGCTACTTCCTATCTTTTACTAGAAAAGCTTTTATCTCTGCACTAGCAACCTGCACCAGCAACCTGCGAGAAACTTACCTAAACAAATTCTCACAGAATAGTTGTGACTGTACCACCCCTCAGTCATCCTTGCTAGAACCTGCTGGAGGGGAAGGAACACAGATTTTTATCTGAAGAAGCGATTGTGTGATTGTGCTTCCATAGGTGGGACTTCCCCAGCAGGAAGAAGGTAGAGACCTTAGCCCCATTGACAGCAGGGAAAATTGCTTGATTGGTTTAAATGTTTCAACAACTGTTAAAAATTTAGTTTCCCAGCAATACAGGAAAATACTAGGGCCTTTCAATTTACAGGTATGTTAATATTCTGATCCTGGTCAATTGGTGTATAAACAGGCACCATGCATAAATCCTAGTGAAACATCCTTTACATTTGAGAAGTTAAAATTATTTTTCCCTCCATTGGCATTTTAAGTTCCTCCTTTTCATGATCCTGGTAACTTTGTAGAAGTGGAGGAGTCTATTAAGTTATGGGATCTTTGAAAGGGATACCAGTAATCAAGTCAGTGCTCAATGGAACAAGGTTTTTCCCACAAATCATGACTGATATCTGTGTCATTAGTAGGGTAGCTGCCCATCTCTTATCATGATTGACAGGTTAATAAGGGACCTGGGGCTATCTTTTCACTGCTAGCACACAACCCAACCAATTGCATTTAAATGATTGCTAATTTGACAGAATATAAGCAGACAGCATAAAAATATCTGGAATAATGTCTAATGCAGTTTTTACTTCTGGTATTCTGAGCAATTTTAGAAAGCAGATTAGAATGTAGTTGATAGATTTTAAATTTTTTTTTAGACACTGTTTTGAAAGAAAATCTTGTAGTTGTTCTTTGGTTCAATTAGGAGCAAAAGAGAAGGGAGTTTTGTAATGCAATTGTCCTGTAAAGGAAAATGTTTTAAATTGGGGAGATTATGTGAGCAGACCACCTGTAGGGCATTCATAGCTCTTTTCTATAATGCTCCAAGCTATGCCTTGCTGCCTGCAGTCTGGCTAACAATGCAGGGGAAAGCTGTTTAAAAGGCTGTTCTCCCTTTTCCCTCTGGTGTTCACTAACTGTTACAAGTCTTCCTCTTAAAAAAAAAAAAAAAAAAAAAAAAGTCCCATGTCCCTTTAATTGAAGAACTTTAAGGCTCCATGGTGGCCAATTGGTCTGCAACAAGAGGAACCAGGCAGCAGGGAAAGAAACTTCAGACTATACATCACGTTTGGTGAAGAGAAAAGATCAAAGTTTTCCCAAACTCAAAAGAAACCAAGTTCCCTACAGATTAACCCTATTCATTTAGCTCCTCTTAAAGGAATGATGTTCTGAGCCACTGGGCAGACAGGTAAAAAGTTCAACAATTGCCAAAGCATTCTTCTGTTAATTCAACAGCCTTCTGCTCAAATAAATTAGCTTAGTCCTGACAGAAGAACAATACCTTTTCTCTTGAAAAAGGACCATATTTGATATACAAAAGTTAAGATGTTAGTTTAATCTGTTAAGAAGAGATTGATCTAACAAATCTCAACTCTATGTTCCACTGTAGTATATGATCTATGAATTTAAAACATTAACATTTTACACTTCAGTACGCATCCCTGGAAAGGCAGGTGCTTATGGAAGTGTAGACCACAGATATGAGAGGTGTGTGTGCACATTCCTAAAATAACACCCATTTTAAAAGGATACTTAACATGCCATGTAAGATGACTCTTTTGTAAAGGCTCAGTTTAAAGGCACTGTCAGCTTTCAAAAAGCTGAGAACTATGGTAAGGCACCTCCCAGTTCTAGCAAACACTTTTTTAGAACAACTTGTTGAATGACTTGTTTTCCTTGTGTCTACCGATCTCGCCTCTTTAACAGCGGCAGCCATCTATTACACGGGGATGACTGGAACATGAATGTAGCTCATAGTTTACAAAAACCACCTAAAGACACAGCAGCTGGAATAACCAGGGCAGGAGTAGTGGGAAAGCTTGAAAAAGTCATTTATCAAAAGTCATTTTATTGTCAAAATAGAATACTCATATTTGCTCTTACAGGGGTAGCCTCTAAACTTTTTTACAAAAAAATTTACAGACTGTATAGCTTTGGATATATACATATTTTACACATCTGTACAAGGTAACAAATAATTATATAAATACATCATTTAATGTAGGAAACCCGTATTTAGCTGGGGTGTATAATTAAGACATGTTTTGATTCAGTCTGTACTGTAAGGCATCTGCCTGGTCATCAATATCCCAAAACCTGCAGTCCCAGCAGACTCCCACCTCAGGACGGTGGGGTGGAGAGGAAGACTCCCCTTCTCACAAGCAAAAAGCTGCTGTTAGTCCAGAGTGAATCAGAAGCTGCCGCACCTTGCCCTCTGCAAGACACGGGTGAGCCTCTACCCTCCTCTGCCAGCAAAATAATAAGCTGGCTCCTTGAAGTACATGCTCCCTGCATATGAATGGAGGGAAAGGAGGAGGGGGCTGGAGCCTGGGGCCTCTGCTAGCTGCATTGTTCTATACAAGCTGTGGCTAATAAGGACCATTAGGGGTTCATTAATGGCACCAAACAGTGAGGGGGCATTTTAGGCAGGCCAGTGTCCCTCATTCCTTAACCTTTGGCCTCCTTCCCCCTCCTCACACTTGAGACAGGGGCATCTGCTTGGGGTAGGAGACAGAGCTGGCAGTGCCCGATCTCCACGTCAGGCCAGTGCTGACGTCGCTGTAGAGGGAGCCACCGCCTCCAGCCCCAAGTCCCCCTGCTGCAGCGATTGCAGCCTGGCCACCTGCTCCTGCCCCTGTGCCCCCGGCCACGGCAGCACCTTTGCTGGCCCAGCAGCAGCGGGTGCAGAGGGCCCTCCAGGATTCCAGGGTCTTGCCAGACCAGACCCAGACACCAGAGGTGATGCCCACCACCAGGCACATGAAGTACTTGAGCATGAAGACTGCATAGTCCGGGCGGCGGGCCTGATCAGGCTGCTGGTCACGCAGGCAGGGGCAGTTGTGTGTGGCCTCCCAGCGGGGCCGGTTGTGCTGCTCATAGAAGAGGCAGGCAACCACGCTGGCAGCTGGCACAGTGTAGAGCACGGTGAAGAGCCCCAGGCGTATCATCAGCTTCTCCAGCTTGTGAGTCTTGGTGGGGCCGCCCTGCTGCTTGATGACACTGCGGATGCGGAAGAGCGAGACAAAGCCAGCAAGCAGGAACATTGAGCCGATGGCCAAGTAGATGAGCAGCGGCGCCAACACGAAGCCCCTCAAGTTCTCCAGGCTCTGGTTGCCCACGTAGCAGATGCCAGCGACGGGGTCCCCGTCCACGGAACTGAGCGCCAGCACTGCGATGGACTTGACGCTGGGCAGCAGCCAGGCGGCCAGGTGGAAGTACTGTGCGTAGCCAGCGATGGCCTCGTTGCCCCACTTCATGCCGGCGGCGAGGAACCAGGTGAGGGAGAGGATGACCCACCAGATGGAGCTCGCCATGCCGAAGAAGTAGACGAGCAGGAAGACCACGGTGCACAGCGCCGGGCCGGTGCTCTCATAGCGCACGTGCTCGGCCCCCGCCAGCTCGGGCTGCAGCTCGGCCGCGCCGCCCGCCGCGCCGCGCCCCCCCGCCGCCGCAGCCCCCGCCGCCGCGCCGCCGCCGGCCCCCGCCGCCCCGGCCCCCGCGCCGCCCGCCCCCGCGCCGCCGCTGCACGCCACCTTCTCGTGTCCGGCCACCAGGCGCACCAGGTAGCCGAGGGAGACGAAGAGGTAGCAGGCGGCCAGGAAGATGATGGGGCGCTCGGGGTACTTGAAGCGCTCCATGTCGATGAGGAAGGTGGAGACGGTGGCGAAGGTGGAGAGGAAGCAGAGCACGGACCAGAGCCCGATCCAGAAGGCGGTGAAGGCGCGCTCGTCGGGGCTGAAGTAGGGGTTGTGGCAGGGCAGGGCGCAGTTGGCGATCTGCCCCGTCTTGACGCGGTTGTAGAGCGGGTGCCGCTCGCTGGACACGGACACCATGGGCGCCCGGCACTGGCAGCCCGGCTCGCAGGGCGGCGGCGGCCGCGGCTTGCGCGGGGCCTCGGCCGGCGGAGCGGCGGCGGCGGGGGGCGCCTTGGCGGGGCCGCCGGGCTTGGCGCCGCGGAGCGGGGGCTTGGCGGGCGGCGGGGCGGCCGTGGTGAGGTCCGTGCGGTTGTAGTCCATGCAGAGCGTGTCCGGGCTGCCCTGCTCGGGGAGGCGGTCGCAGCGCATCCTGTCGGGCCAGGCGAAGCCGTACTGGCGCATGAGCGGGGCGCAGCCGGCCTTGGCCCGCTCGCAGACGCTGCGGCAGGGCGGCAGCGGCTTCTTGTAGTCCTCCAGGCAGATGGGGGTGTACATGCTGCAGAGGAAGAAGCGCAGGTCGCTGGAGCACTGGATCTCCACCAGCGGCCAGAACTGGTGCACCTCCAGCCCGGCCTCGTCCTGCGTGTCGTGGTTGAACTGGTTGGGCATGTAGGTGTAGTTGTAGCCGATGCCTTTGCAGAGGGGCACGGTGATCTCCTGGCACGACAGCTCCTTGGCGGAGGAGGACGACGCGGCGGCGGCCGAGGCGGCGGCGCAGCCGGCGCGCTGCAGCAGGGACAGGGCGGCGAGCAGCGAGGTGATTTCCAACAGGTAACTCCACTCCATGCTCGGCGGCGGGCGGCGGCCCCGGCTCCTCTCCCGTCCCGCTCAGCAGCCACGGGGAGCGCGGCGCCACAGCAGCCCCCCGCCCCGGCTACCGCTCGGGGGGGGCGGAGGGCGGCCCCCTCCGTGCCGGCCGCAGGTGAGAGGTCTCGCAGCCCCCGCGGGGCTCCGTCGCCCAGGAGGAAGGCGGCCCCGCGGGCACCCGGAGAGGGGAGCCGGCGAGCCCCCGCGCCGCGCCGAGGGAGGGAGGTCCGCTCAGGGAAGGCCCCTCAGCCGCCGTCGCATCGCTCCTGGCGGGGCTGGCTGCGCAGGGGGGGTCGCCGCTTCCCTCGCTGCTGCTCCAGCGCCGGCGGGGCACGGAGTGGCGGCTGCAGAGAAGTTTCGCCGTCAGCCCCCGCGCGGCGCGGTCAAGATGGCTGAGGCGTCCCGGGGACCAGGCGGTGCACTCCGCGGCGCCCGGCTCCCACCGCCCCGAGCGAGCGGGCAGCGGAGCGGCCGGTGCTGGGGCGGCCGGAGCGGCTCCTCCCGCCGCCCGCCCAAGCGCCCAGCTTTGCGGGAGACCGCCAGCCGGCCGGCCCTCGCTCGCCGCCGCCGCCTCCTCCTCCTGCCCTTCCGCCGCCGGCGGGGCGAGCCGGAGCCCCCGGCCGCGATCGTGCCACCTGAGCCGCGGGGCGAGCGCGGCAGCGCCTCCGCGCAACTTCTCGCGCCCCGGCAGCGCCACTCCGGCCGCCGCGCTCTCATAAATATTTATAGCGAGCGCCGCCAGGCCCCGCCCCCATCGCCTCGGCCGCCTATCAGTCCGACCCGGGCGGGGGGCGGGGGGCCGGCCCCAGCCCTCCTTAAGGTGGAGCCGGCGCCCCGGCTGCGGCGCGGCGGGCGCTCCTCGGTGCCCCGGAGCTGCCGGGGACGTGGCGGTAGTTTGGTTGTTGTCTATTTCCCCTGCGTTGCACGGGGTGCTGGCCGTGCGGAAAAGGCACGGTTCTGCAGTGTCAGACGCTCCCTGCCCGGTGCATGGGGAGCGGCACAGTACTTCTTTCCCCCTTTCAAGGGTTCCCGGTCACGTCAGGTTCGCTCCGGGAGCAGCAGTAGTTCTGCCACTGCCCGGAGTCCCCTCGAACGCGGTTTCCTTCCAAACGTTTGGGATCCGCGGGAGTCTGCAGCGATGCCGGTCTGAGCATCGCAAGCGCGGACCGTCTCCCGGCGTGTGCCGGGTGTTGTGCACCGCGCCGCTGATGCCGCGTGCGGAGCGGCTGCCGCACGTGCGCGCGTGGGAGGTGGCAGCGCGGGCAGGCGAGGGACCCGGCCGACACCTGGCCTCTGCTGCCCGGGCTGCCCGCGCCGCCGGAGCCGCCCGCCGCACGGCTGGCAGCACAGCCGCGGGCAGCGCTTCAGCCCGAGACGCGGCGCCGGCCTGCGAGGGGTCACGGCCCGAGCCGAACAGCGGGAGGGGAAGCGCGACATCAGCGACCGCGGGAGTCCTGGCGCGCGGGCAGCTGCGAGCGGAACGCGCCGGCCACGCGCGGCGCCTCGCGCAGCGGCACGCGCACGGACCCGCGCCGGCGGTGGGCGCGCACCGAGGAGCGGCCGGCGGGGAGCAGCCCCGCGCCCCGGCAGGTGAACGCGCTCCCGCGGCCGCCGACGGCGCAGCTCCCGCCGCAGGGGTGGGTGCGCGGCCACTCGGTTTGAGCCGCCGCCCCCCTGGCAGCGACCTGCGGCCCAGCCGGAGCCCGGTGCGGCTGGGCCGCGGCTGCCCCAGCTTTCGCGTCGGCGCGGCGCCGGAGGCGGCGACTCGCTGAGGAGCCGCGTGCAGCCGCCGAGGCCCGGGGGACCCGCCCGGGCCGGCTCCCGAGGGAACAGCGCCGGGCCCCGGCGCAGCTCTGGGCTGCGGCGCAGCGCGGTGGAGCCGCGAGGACCCGCCGGTGGCACCGCGCCGCGGGCAGCCCTGAGGGCGCTGGACGGGGCCTCGCTCCCCGCGCAGGCGCCGCCGCGCAAGGCCGCTAGCTGCCCCCTGCCCCGCCGCGCCGCTGGGGGAGTGGGGCGGCCCTGGGGGCGCTCGCCGCTCTCCCGCGCCCGCCCCGGGGAAGGGGGGAGGAGGGCGTTCCGGCGGCTCCGGCGAGGCCGGACCACCTTAAGGGGAGCGGCGGCGGGCGCGGGGTCGGTGCGCGGCAGGGCCGTCCCGGGGGGTTGTCGTCCTCCCAGGACGGGGCGTTTGTTTCTTAATTGACGCGCTGTTGCGCTTCGCGCTTGTGTGGAGCTCATGCTGGGGCTGTAATGACTGTAATCTCGGGAACACGCCGCTCGGGGAGCCGGCGGGGTGGCGACGCGGCGGGACTTATCTTTCGGCGGCGTGAAATTCGGTGATTCGCCGCCTTTGAAAAGCGGCAGCCGCGGGGCGGGGGCCGGGGGCAGCGGGCCCGCCCCAGGGGCGGTGCGGGAGCGGCGGAGCGGGCGCCGGCGGGCAGCGGAACGCGTGAGGCAAAACAACAAAAAGCAATCCCAAGTTTGTTGGCTGTGCTAACAGGATCCTCCCCGCTGCTGCCTGTCTCTCAGTTGAAACGAGCGCACGGATTACCCAGTTCGGAGGAAATGGGCAATCAGAGGGCGATAAACGCGCTCGCTGTGTAATCGCGGCGGTAATTTGCAAAACGCGTCCCCCGGCCCCGGCGCCCAGCTGGGGGCTCTGCGCTCCCCCGGGGTTCGCGCCCCGGCCGTGAAAGCGGCCCCGCTGCTGCATAGGTGCTGTTAGCTCTGCTCACAGTCAGAACTCCGAAAGGAGGCGGTTATTGCAGTGCTAGTTTAGTTAATACCCTGCTGAAAAGTGTCAGGAGGTGGAACAATGCCCAGTGAAGAGAACGGAATAAAAAAATTGTCATCTAGCTGAGATCTCCCTGACTGACAGAGGTTTATAAAGTCGCTTTCCAGTCCTGGATGTGATGCTCCGTTTTAAGCAGTGACTGCTATGCTGGTGACTGCTTGAAGAGTCCCTTATTTAAAAACCTTATGTAAAAATCTCCACAGAATGTAAAAAGGAGCAAGCCTAGTCAGGAGAGCTGGGTGAGCCTGTAAATTACCGCTGTCAGGATTCCTGTTGCCTATTACAAAGTACCTTTTTACGCTGAACTTAAGCTCTGCACTACAGAGACAGCAGATGTGAGGTTGATGGCTTCCAAAAGCAACACAGATGCTGTAAAATTTCCATTGCAATATTTCAGAAAGGAAACTCAGGAGACATGGTGAATGCTACAGTTTAGGATTACACTATAGCTCTCCTAGAAATAAGAGAATACCAAGTTTCTCAACAGTACGCTTGGCTTTGTTTTTATTTCGTTCATGTGCTCATTTTCTTACAGTGTAAAAAGATGCAGCACAAAGATGCTGTGTGTCTTGAAGCTGTTCAGTAATGACAAAGTTGGTAATACGGAACTTTATGCCAATTTAGTAATGACTGCATGTCCAAATTCCCTAGTAAGACCATGATAATTTTTGAAATTGTCTTTCAGGTATATAAAACAGCACAGCTGTGGGGAGGCTGCTTTACTTCATTTGACTGAAAAGCAGCCTGGGTAGCTCAAGGCTGTGGAGTCACAGCCCATTGTGTGTTGCTCATATGCCTAGACTTCCCTGAAGTCAGTAGAAGTACTGAGATGAAGGAATCAAGGGTCAAGCCTTTAAAATGGTTTGTGTGTTTATTCCAGAAAATACAGCAGCTGCTTTTTCTGAAAAGCTGAGCTTTGCTGTAGCAATACAGATTACTTTAAAGCACTTTTTGCAGGGGTTTGAAAACAGATGTCCAGTCATCAAATCATGCAGAAATATAAAGCCGGCAAGAGCGTTGCAGATAGTACAACCTTTTGCAAACCTATAGATGTGACAAGTAGGTAACACTTCTACAAGTCTTTGCTGCCACAGATGTTCATGCCTCTCTTATTCAAACATTTAGGTTTGTCACTGGCCGCTCTAATGTAAACTTAATTTTTGTGTGCATCTAAGGCTTTGCATTTAGGATTACATGGATCACACCAAACCAGATGGTGGTAACAAGAAGGCATTTTTTTTTAAGATCAGTAAATTGGCTCTTGATTTTTTTTTAATTATTATTATTATTTTGAAAGGGTATTTTGTTTGTTTAAAAATACAGGTGTGTTTTAGATTGAAAAATGGCTTTTTAATTCCTACCCAATGTTCTCCAGTACATTTTAGTGTGGCATTGTCTGCATTGGATAGGTCAATGAATGGTGCTTTTATAAAAATGTTTGAAAAGAAGAACTCAGTCCATGGAAATTGTTCAAATAATCTTGTTAGAATGAAGCCTTGACTGAAGGCAGTAATTTCATGGATTAAGCCCAGAAGGGGCTGTCCAGGCTGATCTCCTTTCTATGGCAGATCACAGAGCTTTATCCAGAGACTGTCTACGCAAATACTGGTTAGCTGCAAGACACAGGGGATTTTGCATGGCCAATACATTGAACAACACCATGAAACTCGAAATTGTGGAACTTTTTGAGGACAGGGTAAATGGGAGCAGGGAGCAAGAGTGTTTTTACAGGCAAGTTAGTAGGTAGCGTGAGGTGGAGTTATGGCACCTTACTGTGTTTCAGCGTTTGCCTAAAAGTAAGAGAAACTTTTTTCTAATCCATAATTTTCTCTTGCATGCCACGTAGTTCAGAAGGCAGCAACATGATGGGCAGTCCAAGTATGGGAAGGAACACATTGATTTGTACTTCTGCAAGTCTGCAAAGCAGAAATTCTAAGTCTAGCACTGCAAAACCTGCAAAGAAATAGGGGTGGGAGGGTGCAGCGTCACAGAAAATTAAATGGCCTTGACCCATCTTCTGAGGCAGCCTGTATTTTACTGTGATTTGTGAGAACCTTTTGTAGACAAGAAGAACAATGTTCTGCTTACATCTTCTCAGGGGTGTCAGAGCTGGTCGTGGGTAGGCACAGTACCGTGACACTACTGTTGGTCGGTGAGATGTGAGAGAGCCTTTCAGCCAAAAGAAAATAGGGTGGATACAACCTGCTGCAGTAGCTACTTCTGGAGTGCAGTAAGCAGGTGGTAGAGAAGAAGGAGGAACTGCTGGAAGAGTACTTTGCTATCCCTTTACCATAAAGGAGGATGACAAAGTGATTGATCAGTGCTGTGTTCTGAGGATTGCTCCAACAGTGAAGCTGCAGGTTGTGGCCCTGAATGTAGCTGGAGAATTTTCTGCTGCACGTAGGAGCAGACCATCGTTAGACTTCTTCTGGAGGCTGCTTTGGATGTGTAGGCTTCACTAGGGAAGCAGCACAGGCAGGAGAATTGAGCGTAAGAAGTCAGTGGGAACAGCAGTTTAGCATGAGGGCAACATAAGATCACTGTGTATGGAAGGGCTTCCTTTTGTTCTGCCACACTATGCAGTTGATGATTGGGCTGCAATGTATTGGCTCACTCAGTGTAATTGTATATTGCTTCATTTCTCATTAGTGAAACGATGCAGGAGGAAGGAGTGCAAGAAAATATGGATTATAAGGATTACGAAAGAAAATAAGTGTTCTCGAGGACAAGCTTTTTCATTTTCCTTTTTCCTGATTTTTTACTTTTTTCTCATTATTTAGCAAGCTTTATTGATAATCTACCTGTGCTACAGATTGCAATAGCTCATGGTGCGATGGTTCACACATGATAAATCATGACTTTCGAAGACAAATTGTCCTGAGTTAAACAATCCATTGATTCATTGTCACCATATTTGGTGCATAATACAAATACCATGCAGTTGCAATGCATTGCCACCTGACTGAGCCATAGCCATCTGGGGTAGGCAGCTTCCAAATAAAAATTAAAATCTGGCCTTAAGATGGTATGGCATGCATGCATCTGGTCTTTGATGTCAGATCTACTGGAGTAGTTGAGGGGGCTCTGTATATTGACCTACGTAACTTTGTGGCATCTATATCTGGTTTAGTGGTAGCAGACAGGTAATAACACAAGTAACTCTTACCAACTCTTGAGTATGGATGCTAACAGGGTGTAAGGAAGAACCGCAACACAGAAGCTGTGGAGTGCAGGGTTCTCTGTCGTATACTGTAAATCAGAATCAGAGTGGCTCGGTTGCCACACTGCAAGGAGCCGTGGGACTCCTTGGCAAGACATCGAGCCCAGCCTGTGCGCAGCTCTCTGCTAGTCGATCCAGCCTGGTGGAAGCAGACATGAAAGAAGTAGATATGAAAGGCTTTGAGCTGAGGATGCCACATCCACAGTAGGCTAGTCTGGGCTGAGTTGATGCATAGACAAGATTAGGCAGTGCAGTCCACTTTGATTTACTAAGTTTTGCATAAGCTGTATGGAGACATTAGCTTACATGTATGCCCTCTCACGTGTTGTAAATTAAATGAGAATGAGGTGATGCACTTACGAGTAAGAAGTGAGCCAAAGAAAAAATGACACTTTGTGTTGAAAGGCATGGTCCAGGATAAAACCCAGATATGAGGAAGTGAAGCTTTGTATACCTGATTTGAAGAGGAATGTGTGTCATTAAATCCTTGAACAATACAAAGTTGTTCATAAATTCTGGCACTACTTCTTGCAGCTCGTAAGTCAGTACTGGCATAATTTAAGGGAATAATGTTTTGCATACTTGTTTGAAGTGGACTTTTTTTTTAAGCTTCATTGTTTCCAATCCCAACATTTGATGCAGGATGCACAGTAGTAATTTTTAAAATATTGAATGATAAAAATCACACTGAGAAATTCTTACTGAAATTACTCATTGCCCTGGAGTTAAAATGGAAATAACCCCCATATATTTCATCACTCACTTGGAATATTTATTCTTTTTATTTCACTTACTCTAAACAAATTTTTTATCTCTAGGGTTATATCCTGACTAATCCTTCACTGCACTAATTTTGCTGGGACAACGCGTAAGTGGCTGGTGATTCCAAATATGAATAAGGACAGCAGGCTTGGGCTTGTGCTAATTTAGATGAATAAATTGGCCTTGAGAATGACAAGTTGTGTTAGCACTTTTCACTTTATAACATTAGTCAAAGATGTTAACTCTGTGCAGGGAATCAGCATTAGGCAGGGTTTGGAACGGCTTTTAGGGAACTCTCAGGTGCCTAGTCTCAGCAGAAACTTGCTCTTAAAAACCTTTCTCTGTTTTCATTTCAGTAAGAGGTGTGATTGAAAAGCGAAGTGTTGAGAGGAATTTCACTGTAATAGCAAAACGTCCTTCCTTTCGTTTCACCCACTGAGTTTTTAATAAGGGTATTCCTTTGCCAGTTCCTTTGGGTTTTCTTGGTTCTTAGTTGGTGCTAATGATGTCAGTGATAGTCCGCTGTGTGTGTGGTGGGGGAAGAGAAAATAGTGCCCTTTGGTATGAGTTTTTTTGCAGTTGTCTTTTGTGGGCTCACAATAGTGTTGCAAAAGATGCAGTCTTGATAAAAATTTCTTTAATTCATAAATTTATTTTGCCTTGGGGGGGGGGGGGCATACACATGATTGTATGGCAGGAAACAGCCACACGGGAATAAATGGATACTAAAAATTAAGTTCTAACATTGTCCCTGTTAGTACTAGTTGGGTGCTTCTCTCTCTTGGTCTGGTCAGGGCCTGTTTCTGGATGAGAGGCTTTCAGTTCTTCCAGTGGATTGTGGAGTTCCAAGAAAAGCAGCGATAACAGCCGTAACAGGACAGCTGTTACTCTCACTTTTTATTGCATTAGCCTTATCAAATGTATTCCTCCTGGTTAATTCACTGACTTAAGGGAGCCCTGTGAAGGAATAATAAATTGAATATCTCATTTTCTTGCCACTTTGCCAGTTTTGCTGTACAGATTTTTTTATATTACAGATTTCCTACCTAGGAAGTGTATCAATTATTTAGATCTTACCTTCGTTCTTTGCTTTTGTATGTTAGGCTGGTTGGTCTTTTATAACTTAGAGCTCATACACTAAGTTATCCCATCTAATGAGCCCTTATTGGCTTTGTTTGGTTTTAGCTCCTTGGCTTTTGAACAGTCCTGCTAACAGGACTGCTATGGAAAATTTGAAACATTTTACTGCTGTTTAAAGTTTTTCTAATTTGTGTATGGCTGGATCTAGATACTAGTTCAAAACTGCAGGTTAATGAATAAGACTTTGTTTGACCCATAAAATTTCCTGCATGAATTTTTTATAAAAGATACAAAGCTTTTTTCCATTTTTGTTTTAATTTTCCAGGAAAAACTACATGCTTTGACAGAATTCAGAGAACTGGAAGGCTTTGTCTGAAAACTAAAGCTTCTTGATTTGAAAAGTGTTACTGTAGTCCTCCAATGTTATAATCTGGATGCCTGCTGGTCCAATTCTGCAAGCCTGAAGCTGCCTACCACCTTTGACACTGTGCCATGATCTTTCCTCTTTGAAAGGAGTGCTGGAAGTAGGGAATACCTCAAAGTGATCTATTATCAGAGTTGTTATTTAAACGGGAAGTCTAGTTGATAGAGGAGATCTGCCACATAAAGCAGGTAAGCCACAGATTTAATGAGATGCTATACTAGCATTTCTTAATAACATTTTTATTTTCAATCAAAATATTTTGGTTTGTAAGTTTGGCTTTTTGGTAAGAAAAGTATATTTGCAGAAGCACATACTTAGACGTGCCAAAAAAGAAAAACCCAACCAAAAAGTATTTAGCTGAAAGCCTCGTTTCCCATCAAAAATAGATGCAGTGGAAAATTTTCAAGCAGCCCTATATTTAACTTCCTTGGATCAAAAATCAGTTGTTGGACTGAAGAAGGTGCACAGAGGATTTTTTGCTGCTTTTGTTAGGGTGTCTGTTTTTTCAGTGATCACATCTGCCTGCCTTTCTAGCTATATTCAACCTTATAATTCTTAATATAATTCTTATAATTCTTGCTATTGTAGCATTTTACTGTGCTCAGAATGCTAGTTCTCACTGGACTCAACTTGTGGGATAATGTGCAAATTCAAATTTTCTTTCAAGGGGTGCATCAGTCTTGCTTTTTCATTTTGGCTGGATTTTAATAAGTAAATATGAGTAGCTGTATCCACTGAGCACTGGATATGCACAGAACATAGCATCAATGTGATATAGTTCTCAGTTCTTTGCCCAAGGTAGCTTTGCTTTGGGATGTTTGTGGATGCAAACAGTATATGTGAGTTTAAGGGGTAACGGGCTAAGTCATTGAAAGGGAAGACCCATAGGCAAGCTAAACAGATAAATCACATCAGTTTCAGGGATTCCTGAACGGAATATAGTAGAAGGCTGGGGAGTTATTCTGTGAAAATATTGTATTTTATTTCTTTGCTCATGCTTTCTTGGCTCTGACTTGTGGCTGCTTTTGGAAGCAGGATGCTGAGCCAAATGGACCTTCGATCTGAATTGGCGTAGCCATCATTGGGTAAGGAGAGGTGCACTGATAAGTAAGTGGGCTTTGGCAATCTGGAATTCAGCAAAATTTATCAGAAATGAAACATCTTCCTCCAGGAAAAGTGTAAGCCCCTCACAAAAGATATGAAGATGAGGATAATTTCACCTGAATAGGTTGTGACTCTGGAGTCTCAAGCTTTCTGTTGATTTTTGAATTTTTGGTTGCTTTTTTTTTTTTTTGCTTTTGCAACTTCCATTTCTCTTTCATTTCTTTTTGTAGCCATAAAGAATTTTCTACAACTGTGTCTTAAATATAGCTGTGAGCTTTTTTGGGTGTACTTCCAAAGTTGGTGGGTAAAACATTAGTGTAAGCCTCCTGCAGCGTTCACTGGACTTTGTATTAAAACAAGAGGAGAAAACAGAGCAAATATTGAAATTTGGGGAGGAAAATTGTTAATATGACCTACATCGGTTTTAGTATGTGTTATGTTCTGTGATTAGTTCAGTGTTAGAATGCAGTTTGTAGCCAGAATCTATCAGCAACTGGTAATGTGGTGTTTCTTAAGCAAAAGCTGATTGTTATTTTTTATTGCTTGTTTTGCATCTTAGCACTTTTACAGAAATATCTTTCCAGATATTTTTAACTTTGTTTTCATGGCAATTTTATTTATATTGCTTCATAACTGCTAAGCAATATTACGGTCTTTTAGCCTTTACAGGCATTAATGTTCAAATCTGTAAATGAGCTTTGTAAGACAGCAGCTCATTTTTTTCTGTATTTTTCATAAACTCATCAGAAGTTTTACAATTACCTGAAAATAGATATATCTGGTTATACTCCTGTGTACTTAAGTTTACTTGGTACTTATATTGACCACAATAGGTGGGGTCTCTTTTATTACTTTTCCTGACAGAGTATACATTATTCCTTCAAATTTCAGTCAGCAGAATTTGATTATAGTACATTGTCAGTAGGTGATCCGTAATTTCCATCTTCCCTGTTATTATTTTAGAATGATTTTACATAAATATTTGCAAGAACAGATAATAGCCAGGCAATGCCTGAAAGAAAGAAATAGTTTGAGTACTGATGAGAAAGACATTCATCATTCTAGTACCAAAATTGTGGCAGGAAGGAAGACAGCGAGAGGAAAGTGCAATATTGAAGTATAAGAGTGAGCTCCTATGGTACTACTTTCCAGCTGTTTATGTGTGGAAGCATAGTGCTACACAGTCAATTAGCTGTACCTCACATAATCATTGTATGAGGAAGAAGTTTTAGTACATTAGAATCCACGAGATGGAAAAAGTAGTGAAAAAATTATGTCCATGTTTTCCTAAAAATGCAGTGAAAATATGTATACATTCTTTTAAAATTAACTTAGAAATTTTGTGAAGTGAGAGATTTTAATCCTGTCTCCAAAGTATGTCAAGAATAGCGAGAATAGCACAACCTCTCTCACATCATTTGTATGCATTAATCTGAATCTTAATGATAGTGTCAAGAAGTGAGAAGCAAGCAGAGTTGCCAAATCTGTCCACTCTTTTGAAACTGGAAGAATTGTGGGAAGTAATTGGGTGTGAAGTAAACGTGTTCACAAGTAATTGGACTGAGACTATTAAATTTCTTTTATTTAAGTAATAGGTAGCAACTACTTAAACTTCAAGGAAAAGAGAAGATTACATCCTGCAAAACTTTCTCATGCAAAATAGTCTATCCTCATGTCAGGGATCCTGGTTACTTTAAGGTGTCTGCTTGCTTGAGAAAAGGTTTGTCAAATTGGGTCTTTAAATGGGAGAGGGGATTAGGAAACAACAAACAAAATCCAGCTTGCAGTGGGAGTTAACTTTTGGGGGTGTGGGGCAGGGAATGGACAATGAATATCACCATCTTTTCAATGTTCAGTACTATCACTAAGACTGTTTTTTTTACAGGTAGCCCTTTATTGGCAGAAAATTCATGAAAGTCAGTGAAGGAAGAATGCTGCGGTAAAATGCATATAAAGAATCTCATGCCAAAACCCAGGGAGTTAAGGGATATATCTTTTACAGGTTTAGGAAATGATGAGGGTAAAATTGAAAAAGTGTTTCTGTGCTTAAAAAGCCTAATTGTTGTTGTGTGTGTCAGTCTCTTATCTGTTTTATACAGCTGTTTGGGCTATCTCCCTGGTGTTTTTGAAACAAGCAGTATTTTTACAAAGGTCACTAATTTGGATTGGGATATAAGAAATGGTTGTTAGTTTTATGGTTAGTAAAGCTGAGTATCATACTTTGCACTTTTAAACAAGCTGCTTCATTCTGTATGTAAAACAAATTCACTACAGTATGCTTGGTTTTGTAATTAATTAATGTAGACTTGATAAAAAATATCTTCCCTAGTATGATGCCTGGTGATCAGGTTAGACTGTGTTACAGAATAATGCGATAATAATGATTTCCTTAAGAGAGTACAAAAGCAGCATCTAAGTTTCAGCTGACGTTTATTGACACACAGCATCAGTTGGGAGTCCCATCAAACTTCCTATTCTTTTCTGTTTACCACCTCCTGCTTTTATTTACAGTCAGCATATCTGTTAATTAGCCTCTGGTAGATCTGGTTCTTCTAAGAAGATCTCTTGTTTTCCTGGCTATGGCCCCATGAGGTGACCAAGTACACACAATCTGGGAGTGACTTAAACTTTAACTCATTAATTTCAGTGCCTGATTCTGAAATGTTTAACTGCTGGCTTGGTTTACTGCTTAGCACTTTGTATTTGGAGAACTGTGGGCCTTGACTCCCATTGATTTCAATGTCATGGACAGACCCAAGTGTGCTCTCAGCATCTCATGGTTACCTCACTGGAAGCCATATTTTCTTGTAGTTTTTTCATTTGCTGTGATTGTGCCAGAATGCAGATAGCTCATTGGTGACTTCCAGGTAAATGCTCTGTATCGCTTTAGGTTAATTACCTAGTTGTCATTGTACTTTTGCAGAATAAAAGTACTCCTCCGCTTCGTCAGTTATGTCTGTCACACAATATCTTAATGCAACATTTTTCAAAAAATCTGATGTAACGGTGCAACACCGTCTCACAAGGGGGTACTTTGTAGGGAACCAACTGTTTTACAGAGTCTCACCAACCTCAGTTAGACCTTGTGATGATATGAAGCTGTTTATAGCCACAGCTTGAATGCTAGAGGTGGTGGCTGTAGTGCACTTCTCTCACAGCACAGCTTGTTTGTTAGAAAAGAAAAAAGTTGCAGTTACATTTGCAGGAAAAATTCAGGAGCATGATTCAGAGATCTCCTGCCCAAGTCTGCAAGGTATGCTAGAAGTGCTCTGAGAGGTGTGAGTTGATCTGTGCATCTCACTGGGGTGTTAGGAATCTTGTGGTTTCAGTGTTAATGGTTCTGTTTCTTTCATCTGAAACCTAAGAAAAGAAAGACTGGGCCACTTATCTGCACAGTCAACTGTAGGTAATGTCTTAAAGCAATGACCGGGTTCCTCACTTTTGCCAGAATGCCATTTATTCCTTCTCCATCCTCCAGGTGAGGAGTAGCCGAACAGTAAAGACCTAAGCATAGGTTACAGGTGCCCTTGAAATCTTGCCCAGAGCAAGGGCAGGTATGGAAAGCCATAAAGTACACACTGTGGTAGTGTGAGTATTTTCATAACTTAATGAGAAATTTACTGATAAAATTTCAGTCCTTCAGCTTAAAAAACCCCAAAACAATAATAATAATAATAATAATAATAAATGAAAAAACCCCACCCACCGACCCAACAGTGTAACCCCTGGAATACATCTACCTTTTATACTTTAAAAGTACCTCAAAGTAGAATGACTTCCTTCAGTGTGGAAGTATTTGTGCTGATCTAAAACATTTTGTGCTAGCACAACTGCATCCCAATGTCTAATTTTTGTGGATAGGCACTCAGGTGGAGTAACTTAGTTTTAAAGCAATTAGAAACCCTGATTAATTTAAATCAAATTCCTAAGACATCCAGGTGTCCTGGATACTGTGAGAAGAGACATAAAAATCAAGAAAGAGAAGGTGAATATTTGCTTTGGAGGGTTAGTAGTGGTGCAGTGTTGTGACAAAAAAATAATTGAAAAAGTATCAACGAAAGTTTCTGCCATCTTTAATTGTAAGAAGCCAATGCTGACTGATCTGTCAATGTTTCATCGGGAAAGTTGACACAGAGGGGAAAAGGTGGGTGATATTTCTTCAAAACATGTTAACTGCTTCTTTGTATTTTGTGGTTGAAGGACAGAGGGATGCTGGAAGTGTTTTCTAGAAGCAAGTGGCCCTTCATCGGTATTTTATAGGTACTGTTTAAGCCATCATTGTTAAGGAGAAGCTTCTTTACTATTAGTGTGCTGTCATTTTTCAAATCTCATCAAGGCAGCACCAGGATATTTTTGCACAGATTTCCTTTGACATATAGCCTCAATAAATATGGAAATTACAACTTAAATCTCTTTTTTTTTCCTTGCAAAGCAGTGCAGTGCCCAAATTCGTTGAATTTCAACTTTTATTTTTTCTTAATGTTGAAAGACAGATATGCAAATTTAACTAATGATATGCATGGTTAAATTTAGCTGTAAATTCCAGTCAGGGATTTCTGCTTTGTTTATTGTCCAAGTCAATATGTCTGTGCAGAAAACCTCCTGCTGTGCAGGAATACACAGTCAGCTACTTGGAAAAGTGGAAAGTTTAATTATGAGAGTTTTTTCTGGAAAAAGGTAAAGCAAGCCCTATTTTTAGGGGTTTTTCTTGTTTATTTGTTTGTTTTTTATTGTGACTTCAGCTAACAGAAATACAATGTATATAGTTTGGTTTTGACGATAAATGTTATCGAACAAACCATTTGATTTTTCTTTAACCTGGTCATCTGTGTGAAAGAAGGTAGAGGTCATGAATAAATGATGCATTTCTTAAACTTGCAAGGTAGATCATGAAATAAATGAAATAAAATCCAAGTGTGAAGGGAAAAAAAGTATAAACACATGTATTGCTGAGAATATCTTCATAAAAATATAGTTTACCCTATGAAGATATTAGTGTCAGGTTGCCTGAAAGATGCAAATTTCCAGTGTTGCTTTCTTGTAAGTAATTTTGATTTTTGTTTGTGGTAACAGTGAAGTATCTTTACACAAGGTTTCTGAGTGGAAACCCAAGCGTTGCTGGGGAATATGTGTTATAAATGATACACAAACCTATTCTCATGTTTATAACAAAAAACTCTCCAAGATTTTACTGGAGTGGTTCCCATTTCTTCAGTTTTTATAAGTCATTTATATGGAATACATTTTTATCTAGCTATCTATGAAAAAAAGACACTGCATACAAAGAAGGCGTTTCTTCTAGAATGTATGTAATACTGCAACAATCTGTATTCTTCCTTGTGGTTCAATGCATATTTCTCCTTTCTTAGCCTGTTCAGCTCTAATATGAAGAATGTTTTTATGATAATTCTACAATGGATGATAGTTATTAGATTTACTCTAAACCAAAAAAAAATTCAGAATTGTGTTATGGCTAGTATTTGGGCTGCATGACTTCCATAGTAAGTGTAGACATATTCTTTTTTTCTTTGCATCTGCGTAGGGATGATTGATGACCTGAGCTTGTAGGTTCTACAGTAATACAAATGGTACATGATAATTGTGTGTGAAGAAAGGCTGGCAGCTTTATAGAGGAAATTTTTGAACCTGTAGGTAGGTTCATGATAAGCAATTGTCTGTAACTTCCCTTCCCCCATACTCTGCATTTCTACAGTACAAGTGCTTTTCTAATGCTTTTACTGAGTCTCATTAAATGGTCCTGTGTGTAGGACATTAAATGTATGTATAGCAGGGTGGGAGTTTTGTTCAGAGTCACTGGTGCATCAAGAGTTTCTTCATAATGTTCTTCTCGTTGCCTAATACAGCAAGACAGGCACCAGAGAGGCATGTACACTGATGCCTTATGGTAGCGATCCTTGAGCCTGAATCCTAAGAGATGTGGTGGCTAATTTTGTGTGGAACTGAGTGGGAATTTAAGTTCATAAGTAGGATTTAGAAACCTAAATACCTTGGAGTTCTCTATGAATAAAGCTTGATTGCAATATAGCCCCTTAATTCTCCACACATCCCTGCATTCTTCGATACATGTTCCTCATTGGCTATTTACTCTTAATTGGCAATTTGGATGCTTAATGATGCTTTTGTTTTGGGATATGTTTCTTCCTAGTCTTATCCTGTATTTCTGTGGACTGTCTGTTCCTTTTCAGTTCTTTCCACTCTTACACTTTGTGTGTAATAATAGTGTGCTAATAATTAAGTGTGCTAGTGCCTAACAAAGGCACTAGCACACTTAATTTCTAGTGACTAGCTTCCCTCTCACATTGACATGTAAGACCTTTGGACTTAATAAACATAAGACCTTTGGTATTAATAGAGGTAGCTACCATGTAAAGATGCTATACAAGAGATCATTAAGGCTAAAAATCAACAGGGATTTGACTATATTGTCTACTCAGTCTGTTTTTTGACCAGTGTGTATGCCTAAGTTGCATATTAGCCAGATTCTACTTAATTTGACAGACAAAAAGGGTAAGGCTAGGGATATGTGCCACAGGTAGTTAAATAATGCAAAACCTTTTGTCAGTCTAATGCTTTTGTCACTGGAATGACTCTGCCGGTTGCTCTTCTGAAATTAGTAATAGTAAATCAGGGCATAAATCTTTCCCCTGGCTGTGTATGATCTGACTGCTCCATTCGTCAGTTCATTACACAGGTTATCTTTAACTGAAGTGCACAATGAAAGCATAACACTTTCTTCCCGTGCTAGACTTTTAACTTCCAGGGTACAATTTTCTTTAAAGTGTAGCAGAAGTGGAAAGGAATGAAAGCAGACTTAAACAAGGACTGTAGTGTTAAATAATGCTCTGTAGAATCTACTGTCCTGCAATCACAGTGCATCTTTTTTCATGTGATCGTGAACCCAGTTTTCCTCAGGACCACAGTGGTCATTGGCAAGAGGGATGCCTTGCCCTGCATCCTGGTAGATGGAAGTGACTGGAAGAAAGCAAATAATCTATAGATATTAGCTTCTGCTGCTGCCCAAATGATGACCTAGAGAAGCATCAGTAGCTGCTCTAGGGGGGATGGTGAGGGAAAGAGAAAGCTTCTAGGCCTAGGAGGTGAATGAGTGGAGGGGTGAGGAGGTATCCTGATTCTTTCAACACAGTTGGAATTGTACCACACTTTGTTGTTTGTTTGTTTGTTTTTTTTCAAAGGTCAGTAGAGTTATACCAGGGGAAGGAGAATGCAGGGAGTAGTTTCCAGCCCCTGAGTGGGCTGGCAGCATTGTCATGGCTATGTGGCTTATGGACTTAGACCGAGAAAGCCTAAGAGTACACCGTGCTGAGGGTGCATAGGCCACCAGTCATGTAGAAAAGAGGAAATCACCCGGTCAAGGACTGGTGTCCAGGGTTATACGATTTTTGGATTGTGCAGCTAAATGAATGGAAGGAAGAGTGTTGGGAGGGAAGTGAATGAGGTGAGGATGGAAGGGGGCATATACTCTGTGTTGCAGTTGCCTCATTGCAAAATTGTTTCTCTTCAGTGTTGTTTGCAAGAATAAAGATGATTTATGGGAGTAAATTGGTTTCTGGACTAATACCAGTGTTTTTCTCAGCTAGCGGTATGTGAACAGTTTTCATACAGTCCTGTTTTGCCACAGTTCTGGCTATGAGTAATCTTAGTGGATTATAAAAAATGCTAAAATAGTAGAGAAAAAAAAGATTTAGGGGGAGGATAGACTTTGCCGTAGTGATTTAAGCGTTTAGGAATCACAGACTGCTTTTTGCTCCTGAAACTTGTTTTCTGTATGTTCAATAAAGGAACATGAATTAATTAATTAAAGAAATTAATGTGATTGACTGTTTCTTGTAGCTCAGATTCATGCTGCTTGGCTAATCGATGGCCACGAGTGCTGGATGTGTAAGTAGTAAGAAACACTTTGTTTTATTCATGCTGTTTTTTATCACAGAGCATCATTGCTTGTACTAAGGAACACCCCAGGTGGACCAAGGCCCTTGCACTTTACCTCAGTGAGGGGTACTTTCAAAGGGCCTTATCTATTGCCACATCAGTGCAAGGCCTAAATATATTCCATAAATAATCTCATAGGATCAGAGAGCGACTGAACTGGAGATGATGAGAATGTGGTAAGCTAGGTAAGGAACAGGTAAAACGGTGGTGGTCCTTGAGGGATACTATGCAACCCTGCCTGTGGCAGCATGGTTTCTTCCAGTCTTCTCATCAGCTGTGTGGTTGTTGCCTAATGCCATATGCTAGGTCTATGTATTTAGTTACAAACCTTGTGTTTAAAAGTTACCTAGTTGCTCTCAAACCTGTGTCGTTAACTTTCTACCTGACGATGCTGATTAAAATGAAAGATGTTTGTACTTTGTCATCTTTTTTCATTATCAGATGCATCTGGGAACTCAATCTATAGAATCTCTTCTTAGAATCATCTAAATCTTTCTGGATGCCAAATGCAACCAAATTATTAATAGATTTAAAATTATTTTTATTCTAATCTAAAAATCACAGCACATTTTTACATGGAAGTGTTGGTACCTCCCATGCACTGGATTTTTTGTGGCTTTAATGTAGTGTAAATAAATATTTTTTAGATGGGTATGCAGAATTTAAATGACATGTTGACTGATACGATATTTTCACCTACTCTGTGTGTTAATACACTGCCATATTAGTACTGTGTTAATCAGTGCTTGTGAGAGATTATGCTGGTGGAAAACATGTTCATGGGATTTGACCTCCTTGGAAGCAAGGGCTTTTCCAGGTCATGAAAGGCTACATATTCAGCTCATGACTAGTGTAGAACTCTTTTTCTGTCATAACTGAAATACTGACACCTGGTTTGCACTTAAAAGTGTTATCAAGGAGGCCTGTCAGGAAGGGATATGAATTTTTTTTTCTGACATAGCTATGCCAGCAAAAATTGTAGTGCAGAAGCTAAGTAAGAAGTTCTTTTACCTGTACATTTTAGTTCTCTTGAGGGATAGGTATAAATTGCTTGGGAAAAGGAGTCTTGTTAGTATAATTTCTATATTAACCTTTCTAGTGTAAATCAACTGTAGACCTCATCCTGCAGGGACTCATATGCAAGTTTATCACTGCACACAGAGGTGATATATCATAGCCTATGCTTATATTGCTCTGAAGAACGACCTCTAGAGCAACTCTTAAGAATAGTATGTGATTTCTGTCTCCTGTACATCTTCAGTCTACAGGGTTGTCTTACAGCTGCAAGTTGCATGAATAATGCCTGGCAATGCATGAATTTTTATGTTTAGTACCTGTCCTGTTGGTGATTCTAGTCTTGAAGATAGTTTTGGGGCCACACTTGGGAAACCGTATAGATGTAACCATTGTTAAACTGCACTACTTTGCAGGGAGAAAGGAGGCTGGATACGGATGTAACAATGAAAAAGAAGGAAGGACATTCCCTAGCAGTGCAGCTTGTGATGTGCGACACACAAACCACAGGATGAGACGTACAAAAGAGGAAGCTTCCTTGGGTGAATCAGTTCCAGGAAAAATAAGCACGTGGAAGCACTTGATGGATCAGGATTGTCCTTTGCGGATCCTACATGCAGCACCATAAATCACAAATAATTCTAAAGAAACTTGTAATGGAACAGGAGAGTAGAAATGGTGTGAGTGGACTCAAGACTATGACTTGAATACTCTCTGTGTCTCTCAAGATACAGTTTCTGTATGCATCTAATTATCTTTCAGTTAGATGTTCTACCTTAGTTGGGATCAATGACCTAAAGAGTGGGGTCTTAGTGTTTGTGTGCAGGAAGGACTCCCTTTTCTTGTATACAGAGACCCTAACTAGAAATTGCAGCTAGCCTCAAGGATATGCACTTATTCTATTTGTTCAAGTTACTTTATAACATCTGAAATGAAGGCTGTAGCAGATACCAGAATACATTATTTGCACTAGCAGAAATAATTTCACATCAGACTCTGCAGGAATTTGGACTTGTTCTACTTTTGAGCTTGAAACAGGAGTAGTTTGAACGAGCTAGGTGATACTTAATTTGAGACAAAGGTTTCCTCTTTCCTCAAAGGTTTTTTTCCGGAGATGCAGAAAGCCCATTTCAAATAATGCTGCCAGAGCCAAAGCTGCATATGTAAGCTCTGTGGTCCTGCACTGAGGTTGATTAATCAGCCAAGGTTAATAGAAGTCGGTATTTTCCCTTCAAGTCCTAGAGACTTAACTGTGGAAATGCATGAATTTGTAGGCTTCCAGTCTCCCTGACAGATGAATCTAGTCTTGAGGATTGCAAATTCAATCCCTGCTGTTACCAGTCCAGCCACAGGGGCCATTTAACAAAAGATCCCCGAGTTAATGATTGCTCTTCTATGACAGGGATATTGGACTTCTTATACACTGAACACAAAGGTCTGTGATCCATATTCGTGCCTTCTTTCCTGCTTGGGATTCAGCACCACATGGTGGTAACTGTCTGCTTCATGCAGGAAAGCGTTCTGCTGTGATATCAGTGAGAGATAGTATCAGAAGAACATCCATTTTCCATGAATTTAAACTATTACCGCAGTTAGGTGCAATTATTGAGAATCCCTGTAGAGTCATACAAAAAAATGTTGTCTCTGTCCAAAGATGTTGATTCTGGAATGTAGCAGTGCCAGTCTATGACATTCTTAGTTTGGGGTCTCAGTGGCTGCTATAAATTGTACCCTGGAAAATGGTTACCGGGACTATAAAGCATAGTGCTGCATTTCAAGTTCTATTTTAAGTACCAGTGGCTTTGTCAAACTATACGTGTAATTTAAATCAAATTTATATGGTGAAAATATGTTGAAGATGAACCAGTGGAAGAAGATGGCTTCGTAACAAAGAATATTGACTTCGCATCTTAACTTCATTAACTTAATGCTGTCTCTTGTGTATTGGAAAATTGTTCAAGTGAGAATAATAGCTTTTGAACTACTTACAGGCTAATAGGTAGTGACTATAGTCACTAAGACTTTGAATAGCTGTGGCTGTTGATTACACAGATTAAATGTGAATGCAGTTTTCAATATGGCTGACTTTCAAAAACCTCATTTTCTGTCCTTCCTTTTGACTTTCATGGCTAATGACACTGACTTCTAATGTCATTTAATGTAATGTAATTTAATGTAAATTCTGGGAATGGGAAATTAAATTCCTCTTCCTCCACCTCACTGTAGAGACATCAGTGCAGCAGCATGCCATATGCTTATTTTAAATTGTTCAAGACTGAAGCTATATTAATCAAATGTAAGATTTGCATTAGTGGTAATGCACGTACAGTGGGACATGCTCTAATTAAACAGCTGATTGATTATAGATGTTTGTAGTATTCATAGCACTAATTTTTCATGCGCTTCATCCCTTATGTTTTTTCTCCTCATATCTGAACTGTCTGCGCGTCTCTTTGCATCCACTGTGATTTCTCAGTGAATGCTGGTTCCCAAGTTCTTTCTCTATTCTCTCCTTTTTTTTTTTTTTTTTTCTCCAGGGCCTAATTATGAAACAGCTTCAAATAAATACAATTTTTTAACAAAAAACATTCTGCTTCCTGTGAACAATGGGCTGAATTTTTCTCTTTATTCTTGGGGAGTTCTTATTCAGTTGGAGAGCTTTGCAGTTGGCTAGGCCTGAGATTTCTGGGAGCTGTAATTGTGTCTCATTAATTCTTACAGTAATGTAGGGTAACTATAAGGAGCGTGCAATTAGTGGTCTGGTCAATGAATAGAGCAGTTAATCAGCAGACAAAGGATGGGGCTCAGGACCTATTAGGCTGAAAGGAAGTGTTACTATTGTCACAGGCAGTAGGAATGCATGCAGGCATGCCTTAAAGTTGAACTGTTTAAGGGAACCGTGTATGTCTTTGTATGTCTTTTTGCTAAACCAGTTTTCCTACCTATTCCACTACTTGAGAGAGACTCATTTAAGATTGCCTGTTAGAAGTCAGAGACTGTATCAGAGGTTTCGAGAGACTGACCAGGCTGCTTAGTGTATTCTCTCACCTTAACAGAGGCAGCCCCAGGGTTTATCAAAGATAAAAAGTGGCCAAAGGGATGTAAGGCATCCTTAGCTGTTCTTCCTCATCAGGAAAATGGTTGTTGAATGGAGGAGACCGATAAAGTTTAAATCAGCCATTGTGTAATTGTCACTCAGTCATACTCTGCATGTTTGTCTTCATAATGAACCTTGTTTGTTCTGAATGGCTGTGCTTTCAGTGCATGTAAATGTATGCAAATACTCATAACAGTTTAAAAATGGTAGCTCTTATGGTAACAAACAACCTTTCCTACTTTTATGAAGCCCTGCCTTTTACTATATCCAGGGTTGAAAATGCAAAATTTACTCCAACTTTAGACAGTGCTTTGGGGTTTTTTTGTTAGCTCCAGATCAGAACTTCCAGTTGTTTCTGCATTTGAAAAAAAATGAACCTCATGGATCCTGTGAAATGTTATGACATATGATGATTATAAAGCAAAAGGCTTTATCAATAAACCACTGCCCTTGAGTAACTCTTATTTCTAGTAGGCATTGATTCAAATAAAATGTAATTTCTTCTCTTAAGTTAAACAGACACTTGGCATAAAAAAGCAGTAATTAACGTAACTTTTTTTGGGGAAAAAAGGGAATTGGACTTTAATAATTAACTTATATCCAGAGCCTAGTGTTTTTCTCAAAACTGAAAGTAATTTTTTACCGTCTTCTTTGTATTAACGGGTCTGTAGCTTTATCTCTTCTCATGGTATTCACATCAGCAGCAACTAACGTTAGAAGAATAAAGTCTCTCAGGCTTTATATTAAGGATTCAATTATTCTCTATAATTAGCCCTGATTTGTTAAATATTTGAAACATTTTCTACTCTTAGGTATGGAACAGCATACTGGAGTGATCAGAACCACAAATGACTTGTACCTTTACTCAGAAAATACTTCTTATCAAATAATAAGGAAGATTAAGCCTAAGTCTCTCTCTCTCTCTCTTTTTCTGTTTGGATTTTATTCCCACAAGTAATATCAGTTTTGTCCACAATATCTCATATATTTCTATTCCCTTGAAATACAAAGAGGCAATGGATTCTGGTATAAATTAAGTAGATTTAATGAAATTTATGAGTTGTAACTTGTGCCTTGAATATAAAATACTTGAGGCATAAGGTATTTTGCTGATGCCATCATTGTCACCTGTCTGGTTTTTCATTCTTCTGTGCCTGTTTTTGAAACACTTAGGGGCTGTGGAGTCTTGGGAGTAACAGTTTTTGCATGCCATACATAGCAAATCTTTCCAAGGTCACATTTTCCTTTATGGTGTCTTCTTTTGAGGAAGCAAGGCAGACTTACCCTGCAAAATTAGAAAATGGTAAACTACTTCCACACTCAGAAGCTGTCTCTTACCTCTTATATACGCTGCTTTTCCATTTAATGAGAAAGTGATTTCTCATCTGATGTCAGACAGCATCAAAACAGTTGCTGCTCAGTATCATTGATAAGAATTACAGGTTTCACAGAAATTACCATTTTTCCCTCAGTAAAGCTTTTCCTGTTGAAACACAGGTTCAGTCATGTAGACTATTGATCTGGAAGGGGTCTTAAATAATTCTAAAGTCACCAAAATATTAGTTGGTGAGGTAGCAGATTAACTGTGGTCTTCTGTAAGAGCACAATGTTATGACTGGAATGGATATTATGATAGAAATTATACACATTCCTTAATATGTAAAGATTGATTAAAGGTCTTTAACCTTCTTTTAAATTAACAGAATATACATCTGTGTATCTCTCTTTACATAGACTTGCCTATATTTTTACTTAGCAATAAGAACTAGTGTTTCTCTGATGGACAGTGTAGGGTAAGGTAGGTTAAACAACTCTCTTGCTGTTTGGAGAAATACTGTGGGGGTTTTTTGTAGTATAGCATAGCGTGAATCTTACCTCGTGTACAAGTCTCAACTCTGCAAGAATCCCAGAGCAGAAAAATTTTATAGTTGCTAACTAAAAATGTAATATCACTGCATGTATAGGGCATTCACTTTAAGTAAATCCTTCTGCATGTGTCTTGTTTCTTCTGGTACCAGATGACATTGCCTATCATAACATAAACACATGGGCCTTGCTTTCCAATTTAAACTAGTTGTCTATGCTTCTTCATCTGTTGTCAGAACAGAGAGAAACTGTTGGTCTCTGGCCAGTTGTCCCATCTGTTTTAAACATTGTTCATGAATATTTTTATTTTCTAAGTGGAAGGTCTGACCTTGTTGAAGTTGCTGCTTAAGCTGGTACTGTCACCACATCACCCTCCCATTATGAAAGAGATCCTAGATAATTAAGAAAATACTGGTTTTTAGAAGATGGCTGAAGTGAGGTGAATACCTCCATAGTGAAAATCACTTCTTTATAACTATTTCATGTATTATTTATACAGCATTTTTATCCTGAACAGTCATCTTAGGGATCAGGCTGTGGTGCACACAACCAGTAAGTAATTTTCTCAATCAGTTGAGGAATATATCTGTAGAGTGTACAATACTGCTAAGAGAAATAGATCGCTGAAGTCCCCCCTTTTTTACCTAAAAGGTATTTGGAAGAGTAAGCTATTTAAGTCCAAAACTGTGACTGTTAAGAGTGCCTCCTTAACTGCAGTCTAGCCCTGCAGGCGCCCAAATTCTGTGAGCAACTTTACCATTTGAGGTCCAAACCAGCCCTGTTTTGGCAAAGCTTGTTGCCCTGCTCCTTAGGCTGGGCTGGGACCCGGGAAGTAGATGTTCTGGGATCAAATTTACCGGGAAGAGCTCATCTGGTAAATGTTTCCAGCTTTGTCTCCTCATAAAATGCAGTGACAGCTGCTACCACTGGGAGAAAGATGGTGCAGCTCCCTTTTATGTAACATTATAGTGGCTAGACAGTTAACTCAATGTCTGAGTGGGCTTGCACCCATGTTGCATGTTGCCTCGCGGACTACCCTAGCTCCTAGAGTAGATGTTAGTCTGAGCTAGCAATAGAAGATCGTTCTAGTCCTTTCATGGCTTTGCATGTAAAATAGTTTGTCTGGAATTTGAACTAGAATTAATTCAGTGACCCAGAAGAGAATATGGAGTATTGGTGTGTGGCATGCTCTGTGCAGTTTGTCACAGCAAGTAAGCTGCTGTATAGCCTACTTGCTGAAACTGTTGTATAACATTTTCTGCATACAGTTTCTTTAGCAAGCCTGCCTGACTGTAACAAGAGCATGAATTAAAATGGCTAGGAGCAGGAAAAGGTAGTCTTTCTGATGGCCATGCTGAAAGCAAGTTTCTTGTGACTGTAGCTCCTCATTTTGCTGTGGTCTATCCTAATAGAATATAAACCCCTTCCTGACCCGTTGTTCCAGCTGTGTTTGAACTGTGATGATTTGGGGCATCTATGTATAACTTAGGAATTATGGTTGACATTGTGGCATTGTTATTATATTGCAAAATATTTCTGCATATCTGCTTTTGCTCCCAAAAGCCTGCCAGAGGGATAATGGACACTGTACTTAGTATGTTTTGATTTGCATATAAGAAGGACTGGTGGCACTGGGAAGATTTGTTTTCTTGCAAAGACCTAGAAAACGCAGTGCAGAAAAATGTCCACATTGACAATAGCATGATGACAGCTATTAATTCACAGACAGAGAGGAAAGAAACTTTTTTAAAGAATGAAATATTTAACTGAAGGACCAGAGGAGGGTAGGGGAATGGTTTGACTACAAAGGTGTCCCATCTAGAGAGAAGTCATGAAATACATGAGAAGGATTTTGGACAGTATCAACTTCTCCCAGGGGTGAAGTCCGTAGCAATCAGAATTTGCCCAGAGTTGACACCCCTCAGTTTGAATCCCCACACTGTTGGCTTCTGTGCCTCAACTTCAAGTTTCATGCAATCCTTGAGTTGCACATAGCGTTCTTCCTATCCACATTTATGTCTTACTATCACAAAGTAAGAACAGTCATGCAGGATCAGACTAAACATCTGTCTAGCTGGGTATCCTGTTTCTGACAGCAGCCTGGGGGAGCGTATAAGAAAATGTCAAGCATGTAATGATCCTTTAGTGGTGTACTCTCCTACCTTCTACTGAATCATGGCTTTGGGACTTCCTGAGCCAGAGATAATACTAACATTTTTCATGCCTTTTCTCGATTCCATTAATGGTGCAAGCCTTGGAGACTTACTTTCTATTTTGTTTAAAACCATTTTCTTACTTTCTTACTTGCAGTATCTTACATAACTGCTATTCTTACACTGAACTGTAAAGCTCACAGATCTTTTTTGCTGTTTAAATTCCTCTTTGGGATTCTCTTCTTTCTTGACATCTACCAAGATAAGTTAGTTGCTAATTTATTTCTATTTACTCTGTTAGTTAGCCACTCAGTAGTGCGAGGAAAGGGTGTGGGGGTCCCTAGGGATGCTGCTGGAAGTACAGGCTCCAGCAAGATGGCTCCATTTTAGCTGCTGTGGTAGAGAACAGGGAGGAGTTAAGGTGCTCAAGTCCAAGACAAAATAATTTAAAACAAACAGTTCCAGGAGCCTTTCAACTCCAGAAACCTAGCATTTCTGTGCAAGACCAACTTGTTGTGCAACCCAGGTCCCAGTATGACAGGAAGGAAGCCAATTGCTACTTCCAGTGTTTTGAAATGATGTGGATAATCAAACAGTAAAATCATTTATTTTGCTCCTGGTACCCAGCAAGTTGTGACTGGTTCTTTTCTCAGTCAAACCTTGTCTGTAAAGGATAAATGGTGCTACACTGCATGCTGCCTCCCTCCCTCTTCTTTGCAGCAGGAAGTAAATGCCTGTGTGGAAGAACTGTGGTGTGAGCAAACACTATATTGAGCCAGGAAATATTTATGCAGGGGCATGTGAAAACCTAAAAGAAAATGTAGATCTAAAAAAATCCCATACCCAACAACTATTTCCCCTTCCCTGCCAAATGTAAAGGGGTTTAAAATTACTTGGTATTTTAGTGCACATGGATTTTTATAAAATAAATTCCAGTAGTACTATAATTCTGAGTTACTTCATTTTTTTCTAACTTCAGTATGTGTTGCTTCTTTTTGAGAACTCGATAGGGCCGTGTTGGTATCGCAAGGAAGAGTGGATCCATATCCTTTGCAGCTGTAGATGTATAAGTCTCTAGGCTCCTACATTTGAAAAAATAGTCCTTACTACTAAACTCCTACAATTGTAACAATTCTGACTACAGAAATTCTTACCTTAATATTAGACGGGAAGGAATAAGAAGAGAGGAGGTAATCTCTAAAAAATTCGTACATAGGAAAGAAGCAAGAAATCCTACTGAGTCATTCTTTGTCATATAGTTGCTGTCTCCAGCTATGACAAAGAGTTTGTGATTTTTTTCTGTTGCTATTTTTACACGCTGATAGATTTAAGTGAAGCAATTAAGCCACTGGAACGCAAAGATGCAGTCTATGTGTCAGCTAATCCAGTGGTGACCCCTACTTTCTAGTCTCTGTGGGAAGGTTCTCTTCAGCATCTTGTCAGCTACTTTGAATGCTCCTAATCCTACTCATATTTTGTGGTATAGGCCAGGCCAAAAATATGTCCTCATAATTCAGTCCAGGCAAATTAGAAGATATTAAGGCCCATGTTGAAAGAGTTTCCCTTCTAGGCAAATTCATGATTTTATTGTTTAAATATTTTACTGTGAAAACAACGTCTTATTCCTCCTCTCTGTCATAGCAAAAATAGGCCAAAATCACCTGCTTTTCCATCTTCCCCTTCACTTCCAGCTCTCAATAATTTCGATGCCATGCAGCTCTCTTTATGCACCTCTATTTTTCAGATCAGTCCCCCTCCTCAGTCACTTTCCTCTCGGATTTAATATCCTATTCTCATTGCCACATGGCCTTCCTGTTGCCAGCCATCTCTCAAAGCCAGTCAAATGTTGCTGTTCTTGGTATTGACAAACAGATGAAAGAATCTGGTAAGCAACCTGGCTATAACACATGAAAAAAAAAGTCTAAGTTATGCCCTGCTTTTGCATTCTGCTGCTAAACTCTTGCTTGCTGAGGCTAGTTTTTAATGGATTGAGCATAGGTTAATTTTACATTTTCTGGATCTGAACTGCTTTGGGGTATGGTAGGTTGGAGGCCACCTGTTAGAGACCTATCACCAATGCTAAGTATTCTGTGCTCTTTTCAGGTTTTCAGTCATATTGGGTGATACACTGATTAAAAAGGTGTGTTCTGAATGCCAGAGACATTTTTTTTTTTTGCTTATGCCAAGGAAACTTTCCTTTGCTTTGGAACAGAAAACTTGGTAATAAGCTAGGATTTGGAGGTGAGAATTTTTCATCTGTAAAAAGTTTGTTTTATTATCCTCATGGACTGAACTAATATTCTATCAACAAAGCAGCTGCCACACTGGCAGCACAGTCTGAGCTTTAGGCATAATTTTATGACTTACTATTTTGGAGAAATACAACCATACACATTCTAACTTTTACATTAATGTCTCTGACTTAAAAATAAACAAAAGACTACTGCACTGAGATGCAGTACAGTACTCCTCCTTTTCATCCACTCATTTCCATTTTGGTTTACTTGAATGGAGGTGGATATTGAGCTAGAGGACACAAACATAGACTATGCATACATGCCGGAACCTTGGTTAGGATTATAAACTAAAATTAAAATAAAAATTATAAATGCACGCAGCTGTGGTTGCATGCTGGTTGACATGTTTTCTCTGCTGGTCTGCCATTAACCTTTACATTTTTTTTTGTAATAATGCTAAAAGTGGTATTGGCCTCCAAATGTTGACTCTTTCCCTGCATATCTGGTTTGGAAAACTTGCACTGTGCTTCCTTCTCCTCCTCTTACTACTAATACTGCTTCTTCTATTATTATTAATTATAGTCAATTAGTGTTTAAGGCATGCTAACTACTACAAGAATACATCAAAGAGATGGCTCTTGCTTTGGAGGACTTACACTCTGACACAAGATACAAACCAAGATTTACAGATGGAAACTGCAGTGAAACTCTGTATTCAGTACTGCAGCATATGGAAGCTGAGCCTATCGTTAGCATTGTTGTTACTGAGGTTTTTGAAGGCCTCAAGTGAGAAGAGAGGATGAAGGTAGACTTGAAGAATAATGAAGTTGCCATATAGTTATTTATGGGGGTTTCCTGCCTCTGAAGGAGAACATTGCAGAAAGTACAAATACATTTGCTCGGAAACAGGTAGGCACAGGAGATATCATGGGTGAATTAGGGGCGTAAGTCAGTCTCTTGATGTACAAAATAGATATGAGGGTCTGAGAAATTGGCTACAAATGCAAGTAAAGATGAAGATAAGTATTTTACATTTTATGTAGTAGAGGGCTGTATGACAAGTGATACTCAGATTAAAATTAAGGAAGGGCATAGGTCCAGTGAGTCATGGATGAACTAGTCTCTAAGGCTAGGTTCAGCACTCCTGCTTTTCTGTTCTGATGGTCTGGAGAGGTGGAGCCGTGTCTCGCAGACATCCAGATTCTGAATCCACTCCCCCACTCCTGCTTAATGTTTATAAGGTGTAGTGGCTGTTGAAATATGACTTTGTGTGGGTGCTAATCATCATCTGATTCACTATGAAACTGTGTTTCTAGTCTTTAGTAGCCCTATCTGAACTACTCTATCCCATCCCTGTCATATTGCCAAGACTGCACAATTTGTATCCAGCCATGGACTAGCTGTTGCTTTCTACAATGTAATGTTGTTGGTGCTGCTAACGTTGTACTTGGAGTCCATGTTATGGAATTGGACGATGATGTTCATGTGCCCATTAATGGGTTCTGCTGATCCTCTGAATTGTTAAGGTATTGATGTTCTGCTGTGCCAAACACAGACGCTGAGGAGGCCTTGAGTGAGCAGGACGGACAGTGGGTACTGTACTCCCGAGCACCTTGTAATGGAAGTAGAGGCAGGCTGTTGGTAAGGTCTCATACAGGAGTGGCTGAAACTTACTTAACAGGTTCTAAGCACAATTTAAAAGATTTAGAAACATTTTATCTTTTTTTAAATTATTATTTTAAAAATATATTTAAATAAAATAAAAATTTAAAAATAATTTATCTGCCTGTGTGTTGAGAATTCACTACAGCCTCTCAATTCATCCTCTGCCAGATTCGTCGTGCTGTAGCTCCTTCACTCACCATGTTCCCTGCCTTCCAAACCAATACTTTCCTGTGTGCCTCCTCCTCCTCACCCTTTTGCATGAAACTTCCCCTGCCCTTGACATGCATTGCAAGGACTTGGTGGCAGGTGTCCTATGTGTTGAATTAGAATGGTCATAATGAAAGAAAGAGTGGATAATTCAGCCACTTTGCTGTCCTTTTCACTTCAGTCATTATGAATTTTAAATCATATTTATTCACTGAAATGGTATCTATGTTGTATTGACTGTGTAATTTACCATTGGGCTTATTTACTGTATTTTAAAATTTTAATGGCTGCTATCTTATCCATTGTTTTATAGATGTGTAAAGAGCTCTGAAAGCAGTTACATAGTGGAATTTAGCAGTGCATGGTATATTTTATTAGGATTAAGAGCTTGTAAATTAATATCATAGTTCTGAGAGCTTCAGGATACACCTGCCTGAAAAAATAGCAATAGTAATTTGATATGATATTTGTATGTTTGCTTTTAGTTTGCAGAATGTCTCTGAGAGACAAGCTTCCTGCTAGCCAATTTATTTTTTAGATAACAGGGACTGTCTAGAAGTACATTCAGAAGGAAAACACAGTAATTAATTTGTCACTGAAACCTGAGGGGTCCTCTTCCTCATATAGGTGATAATGAAGGTTTTGCATGTAATTAGCAGGAATAATTAGCACATTTCTGGTAACAAATAGACTGAGTGGTTCTCTGCAAATAAATTGATTGTTGTGCTAACACAGGCAATTGTCTCTTTATTTTCTGACAATGCCCCTTGTTTGCACTAAAGCCTGTTTCAGACCTTAGCAGTTTTACACAAATAGGAAAGAGAATCTATAAAATTGTACCTCATCCATCTGCTTCTGAGAAACTTCAAGACCACCAAGGGACTTGTTTGTCAAGTCTTGTTAAACAATTTGTAATCTTGAACGTGTGTTTCACTATATTAACAAATGAATTGTTCGAATCAACTTAGTGGGTAAGCCAGAAAAACCACACTAATCAATCAAATGCTGACTCTGGGCATCTAGGAAAAGAAATGTCTCTGAAAAATAATATAGTGGTAAATTCATAGCCAAGCTGAACAAATCCTGAAATTCCACATATAATCACACAACCAAGCGGAACTGTTTTTATGTGGTAGATGTTCCTCATAATGCAAAATCACACTGTGGTGTGTTTGCCCTTTGCTTAACTGCTAGAAAAAGCTAAAGCTTTGCAGGTCTGTTACCACATATCCTCTGAGCAGCCTTAGTTTAGACAAGGCTTAGTCAGCCCATATTCTGTCTTCATTTGCTCTTTTCAGACGGTCTAAAAAGCTACTATTTGAGCTAGTCTTTCAGGTGTTTTGTTTCATCCATTTTCTCTCTTTTTTTTGCCCTGTGTTTCTTCTGTTTAGACACAACTGTCATCTCAGCAGTAAACTTACATTAGCTTCTGGGTCTTCATAAATATGGAAGCTGTTGGTTATGAAGTCTGCAGATAGGTTTCATCCCTCCCATGTGTCTGTGGAGAGAAAAGGGAGAAAATATAATTTGAAGATGGGATGCTGCAGCTATAGGGTTGGGTAAAATCATAAATGTTTGTGGGAAATACTGGCTTTTCTGTTTCTTGTTACAGTAATAATTTTCCAGTCTTCCTCTGGGATGGAAGCAATGGGAGTGTAGTTGATGGGTATCTCTTTTTCTTTGAGGGTAGGGTTAGTGTATTTTTCCAAAATAAAAATTAGTAATTTTATCTCCAAATGAGTTTTTATATTGATGTGTGTTTTGATTTTTATTTTTCCATTATTTCCTCAGTTTTCCTTAATAGCCATGACACTGTACAGTGCTTTTATGAATCAATGTTAGAATAATAATAACATTATGAAAATTAAAGTAAAACTCTGAACATAATGCCAGCCGTTTTTGGAATTAATTGATAAAACTGCAGCAGAAGAACCAGTCCTGCATTTTTAAGTGAGAAATTTTGTTTAATAGAGATGGTTTCCTGGGGTGGTGGTGGTGGAAAAGCTGCAGTTTCCTAAACTGATGTTTTCTGGCATGAAGTACTTCAGTGAAAATTTAACCCTTGGACCTACACATCCCCTTTTCCTGCTTTATTGGAGAAATGCTACTCATTGTACCATTTCCATGATCTTCTTGTAGTTGACTAATGAAGTGTACAAGAATATGAAAACCACCAACAACCCAGCCAAACAATGCTTTTGCAAGTGTCTGTACAATTGTGAAATTTAAGGCTTGTCTATACTTGTAGCTGGTTGACTTCAATCCCTTTACACTAGTGTGGTGCATGCCAGCCAGCTAACTTTTGTTGTGAATCATGTTAAGTGGTATACAGCTTTGGAGGTGTTGATGTGTTGGCTGAATTAAGTGAAACTGTGTGAATGTAAAGGTGTTGCCTACTAAAAGCACTTTTTGTGCATCTATCCAGCCTTCTCAGGGATATCCTGCAAAAATTTGTTGGGCTGCTTCTACCGTTTGCTTGTATGACCGCCTAATGTCCAGTCATCGTCATGACAAGATAACCTCTATGTATAAATGATGGTGTGGAGAGGGATGTAAGCCCTGGATACTGTGCAATCAAGCCTTTTACTTTTTGCATGAAGTTTCTCAGTTGTGAGCTAAGATTTGGATTTTGTTGTCCAAATAGGAGAAAACTTGTTAACAATGTTAGTATCAATCAACAGTTTATATGGAACTGAAGAGACAAATGGCTAATGAAAGTGGGCTCAGCCAGCATAAAGTAGGGAAGAGGGATTCTGAATGGGCTGTCTCAATACTCAGGTCAGCTTTAGGACCTCTGAATTGTTTGGAAGGTGTGTGACTTCCATGAGATGTGAATGCTTTTGTCATTCAACTTTGTATCCTCTTCCTGTCTGCTGGATTTGTAGGCTATCACTGTTTTGCTGCTTGGTCTAGGGAATACTTTCTGTCCCATTTTTCTTCCCTCTAAGTACACAAGTGCACAGCCAGTACTTAGACTTGTTGTGTGGTATCTCTCTATCGATATGCTTGTTGCTTTGTCTCTCTTTAGCTATTCTAAAAAAATGTAGCTGACCAAGGTGGTGGCACTGCTGAGTTAAGTAATAGTAGACTTGAAGGAAAACCAGTTTTATTTTAGCAGCAGAGACTGAAAAACATTTGAATCTTTCTGTCTCACAGTTTCATTAGTGCCCTCAGCTTTGAGCCAGCATGGGGTGGTAGGAGGTAATTTGGCCAAGTCATACTACATAAGACTTTTCAAAGAAGAAAGGTATTTTATGGTACTTTAAAAATTTTGGTCATTTTTGGTTTCTGCAAAATTCAGTTCATCTTGTATTATGATGATTGTTGACAGCTGGAAAAGAGAATTTAAGCCAAATAATTATTCATATCACTTGGGGGTGGCAATAGCAGTCCTGGTACAGCCTGGCAGAATAGTTGGCACAGTCTGTGATCCACCCTGTACTCCCTTTACTCTCTGAGGGCCCCCCAGCCGTACCCGGTGCCAGTGTATGAGCTGTCGTGAATGCCTGCAGCCCCCTCCCTTCTGCACTCCTTAGTGCAGCTCTGTTAGTGTGTAGAGTGTACGTTAAATCCTAAGATGGAGTTGGTAAGCCCAGCTGCGTGAGAGGGATATATTCAGTCATGTGATGATATATATATATTATTCTTTCTATGGCAGTCTCACCATAGCGTACATTGTCATATGTTGGCAGTACACTTGGTTCCAAAGAGGGGCCAGGGCTGTGGTAGGTAGCCTTGATGTGTGTTGCAGCCAGAGGGCTGGGCATCACGAGACAATAGGTTAAGCGGCTGCATGATTTGTGCTAGGGACAAATGTCGTCAGAAGAAAGATAAAATCTAGGATTAATATTGTTCTTGGTAAAATGTTTCCTTTGTTGCTAAATCTGCCTCCTGAGGTATGCCGTTTCAGCTGGGATAGAGTTAATTTTCTTCCTAACAGCTGGTATAGTGCCGTGTTCTGGATTTAGGATGAGAATAATGTTGATAACACACTGGAGTTTTAGTTGTTGCTAAGCAGTGTTTACACTAAGTCAAGGACTTTCCAGCTTCTCACCCCACCCCACCAGTGAGGAGGCTGGGGGGCACAAGAAGCTGGGAGGGGACACAGCTGGAACAGCTGACCCCAACTGACCAAAGGGATATTCCATACCATATGATGTCGTGCTCAGTACATAAACTAGGGGGAAAGCTGGCTGGGGGGCGCTGATCCAGAACTGGCTGGGCATCAGTTGGCGGGTGGTGAGCAATTACACTGTGCATCACTTGTTTTGTATAACCTAATTCTTTTATCATGATCATCATTATTATTGTTATTATTTCCTCTTCCTTTTCTGTCCTAATAAACTGCCTTTACCTCAACCATGAATTTTACTTCCCCCCCGCCTCCCAATTCTTTCCCCCATCCTACTGTGGGGCAGGAGTGACCGAGCAGTTGGCTGTGTGGTGTTTAATTGTCTGCTGGGTTGAACCATGACACAGTGGTTCATATTTTAGCTGGTGCTGTACACAGAATTTGGTAGTATGAACCAAGTGTAATTCCTCAGCTTTTAAATAAAGCATAGATTTATTTTTTTTTAAATAAAGTTGAGGTTTTTTATTTCTGTTGCATTAGAGACTCCTGTATGTGATGACAGCATCGTGGTGGTGGAATAGATGTCTTCTCCCTTATCCTCTGTTTGTAAGGA
Source organism: Falco rusticolus (assembly GCF_015220075.1). Lineage (NCBI taxonomy): Eukaryota > Metazoa > Chordata > Aves > Falconiformes > Falconidae > Falco > Falco rusticolus. The sequence goes on along the minus strand of NC_051190.1, from coordinate 64,979,410 downwards.
TGAACTAAATTCACATTCTTTGTATTCTGCTTTATGAAACCACTTGCAAAACTGTTATCCAATGCAAATTAAAGTACCAGTTCCTGATCTTGCATCTCAGTGGTTTTATCTACATATCACAAAAATGAAATAAATCAGGTTGTGATAGACAGAAAATTTCTGCAGGGACTATAAGAACTGAATAACACCAGAACTTGGAATCACACATAGCGCAGCTACCACAATAGTGGGTAATGCAGACACAAGAATTTGTAATGTTTGCCCTAATCATGTTCTAGAAAGGTCTCTAATATAGTCCAAAATCCAGTATAGAGGGGGACAACTTTAGCAAACAGGGAGTTTTAACTTTTCATGCTAGTTTTTTTCTGAAGGCTCAATAGTACTGATAACTTTCAAAAGCTTTCTGGAACTTGCTTTTAGCCATTGCTGGTAGCCTGACTTTACATGGTAGGATTAACTGAGGATACTTAACAAGAGCTGGAAAAGGTTTTCTTTGGCTGTTGTTTAGATTTTTTTTTTCCTCTTGATTTAGTTTTAATCTAATCTCTTCTGGGCACCAAGCAGAGCTGAAAAGTGAGCGACTTTTTATCTAAATTGAAGTGATAGCAATTGATCAGGTTTTCATCATCTGTCTTTGCTGTCATTGGAGCTTCTTCTGTGATCTGCAGTTGACTGAGACAAATGAAAACTTAATTGAATTCTTTAGCTTGCTAGATGTTTATAGATAGGTATGTTGAAGCATAGTGATGTGGGACAGAGTTCTGTTTTTTGCCATGATTATAAAAGGTTTATTGATTACATTGAAAGCAGGCACATATTTGACTTCTGTGAAAAAGCAGGATGAAACAGCTTTGTGCCATGGCTTGGGAGTTGGTCATGATGACTGACAATAGAACAGAGAACTGGGTCATCCTGGATCCTGGTAAGGTTTGAGGTAGTGTTTCTCTCCCACCTTTTCATTTTGTTCCTGAGTCCAGGACTGAGAAGATTTTTAAGGAATGCATTTTGCAAAAATATGCTGGTCCCACTACCTCTGTGGAGTTTGGTAAATACCTTGTAGGGTCTTCAAAAAGTATTCCAACATTTTGGTTTTACTTCTGTTTCAGTTTCCCTCACATATAATTGACATTAATATGGACATCTTATTATACAGGTTTTGCACCGTTAGAACAACAGCACCACTGTGCGCTAAGTAGACAAGCAGCAGAGAGAAAGTGAGCCTTGTCAAATGAAAATTAACTTCTGAAATGTTTGTGAGTAATAAAAAGCATGTAAAAAGCATTTACGAGAAAGGCTTCATTTTTGTCAGCTTCCAGAAGTATTAGCTTAAACTGGAAAAGCAGAGATTTTAATTGCAATATGCTGCCTGGTCACTACAAAAAGTTTTCTGAGGTCTCGTTCCAGGTAGATACATTGTGAGGACCATCTCCTCCAGTCACTGTGTATTGATTCCATCAACACACAGGGAATTCTTCTAGTCCAAGTTAAATATTAACATAGTTTTCTGCTTGCAAGCTCTGTGCTGCTTTTTAACTTAGTAAGCTTCTTTACCAAGGATTTGATTGAATGTGGGAGGCAAAAACCCAAATCACCAAAATAATACATTGAACTTCAGTTTAAGTTTGATCTTATTTAGAATAGAGCAGAGTATAATTTCTTTTCATTGAATAATTACATTTCCAGATATCATGACATTGGAACAGATTCAGGAGTTTGGGGGTATATATGATATTTATTGTGCTAAATGTCCTTGAATTCTTCTTGCTAATTCACCATATGTTTGCACAGCAGATCTAAACATTAGAGCAAACATTGACAGCTTATGTTATTAGGAAGCATAGGAGAAAGATCTAAGAATCAGCAAAGGCTGTTATGTACCACGAAGGTAAAAGCTTACCCGCCCCGCCCCCCATGTGTAGCTGGCTTTTCTCCCTGTATTCAAGGGCAGAAAAATGCTTGCTCAGAACAGCCTTTTTTTTGTTTGTTTGGATGTTTACCCCTTCTCCTTCTTAGTGATGCTTACTGAAGTTAACCAATGGAACACTTTGAAACATTTATTCACTCACAGTCTATAAATTACAAGAAGCAGCTGAGCCTTCGTTGGGCATTTTTAATATTCCAGGCGGGTAAAAATAGTTTCTATGAGCACTGGAATTTAAATGTTCCTAACACTAATCAAATGTTTCCAGCAGTCAAGTAAACAAATCTTATTAACGTTATGGGTAAAACTGGAATATATTTCATAGTAGGAAGACAGGTTCTAGGAGACAGTAGCTTCTTCTGCCCCCTGAGAGTGTTATTAATTCAAATCACTCATCAGTTGTACCCTGTCATTTAATCTGAATGAGTGCTTGTAGTATGAAAGCTGCTGTGGATAGCACTGTCCCTTTCTAGTCTGAGGAGTGTTTATTTCTTTGATAGTAGAACATGGAATCATATTCACCAAGCTAATAAAATGTTACAGATGCTGTCACTGCATGCAAAATCTAAAGTTATGTAGATGTATCGGGTTTGCATGGCAAGGTTTTGGTAGCGGGGTGCTACAGGGTGGCTTCTGTGAGAAGCTGCCAGAAGCTTCCCCCATGTCCAATGGAGCCAATGCCAGCCGGCTCCAAGCGGGACTCACTGCTGCCCAAGGCCGAGCCCATCAGTGATGGTGGTAGCACCTCTGGGATAACGTATTTAAGATGGGGAAAAAGTTACTGTGCAACATGGCAATTGCAGCTGGAGAGAGGAGAGCAGTAAAATATGTGAGAGCAACAACCCCGCAGCCCCCCAGCTCAGCACAGGAGGAGGCGGGGGGGCTCCAGGCACCAGAGCAGAGGTTCCCCGACAGCCCCTGGTGAAGCCCACGGTGAGGCAGCTGTGCCCTCAGCCCAGGGAGCCCATGGTGGGGCAGATCCCCACCTGCAGCCCCTGGAGGACCCCACGCCGGAGCAGAGGGATGCCTGGAGGAGGCTGTGACCCCTTGTGAAGCCCTTACTGGAGCAGGTTTGCTGGCAGGACCTGTGGCCCTGAAGTGGACCCATGCTGGAGCAGTTCATGAAGAACTGTGGGAAGGACTCATGTTGGAGAAGTTCCTGGAGAACTGTCTCCCATGGGAGGGACCCCAGACTGGGGCAGGGCAGAGTGTGAGGACTCTCTGTCTGAGGGGGAAGGGGCAGCAGAAACAATGTGTGATGAACTGACCCCAGCCCCATTCCCCATCCCTTTGCACTGCTGCGAGGGAGGAGGGAGAGAATTTGGGAGTAAAGTTAAGCCTGGGCAGAAGGGTGAGGTGAGGGGAAGGCTTTTTTAAGTTTTGGTTTTATTTCTCATTATCCTACTCTGATTTAATTGGTAGTAAATTAAATTAATATTTTTCCCAAGTCAAGTCTGTTTTGCCCGTGACAGCAGTTGCTGAGTGATCTCTCCCTGTCCTTATCTTGACCCACGAGCCTTTTGTTATATTTTTTCTCTCCTGTCCAGCTGAGGAGGGGAGGGATGGAGTGACTTTGGTGGGCACCTGGCATCCCCCCAGAGTCAACCCACCACAGTAATGAAATAGACCTGATTATGTCTCTGAGCGTTCAAAGGGATATCTGTGAATTACTGTCATCAATTATTCCTACAGCTTAATAAGAAAAGAGCAATAATGAATAGCCTTAAACTTCAGCAGGAGGGAGAAAATCCTTATTTTAAGAATAATCAGAAAGCTTTGCACTCTGGTGGTGAGATATACGGACAGACAAATTTGTCTCTTATAATTTTGAAATTATTGTCAGATTGAGGGTTTAACCACTGAACCTGCTCTTTATATAGAGGAGCCATGAAGGGAGGACTGGAGTAGAGAAGATCAAAGAATGGCCTGCTTTCAGAAATAAAGGTATACTGGAAGAATGCAATGACTTCACAGCAAAAATCTTCCACGTGTTCAAGTTATTAAGTCCCAACGGAAGGTACCCCAGCTTTTTCATGGCTGGTAAGACTCCATTTCAGTTATAAGAAAAACGGATCCCAAATTTAAATTTTATTTTTGTGACTCCTCAAAAAAGAGGATAAGGTATTTGCCAAGTTTCAAACTCTACAAAGTCAGCTCAGCCCTCGTAGGAGCAATTATGCAATAGCAAAGGCTGCCAAGGGCTGTTTTGTAACCAGTATCACTGGAATATGCAAGACTCAACAAGATGGTTATCTGTCAGGGGTGGTGTAGGATTAGTGAAATTATGCTGCAGGAGGCTTGGATTTAGATAGCCTTTGAAATCCTACAGACTGAAATTTTTCCTAACCCAGATGATTCTAGGAACACATTGTAAGAGCTGTTCCATAATGAGGTCAGCATCAAAAATAAGTTCTATATTTTTCAAAATATTTTAAACATTTTTGTTAATCTTTCATTCTTTCTTGCAAAAGAGGTTTGTGTTTGCCGGCATGAATACATTTTACATAAAGTGTCTGATATTAAAAATGAAAAAGAGCAGAAAAATTACATGTATGGAGTTTAATGATAATTAACTTTTAATAATGATCACTGGCTGTTTTCAGGTAACAGCAACTCTTTATAACCATTCTTCCATGAGAAGAATAGGTGGTCTGGAGTTGATTACTTGAGGCCTTTTTGCACCAAGGCAAAATTATGCAGTATCACATATGGGATTATCTGGCATTCACTGAGAAACAAGATGTTTACAAAAACATCTGTCCCTGAAACAGAGCCTTCAGGTAAGAATTTCCATCCTGTGTGGGACTCCGCATGTACCAAGGGCTTTTTCTTTTCACAGCTGTGGTTAGCATTCCTATGGGTCTGGTAGCTTCTGGGCAATGGATATATGAGGGCTGTTGTCCTTTACTGAAAACATTGGCTTCAGTGGAGCAGTGTATTATATTAACCCAATATAGAATGTGGTCCAAGGAGCTTTTCATTTCTGAAGAGGTAAGATAAACTTCCCAACTTGATCCACTTGTGAAATTGTGAGTCTTAAAACATTCTAGAATCACAGAATAATTTAGGTTAGAAGGGACCTTTTGGCATTCACCTGGTCCAAACCCCTGCTCAAAGCAGAGCAAACATCACAGTTAGACCTTGCAGTAAAGGATGAAGGAACACCAGAGCGGTTCATAGCCAGTATTGCAGAGGAAACATATGACCAATCTAAAATCCCCAGTGAGTCCTGGAAAAATGAAACTGCTTTTGTGGATGCTGAATTGATGGATACCCCTCAAACCAGTGAACGCCGCTCATGTTATCCACTTTTGTGTTAAATATACTGGTAACTCTTAATTTTGCCACTTCTTCCTGAAAATTTATTATTCCTCTGGTCACAATGCTACCTTACCCTTACTCTTCCAATTTATTTTAATTGATTTTTTGCATGATTTTTTTGTTCATAATCTATGAATAGATAATCTGTAACAATACTTCCAGTTTTGTCTTCTTCTCAGAGGTCCATGTAGATTTAAAAAGTGTCAAGGAATCTCCTTCCATGGGACCACTTGTTCTTTCTTTTTGAATGAGCCAGTTCAGTGGCCCATCCATACTAGTTTTGGGGTGGTCTGGCAAGCAGAGTTTGAATTATATGTGGAGCAACTGCTGTTTCTGTTGAAGCAAGACTATCCCATGAAGGATAAATTAACTTTTGGATTGTCTGGAATAATTAAAAATAGTAATTCATAAATTTTTCTCTTCTCAATTGCTCCAGACTCTTGTGAGACTGATACGACCACAATTTATTTCATATAGCTTTAATTATTTTGCAAAAGCATACAATATGACAGCGAAGGTAACTCCTAATGATAGATGGACACCTCCAGAGGGCAAGTCAGCTGCCCAGGGCTGGTAGTCTGCAGTGCAGGATTTCTGTGCTAATGTATGTCCCCCTGACCTGGCAAACCATTTTGACTGAGGGCTTGAGTATATATTGAGCTAGTCGAGAATAGCCACTCCAGAATTCTTTCTGAATAATTGTGTGTGTCGCTGTATTTATTCCAACTACATCTCCCTACATTCTCAGTTGTTCCTAGTTGTTCATAACGGCCACTTAAAATTCACATGCTCTTTTAATTGCAGTTGAAGCATACACAGGCTCTAAGGGAGTCAGTAATGTTAACATTAGTCTTTTCCTGAAGTTACAGTTAGTAACTGCTTGCTAGTAGGTGTTTTAGGCAAAATGCTATAACCTGGGTTTATCACAGCTAATTCTAGCCGTAGACTGAGGTATCACTGCTAAGGATATGCTGTTTTGTCCTCTCTCTGCAATTAGTTGCCTGTGGATCAGGATTACCCAGAAAGCCAGTCAGCATGTCTGAAGTATGTCTGTGTCCCTCTGTGATAGCAGAAGGCTCCTGAGACAGGAGGCTACTGTGTAAGGTCCTCAGTTAAATGCCAGTGTTCTGTGGGTTGAATCAGGACCAGTAAGACCTCCATCTGCACAGAAGATGATGATCAGACTTATGCTTTGATTGATATATTTATGTAGCCTCTAGGACACCATGGCTTTTTCCAGGTCTCCTAGTGTGGTTTTATTTTCTACAGTTCTCTTTGTAATTTTTAAGAAAAAATTTACTGTGTAGTTTCAGTATCACTGAAGCAGTGATTTCTGCCCTGCTTTCAATTTCATCGTAGTGCGGGCACCAAAATGCTGTGATTTTTCAGTTCCAGTTAAACTTGTAGTTAGTATGTGGTATCTCAAAATGGAGCAAGTGAGTGTGTGTAAGGAGAATGATGGTACTTGTGAAAGAAAGTGTTTGTAGATAAATGCAGAGGAAAGAACCGAAGACACAGGCATGCAAGAGGAAACCCAGAGAGTTGATTCAGGAGAGTAAAGAAGCAAAAGACAAAGGCATTGTCTTGAACGGGATTGCAGTTTCTCAGATCTGCTGGGTAGTGAGTCGTGGTGGCTGAGTGACCTCATGAAACTTCTGTTCATACTGCAGGTGGGATGTAAGTTGAGGCAGCGATTTCTCTTGATTCCATACCTACATCTGACAGAATTTGCAAGCTGGAAACTGAATTCAAACAAAATGCTCTAGCTTGGCATGAGGAATGAGTAATAGTCATCTGGGTACTGCAGTTCCTATGGTAGCGCTGGAATACCATGGTGCAAGGTAACAGTGAACTGTATCCTCTGACGAAACCTGTTGTCTTTTGTATGAAATCCTGGTTTTGTCTGTGAGGATATACATCAAGGCGATGTTCTTCAAAGACAACCCTCTCTTCTCCCTCTCCAGGCTCCCCACCTCTCCAATAAATAGGGATATAGCTTTCATCAGCAGCTCCAGTGCAATTAAAAAACCCACTCATACTTAGACTCTAATGACCTTCTGCTTACTTTTATCTTTGAGGCTCAAGGAGAGAGCATCTTCATTACAAAAACTGTGAGACTCATCTAAATTATCTATTGACCTTCTGGAAACAATCCAGAAGGTGATAGCCATTCATTTCTGCACACAAAGGGAAGAGGTAGGTGTGAGCCAGGAGCATGTTAGGGAAGTGAACTTTCTAAGAGTGTAATGTATATTTACAGGAACTATTTGTCAGGTAATTTCAGGCAGACCTGTTTGCATCTGATGCATCTGACTGTGGTTAATTTGCAGAAAATAAATCCTTAAGTTAGTCAACTAAATTCATCAGGATAAATTTTCCCACCCCATCGGCATATGTTCCTATTTTCTGTCATGTGGAAAAGCTTTCCTGGTGCGTTTAACCTTACCATTTAGCCACGTGACATTTTCCTTCTTTATTTAGTTAGAGCCAACAATGATAGATGCTTCTGGTGAAACTAGTGGGGAAACTCCTGTGAATTTCCATGAGGATTTTTCTCTTACAAAATAACCTTTCTGAGGAAAACAATATACATTTAAATTTCTACTTTGTGTTAGACAGTGAATGTAAAAATTGTGACCATACCTAATTAGATCACATTCTCCATTACACTGTTTTCCTGTTATTTGACCTGTACTTAATTAAGGAATTACCATTTCTGGGTTCATCATTTTACATGTGAAACTTAAAATTTCCGTATCACCTTGAGCTTATATTTTGATAAAAATGTAAATATTTCTTCTCATTTTAACTAGTTCCTTAACTCTGATGCCGATGGCAATAGATGGATTTAATCTTTTAAAATTCTTTTCTGTAAATTGTTAATCAAAATATTAAGAATAACCATCTGATATAAATTCCATGCGAAACAATTCATGCCATGTTATGGTGAATGGATACTTTAAATTCTGATCTTCTGCTTTCTGTCTATAAACCAATTATTTAGTCTTATAATTTTCCTTATCCAGTCTCAACATTTTCCTTAGGGCAGCTTATATTTAATACTGTATGCACTAATCCATCAAGTGAAAAATTGTCAAAGGCTTTCTGAGAGTCTGGATATCTGTTGCTGCTATAGTTTGTGTCAGTGGCTATTTCCCCTAGAACCTTGAAGTTAATAAAATATTTTGATGTAATTTGGTTCATAAATCCAATATGATCTGGTTTTATACATCTTTATGCAATTAATACATCTTTTATATCTTTAACACTTCTGCTACTAGCTTTTTTAACTGTTTCAAGTGGTGCTGAGGCCAAGTTAAAGACACTGGATTTGAAGAAATAACCTATTTGAATCTCAGTGAGTTCTGGAGAACATTATTTTTTCCACTATTTAGTTTTAGAGCACAGGTATGTAACATTCTGTGAAGCAGTATCCTTGGTAACATGTTAGCTAAGTGTAAAGTTAAATTAAACGCAATTTTTTTTTTTTTTTGTGTACTGATATGAATTTTTTATCCTTAGCCTGATACGTTCTTGCAGAGTCTATTAGTGTATATTTGAATATGTATAAAAATCTGTATGACCCACACAAAGAGAAATGAGGAAAAATGTCACTAAAGAGCAGTAACAATTGCTTAGAGCTGGAGAGCAAGTGAAATCAGAACCAAGAGAGTATACCAAGACACTTCGAAAGGGCCTTAGCGGCTGAGAAAAGAAGTGCTAGATATAGTAGATGCAGATGACAAATTAGAAAGGTAACCAAAAATAATGATAACTGATACTGTTGTGTTTATATGGATACTTTTTCTTTTTCTTTCTTGCAAATTTTAGATGTGTGTGTGGGTTTGTTTTTTTTTCTTTTCTCTTTTTTTTTTTTTTTGTAAGTTTTTTATAATCCAGCCATTCAACAGCCTCGAGAGTCAAAACATCTGCCTTGGAGATGTACTCATATTTTGATGAGCCTTAAAGTATCATGATTTTTGACATAATGTTGAAATGAAATCTTTGATGCTTGACAGCTGCTGGCTGCATGGAATGCTCTTTTTTTTTTTCTTTTTTCCCCTCATTCAGCATGATGTTTACTACACATAATAGAAATATGCGTCATTTTGAAGAACAGTTTTAATTCCCTTTATCCAAAAAGCTTTCTGTAAAAGTGATAAATTCATAGGAGTTAACATCTTTTCGGTGAAGAATGCTGGCAACTTTAACAGCTGTCTACGTATGTGTGTGAAAGTGCAGACTAGTGATAAAAGGCTGTGTGAAGTTTTGCACATGATAGCAGAAAGATGCCATCAGATGTAATGCTGGAACTGACATTATCGTCTTGGCATCCCTGACCAGTGCATTAGAGAGGAGCTACAGCTGGGCGGCTGTCAGGCTTCGTAGAAACAAAAGCAAATGTCCCACCGAAGCAGTTGCAAATGCTGTTACAGTGCTACTTAGGTAAACTGTAGAGCCAGATGGTATGGCTCATATGGGTCATGCGTATGGGTGAGCAGCGCAGGAGTAGTCCCATTGTTGCAGAATTTCTGTGGCTACGGAGACTTGAGGGAAGAAGTATGACCATGTAGCATAGGAGGGGACAACTTCTGTTGGCAGTAATGGCTGCCATCTCTAATCTGTAGAGTGATCACAGACCCAGTTATGACTGATAGTTTACACTGATGCTATGACAGCCCTTAGGGCAATTTCTGTGCAGCATTTTATCTTGTGTTTATTAAAGGTGGCATCTGCCCAGCTGCTCTTCACCAGCGATAATCACTTTTCACTCAAGCTAAAGAGAAAGAACAGTGACCTCTGCCTTTATGTGGTGGTGGCAGGAACAATAAGAAGCCAATGTCCAAGACTGGAAAAACCAAACACAAACTAAAACCAATGGGATAAGAAATTTCCGAGGGAACACTTGCCAGTTCAGCTGATCTTGGCTGTCTGTGGATGAGGTGCATCAGTGACCAGAAAGCTAAATGAATAAAGAGAGGCAGAGATGGCAACAGGGAACGTGGAGATGTTTGTAGAGCTTAGATGTATAGTACTTAATGGAAGGGCAGATTTAGATTTCAAAATAATTATATTCACCTTTGGTATTGTTTTTAAATTTTGTTCAGTAAAATAGGACTTCGTATACATTCTTTCCTCCTCCAAATAGAAGCAAGTGAGCAAGGCCCCAATTACTGGCAAACGGGAAACAAACTTTCCTTAATTTAATCAAGCCTCTGTACATGTGGCAGATTTTCAAATGTGCTGAGGCCTCATTACTACTTTTGGGGTCCTGTGAGGTTCTGAAAATGCTGGCCCTGAGCCAGCAGCACAATAGATTGTGTGAGGGCTTTTAAATACACAAATAGCAGCATGGCTGCAGTGGGACCGTTTACATGCTTAAATTAAATGTGTGCTGAAGTGCTTCACTGCTGCAAAGCCAGAATGCCTGATGCCTTGTAGGACCGAGTCCTTGGATATCTAATTAATACATTTCAGTGCCAAAATGGGGACAAAATTCTTTTGAAAACCTGTCCGCTGAATTGGATGTCTAAATGTTGAATGATGAGTTTTCCTGAGAATCTAGCCTTTAAATATCAACCCTGGTAATTTTTACTGATAACCACTTCAGCAGAAACATGCGGTCAGTATTTTTATTCCAATCTTACACGTCATTTACATGTCCTAAGGTGGAGGATTTAATACAAACTAAAAAACGCATGGGCTGCTGTTGTTTATTGATTTTGTGGCTTTAGACACACAAATGTAGGTCTATTCTAAACAATGTAAGGTCTAACATTTAGTTCAATAAAAATACAACACATTTCTGAAAAGGAAGTTGTCTTTGAATTTTAAAATTAGTCTTTCCAGAATGTCTCAAAATCAATTTGCAGTAGTGTAGTCATTGCAATACAGATTATATCATGTTCGTTTTCATGTGCATAGGGCCTCGGATCTGGTGCTAAACCAGTATTAGCCTTTGCTCTACTTGCTTTTAGGAAGCACTGTACTGCTAACTGCTAATTCATGGATGCGGCTAAGGCTGTATTTATCTATGCAAGGTTTATTGGTTGTGTTATGCTTACAAATTTCCATAATTAAGACTGCAGATTCCATAATTACAGCTGCAAATGAGCCATTTTGCCAGAGCTTATTTGACTATTGAATTAATAAAAAAGGGATATTTTTGGGGGGTGATACTGCTTCAGTTACACCAGGATTTTTATTGGTCTATCAAATTCTTTTCTACTTTTTTAAAAGCTATGGCATTGAAAGTTTCCGTTGTGGGCAAGTCTTAGGTTTTGTTTAGTTTTCTTGAGATTCTATTTGCTACCTTGCAGAAAACCCCAGCCATTGAGGACTTTCTTGGAAGTTGAATATGAAGCTGCATTTAACTTGGCTATCCTTACATATGTATTAAAATATAAGCATACTGGAATAACTTTATGGCTGTTTTATATAAAAAATGAGGAAATCTTGGTATTATGCAGCAAAATCACAATTACGAGCAAGCAGTTTAAACAATTCTTCTTTTTTCTACATTAAAAAATACTGTCCTATAGTATGAAAGATGTTTATGAACCTTATTCATCAGCAAGCTATGGTTTGTAGTTTGTGACAATCTTATAGGCACAGAAGTTGACTCAGCAGCATAGGAATTTCTCTAATGCATCAGAAGCGGTTCAGGCTTGTAGTTTTGCCACTAAGAAGGACTGGCTTTGGTATTTTCTAGAAAGTTTTCCTCTATTAGTGATGAGTCAAAAATCAAAAAAAGGAGAAGTGATGTCTGAGTCCTCTGAATCCTCAGCATGGCACATAGTGAGCTCAAGATTTTGCTACTTGTCAGGCTGAAGAGATCAGGACAAATTCAAAGTTTGAGTCCTGTGGAAAGAAAAAACCACACTGTAGTAATATTTACCTTCAAAAAGGGAAAACACCTAAAAATGAGAAAGCTTCTTAAAAAGAAATTTAAAAGAGCAGCTGACAGGGTAAAATGATTAAAGACCCTACATTAGAGGCTCAGAGTAAAAGTGTACTACCTAACAAAGAAAAAAATTAAAAAAGAACCTATTCCTAAAACCAGCTTGGCCAGCAGTACAGCAACAAGATACTACTCAGAAGTGCAAATAGCAGATCAGCAGGACGCGATGAATTATGTCCCAGGATTCACAGTGCCATTGCAGGTGTTCTAGGAGAACTGAAATATGGAATCCTTAAATTATTAGCTACAGCGTGAAATTTACATTCTAATCAGTCTCATATTAAACGAATGAATAGTGTTAAAATGTGTTGCCTTCTTATAGAGTAATAACTAGTTAAAAATTAAAAACAGGAGGTAGAAAAAATTACAGGTTTTCATAAAGTCTACAGTACAACCTGAACTATTCAACATATTAATTTAGTAAAAGTTTATGATGAACTCCTAAACGTAAAGAAGTGGGGGGATACAGCTTTTGAGTCAGGCTATACCTAAAATGCAAGTTGTCAAAACTGGAAGGGTACCATAGAAGAAATTTTTATTTTGTTTCTATAGCCTTTCCTCAAATATCCTGTGCTGCCCACTTTCTGGCACAAGGTTGACTTTCAGTCTGACCTTGTTTGGCCAGTTTTATGTTCTTATGAGTCAAGTGTGCTCTAGACTATTTTCTTCGTTTGTAAGATTACTTACATGGGGGAAAAAGTCTGGTAGTTGCAGTGATTGTTTCAGTCTGGATTCTGTGGAGACTGTGTAGAAGGTTTGTTACTTTTACTAATTAATTTACAGAACTTTTTGTCTGGCAGTGGTTGCTGAACCCTGTCAATTCACTGTTCCAGTATTTCTCTGTCACTCAGAGTGCATTAATTTTTCTATACTCCAGTCTAATATCTCTAAAATACACATCTTAAGAAGTCCTTTTCATAGGTTAGTTTAGGCCTGAAACGACTAGATGTTTTTTCACACATCCAGTATTTCCGAGAATGGATCCTGATTTCTTTCTGAGAGAGAGAAGCGGGCCTGATATCTTTAAACATTTCCTATCTTCTTATATATTTTCCTGAAAAAATAATGATAAAAATGTCAATTAAAAGATTGCCTGATGATTCATTCCAGCAAACCATACATACCTCAGACACTGCAGACGTACGCACTATTGAGTCTCTATTTACAAACTGGCCATGCAAATTTTATTTAAAGGCTCTGAGGCCCTGCGGTTGCTGAATAAACATCTAACAGTAACAATATGTTTGATAACGTGAGTGCCAGTGCTAACGTAATTCCACTTCAGGATATCAAGAATCCCAGACACCTTCTTCCCACTTAATTTCTGTATTTAATTTGTTTGCTCAAGTAACACAGTACTTTGGATTATAATAGAGACCAAAAGGTCTCAAACAGTTTGTTCCGTGGAGCAAACCAAGAAATGCAGAAGAGGCCCAAACATGTTGAATATACATCATGAAGCACAGCCACTTTTTTGCCATTTTTTTGATAACAATTTGCTGACATGAAAATTGACTAGTATGTAGTGCTTTTGAAATCATCGTGTACTGTGAATTCTTTAGTTTGCATGTGGGAAATATCTAATGGTAGCAGACTGCTTATTTTGGACAATGTAAAATGACCTGCTGTAAGCATCTTAAATGAAATGCTGGCTGAATAATCCTGAGATTAATTACAACTCTGAATAATTTTCTACTGTGCCTGCCATTTGGTAGCTAGCAGCCAGAGCACGTGGTGTTCATTGGTGACTGGTTTTGTGGTACATGCATGTGCATCCTCTGAATATTAACAAAATACACATTTAAGGTGGGAACTCATCATTGTTTGGCAATAAGTTTATCAGGTAAACTCTGATGAGCTCATCTCTTCTGAACAGTATTGCAAAATCTCAGGGTACTGAAACTGTTGAAGTTGAACCTGTCTAATACTCAAGACTTCTATTTAGCCTAAAGTCAACAGGTGCTAGGCTTTTGCCTTTCTGCTTCCATCTGATCAGGTCAAAACTTTCCATATATATGAGCTGCCTGTTTTTTTATTTCCTAAACAGAAAAATCTATAATTTCATAAAAATAACATAACTTAAAGTTTCATTGTCTCTGATGTATTCTTCAATATCAGTTATCTAATCCGTAGCCAGGAGATTCTCCATTAAGGAGACTTTAAATTAAACAAAACATAGTTGCCCCAGATGATCAGAATCTTGGGAAGATGCATCATGAAACTACAAATTCTGCAACTTATTTTTCCTTGATGACTTGATTTCTTTGCTACTCTTTGATACCTACTTTCAAAATTTCGGCTGTAGCTGAAGTAAACAGTAGATATGATGTAGAAGATAACTCTCTATCAACTCCAGAGAGAAGCCATAATGGCACAGATAATTCCCTCAGTAAGCAATGATTTCTTGAGATGATAATTTATGTGAAGTTTGTGTGTGCTGTGTGTATTTAACCAACAGGACTGAGCATTTACGGCTTATAGAGGGTATATGCATTTTGATTACGGCTACGGAGTGTTTTTCCTTTCTGTTCTTCTGGAAGAATGCACTAAAATCTCCCCTTTTCCCAAGGCTGAGACGCCAAACATTCATACCTAATTTCTGTCAATATGAATGCCTAAAGAATTCTTTGAAAATGTCTCATTCACTTTGGCCCTGAAAATTTTTCTGGAATTCATCAAGTGCACTGACTATCTGAATTGGCCAGTTGCTTGTAAAAACTGAGCTCACTGTCATCTCTTCAATTCAGCAATGTAGAATGATGCAGCATAACTTTGGGAAACAGCAGCATTAAATTAGAGATGCAAGCTGCAGACTGTAATATTAAAAATGTGTTCTCCTACTGTGGCCTAATTTGCCTTTTTCTTTTTATGCTGCTAATGTATCTGAACCCACACTGTGAGCAGTGTGTAATAAGTTTCTAGGCTTTTGGCATCTGTTATGGACAAACTGTGGATTCTTTGCAGCTTCAAACAGCAAAAGAAATGAGAAGATCGATGGAATTCGTGTCTAGATGTGTGACATGGAAATGTGCCTAAACAAATGTAACTTTACAGCAGGAGCACTTAAAATTGTGTTGAGACTAAAAAAACCCAGATCTTGCTTATCACATGAATTAATTAACTGCAAAACATTTCTTTCTGCCATTGTTACGCGAAGTAAAGGGCTGGGGATTTGAATACTGTAATTCAGCATATAAAACTGCTGTCAGAACCTCTGGCTCAGGAAGCCCTGAGACCACAGGATGCTGGAAGTGTAACCAGGGGAAGGATCACTGCGTGCTTTGCCTTGCTCTGATACTTTTCCTTAGGCATCTGCTACTGGCTGCTATCAGAGCCAGGATATCCAACTAGATAGACCTTGAGTCTGACCCGGCATGGCCGCTCTTATGTAAGAATACATGTGATCATGGGTGGTTTTGATCTCCAGCCCCTTCCAGGGCTGGATCACGACTGAGGATGAATGAAATTGTGACCGGAGTTAATTTTAAAACACTTATTCAGGTTTGGAGTCATTTCAAGGAATGTTGTGCTGTCCAAAAATATGAAAATCCACTGGATATACAGTCCTACTCAGAAGAAGTAAATTATATATGTTCGTATGTTCTAGAAGGATTTGGAATAACAAAGAAATTGTTTCCTTGTGTTTCAGCAACATGAGATACCTTGATCAGTGTTATATACTTAACTTACTATACCCTTCCAGCATAGGCTGATATGCATGTACCTCAGTTCTACAGTAATAATCTGAAAATAAACATATTTTCTCATTCTCCTTGTCTTTTTTTTAATATTTTTTTCTTTGTAGCAATATCCCCTAGCATTTATAGTTGAAGCATATAACACAAGGAGTCCCAAGTTTCTTTGAGGGTCTTTAGGGATTGCTGCATTGCACACGTAACCAATATTTTAAGCTGAGGTGCTGGGAGCCCGTTTTTCTGAGGTTATGCAGTCTGTTTGTGATGCAACTTCTCTTTCCAGATCATAGACCTTTACCTAAGCCTGTAAAAGTGGAAGTTAGAGTTTTGCTGGCAATGGAATAAATAATTCATTCTTTTGTTTAAATAATACACCCTCTTTCCTGAATCTCTGCTGTCGGGAAAGTAGGCTTGGCCCTAGATTATTGTCTCTTGGTGACTATACAAGAAAAAATGCCTGAATTTGACACTGTCTGTCAAATTGCTTTGCTCACGCCCACAGTCAGGGAAAACTGCCCTGGAAGGGGGCAAGTCAATTCAGATTTGGTTTAAAGAGAGCATGGTCAAGTGCTGCTTTAACTGTAGCTATTCACATTGCAGTGAGCAAAAAGTGGAGAAAAGGGGTGAATAGCATTGTCCTTGTAGAGCCAATAGCTATTTCCAGTCTCTGGCTTTAGACTGGATACTGTTTAGACAGAAGCAAGATGTGTTGGGCAGCTGATGTCAGATAAGGAAGGTTCACTGTGAGCACATATTTTTCTTAGTATTGACCTTTCAGATATTTAAACCAATGTTACAGCAGTATAAATTCTCACATAGATGACCAAGCTGTCCTTTGATTAGTGCCTAAGAAGTACCAGCTATAATTAAAAATATAAAGAATAGTATGTTATGGTTTATTTGCTGTGGGAAGGGCTTCTTATCCCATGCGGTTTGGTACTGCTGGGCTGACCAAATTAGGTGCAATTGTCCTTCAAATGCCCTTTGGATAGCTTGATCTAAAGGTGGCAAGTGAACAGGGAGCTACATCTATTCTGCAGTATGTAGACCAAAAAAGGAGAGAATGTTGCAAAGGAAGCAGGAAGTCTGAGAAAGTCTTGATTTAATTTCCATATATGTTTATTCTAAAGATACAGCAAGTACCAATATGAAAAAGCTATTAAAATAATCCAATTTCTCCCCTTTTTCTGGAATTTTGCTGATTAGAACTCCTTCTATAACAGGGTTGGGGTTTTTTTGTATGTGTGTGTGTTTTTGGTTTTCTTTTTTCTTTGCGCCCCGCCCCCCACCCCCCCACCCCCGAGTGTTATGTTTCTGTGCAGTTGTATGAGCCTGTACTTAAAACTAATGCAAAAGGGAAAAGAAAATCCTGCAGTCTCAGGAGCACGTATCTGGAGGGGCACAGTTTCTGTTGAAATAAAGTTGTTAATGGAATTAGAATCACAGTGACATACTGTGAAAGGCTTCTCTTTATTACACCCCAAAGATTTATGAAGGAAATGGTCCAGACTCCTACAAATTCTTGTGAATGGTGAGGAATATATATGTTGGTGTGCTGGATGACATATATGTTATATATGCCGGATTAAAGCAAATGGATTTTTAGTGTAGATTTCAGTTGAGATGGCCTTCTGGAGAAGTTCACTGTCTTTCTGATACTTTTAAAATCCTGTTGTATTGATCAGGTGCTTGAGAGCAAGTGATTGAACTAATTCAGTCTGAATAAGTTTTTTCTGAGTCTTCAACAGACTTTAAAAGAGTAACCTCTGTCTACAGCAAATGAGAATCATGAATTTACTCAATTATCTCAACTCTCTTCTGTTGTTCATTTCAGATGCTTGTACTTTAAGCTAATATGATTTAGAAAAGTTATGAAGTGTGATAAATATTTTTAAGTGAATTTAGGCTTTGCAAAATATGAGGCTAAAAACTGAGTCAGGTACTACTGTTGTTAGTGGTCATGCAGGTGTTAGTGTGGTAACGATTTGCCTGGTCACCAGTTAAAAGTGACCTTCTCTATGGAATTTGGGTAAACTGACTGACCAATGTATATGAAAATAAGCTATTTTATTGCAGATATTCCAGAATAGCTTCTTATGCAGGGATTCTGTTATAGAATAAAATTTCAGTTTATGAGCAAAATTGTTACCTTACAATGCAGTTTTCTTGTGTCGTTCTAGGGTATTGTGTCTGCACAGGAAGGTATTCTGGAACAGGGGTGACAAAATATGTTGGTCTGAATCTTCACGTGGTCAAGACGCTAAGGTTAAAGGGGTTAGTCCATCCCTATTTTCCCTTCATACTGACATTTCCTATACAAGTGCCAAGATTGGTAGGGTGTCAGTGACAGAGCCAAATGTCTGTTAGGATGTGGAAGAGAATGATTCCTCACTGCCTGTAGCTGGGACAATACTGTTGGGAAAGGGTTTTTTTGTTTGTTTCTTTTTTATAAAAAGAGAGAAGAAAAATAAGGAACACAAGTGCTTAAAAATTTAGTCCTGAGCACTGGTTATTATTTTGTTTTTCTGAAAATGAAGCCCATATCTATCTTAAGCACTTTCATTTTCATGTAAGTCCATTAAAATTAGATTCCTAAATTAGGTATTGTATTCATAGTTGAAAATGACATTTTTCTGTTGTTCAGCATGAAATGTGTTGAAGCCTTCTCTTTTTGACCTAACTTGGAGCAAAACTTGAAGTTTTCCATGGCATGGGAATTCTGAGAAATTTTATTTTTAAAATGTTGAATCGTGGTAACCTGCTACTTAAGTGATTTTGCTTTGTTAGTATTGAAGCCTGCTACATATCAGTATTTTAAGGCAAAGGTATAATATAAATGAAGTGATGAATTAGAAATAAAATACAAATTAAAAAAATACAACAGAAATTTTTCATTAGAAGATATCATGTCTAAGATCTCATCAAAACTGCTAAAAACTTTGGGTTTTGTTAAAATTGCTTTTTCCAGAGAAAGTACCTGATCACATTTTCTTTGATCTAAAATGTTCTTAGATCAGTATGGTAGACATTTAAAGCATGAATTGAGCAGGTTGTTGCTTGCTATTACATGCCCCATTTTGAAAACTGGGCCTCCATTAATATCAATGAGGATTAAAGGTGAAACAAAACTTAGCCATCATTATCTGATGATCCATCTAGCCTGAAGATCAAGCATCTGCTTTAAAAAGAAGTCACTTCTTCACATTGCTGGGAACACCACCAGCAAACTGTTATCAATTCCAGGTGTAATGAGTTTGGAAAAAAAAAGAGAAGTACAAATTCCCTTTACAGTTGTGGAAGTACATAGGTGAATTTTTGTATATGGTATATACAATAGATCTCTAGGGCATATTTTTGCAGTTATGGGATTGTGGGGTTGTGGGATGGAGATGATGATTTCTGGTTCATTCAGTCCTGAGGAAGCATCTGTGGATATGAAAGAAGACAGTCCACCAGATATAGGATTTGAATCTCGCTGTTGGAATACATTATTACTTCGCTTTTCCTAGATCTGATACCTGAAACAGCCGTCAAACCGATATTTGTGGTTAGAAGAAGAAGAAAAAGACTTTGGTGGGATTTACATGTGATATTTTGAAAACACTGAGGACGGGTATGAGTAGTAGTAAACTGGGATGAGGCTGTGGAGGGTGAGATCAAGACTGTGGAGGGAAAGAGTCTTCAGAGATTAGATAAGCAGCCATAATTTTCAGGGCATACTTGATCACCATCTTGATACCTCAGAAGACATTGTGGTTCATATATCATTGGATTTTGACCTATGCTGGAATTTCTTTTTAGCAGAAATACTATAATGAATTGTCAAAACCCATATATGTTTTCTTAGAAACCTTTTGTCTTTATTCCAATGTAAGCAAGAGAAATGCTTTTACCATAAGTCTTTAGCTTTCCTATAACCCATGATTTTTGTTTTACTCTTAACATGCTTAAGCAGTGGGTGAAAGCTTTTTTCCTTCTGCTCTCCCTTGCCACCCCCCACCCCCTCCCTTTGTTGTTTTTTTTTTTACACAGTTTTAGGTGTTTTTCTTGTAATGTGGGGGGGGATATCCTACTGGCCAATTACTTTCTGTGCATCTTTAGGCCTCTCACATTCAATCACAGCATATCAATGGGACAGCATTGAACATTAAAATGCATGAAGTTGAATTAGACTGTTCAGCCCCCAAATGGCCCCATAAGCAGAAACCTCCTTGAAAGAACTGTCACTTAGTATGGAACCAGTAAATAATACGTATTTTAGGCTGAAAGCATAGAGGCATTTAACGTTTGAATTGTAATCATAAGTGAACGAGTATCAAAAACAGCGATGGAATGAAGCCAAGAATTTATCGGTTTTTCAAAACACCATTTACAAGAGGCATTTTTGATTTTTCTTTGCTTACACATTCACAGATATTATGCAGGCTGCATACTGAATCACGACAGAAAGATCTTTGGTGTGTGAGGTGGTGGGTTTTGTTTCTTCAGTTTTTTCTTTGCTGCTGTTTAATCTGGAATTGGTCCCTGTTCCCATTCATTTTAATTGTCTGCTATGAATTTAGAGGTTTTATGTTGGTATACTTGGCATACTTCCATTTTATCCTTCCTTGCCATGCTGGAAATGGGCTCTGGATCAGACATTGCAAAGGACATGCATTTACAATCATTCTTTTGAAAACAGGCCTATCCCCATAAGCACACATCTGCTTCTTGATGCTGCTTCACAACTCAGAGTGGTTGTCATAGGTGCAATCTTTCGGTGTCTAATAATAGTGGGTGAACCAATACTAGAGTGAGAAACTCTAGCTTTACTTTCATAGATGTTTTCAGACTATTTGTGAAGGCTATGCAAGAGCTATGAGCATGAAAGAATCTTTGCCTGATTGCCTCCATCCAGCATCAGGAGAATTTGGATACTGCAGAAGAAAGAGGGCTTTCTCCGTCTTCTCGTTTGAGATCTTTCTAGTCAATTGAAGTGTATGCCTTCTTTGTGTACTGACTACCATAACTTTTCTTTATAAATCAAATGCAACATATGTTGAGACACCTCCTGACAGGCATTGTGTTGTTCTTGCATGGATTGCTGATCAGTTACTTCATTGCAGAAGACAGTTCTTCAGCAACACTTTCTTGCTTTTGGTTGATCCCAGTAGCCCAGAGGAGTACCCTGCTTTGTGGCACAGGGCTGGTGTTGTCCATAATGGTCCTACAGATGCGTGGCTGTTTTAGCATGATATATTTTGATACTCTGGGGGAGTAGTGACATAGCATGGCCTTTTCCATTTTGTGTTTTTGACATCATGGCAGCAGTTATATTTTCCCTAATGCAAAGGGTCTTTCCAAACTTCCATAGAGAAATCTGATCTTCAGACTCTGTGTCTTATGCTAGGAAAGAAAATACTCTAATGGAGGGGAGGAGGATTCGGGTGTGAAAATGCATGCAATGTATCATATGGTGTGGGTGGACCTCTCATTTTAGTACATAATCACTGACTTTTAGAAGTAAGCCAATAAACTATTTTTCTACCACTTTGGTATATCTCATAAGCATGACCTGATTTTATTAATGTGCATCCGCCTGAATCCCACTGCACTTTTCTGCTTGAAAAGTGGGCCTGAAAGAGGCAGGAAATATGTCTGTAAAGTCTCTCAGTTCCTGCCGTGTGACCACATGAAAGTGAAGCAGAACTTGGCTTCTCCAGGAGAATTTTCCTAGTAATACTATAGAGCGAATTTAAAGGAAACCAAAATTTTTCCTTGTGTAAGTTTTGTTTTGCTGATGAAATCTGTGGTGCTTAAAATGGAAACCCTCTTTGGTAACTGAACAAAGCCATCAGGTATGTTATCTGACTTGACAGTCTGGTGTTTGATTAATCAAACTGTTAATTTGATTTTAAATGACTGATGCTCTTTTAGTATGTCTGACTTAAGTGCCTGTTTATAATTATGGTACTGAATCAAAGGCTCTTCCGAACCATTGTACAGATTAGTTTGGAAAGATGTGTTTTGATTTTAGTAGTTGTAAAAAAACTAGCATTGGTGTTTACTTTAAAGCACAAATATGTTCAAAGAAACACATAGTTAAAGTGATAAAGCGGTGCCCTCACACTTTTTATCTGAAAAAGGAATGCAAGGGTGCAATTTTTAATAAGTTATATAAACAGCACACTTTATCTTCTAAAGAGATAAGCAGTTTGGGGGCATTCATAGCAGTTTGATTGGTGGGCACTTAGCTTTGTGTAATGAACATATATCATGAAAAAGTTTTGTAAAACTGCTGGAGGTAGGCGATTTAATCTTGCATGCAGCTGTTTGCATCTTGTAATTTGCTGGGAATTTGTAAGTTCCTGGTGAACTTGGAAACTAAGTAGTGGTATCCTGTAGCATATAATAAAGCTGTGTGCTGTGGTGTATTTTCAAGTGGATTGTAGTGAATGGTCAGATATTAGAGTATCTGAATGCTTGAATATAAGTTAAAGTCAGGCTAAATAGTTAAGGTCCTAATCCTATAAAGACAGCCAAGCACATGCTTCATTGAAGTCATGTGTGTAGTCCCACTTGGTCTGATATTTATACAAACTCTTAAATGCAAATCAGATCTACCAGTTTCTGCAGGCTTCATGTATGATTTCAAGGTGTATATCTATAACATCAGGAGGCTGTCTGCATTTGAAAAAAACCCCACTAATTTCTGCAAAAAACACTTTTTTGAATTAGTTTAAATTATGGCCGATCACTAATGTGGTAAATTCAATGTCTAGTAAATGTACAAAATACTTTAAAAGTATCAGTCTTGGTATAGGAAAGAAAATGTCTGGAGGCATATATTTTTGTCTATTTTTAAACTCTACATGTCTCAGATAATACATTATCATCTCTAGTTTTCCTCATGAGCTGCTTGAATACCTCAGGGGTATATATTGCAATACTGTAACTATATAGCAGATAATCTGATCCCTTAACAATGACATTATTTTTTCCAAGTGTGTTTTTGGGCATTGTAGTTAAGCGGGTGTTTAAAAAAATATTCTAAATTTAAAAAAAAGGTTTTCCTTGCCTCCTTTTTTGGTTTCCCAGCTATATACAATATTAGGAGTCTTGATTTTCAGAGGAAAGATACTTGGCACTTTCTGGAAATGAATCCCCACAAAGGCGATTCAGGCTTTGTAACAGCCAAAATCATTAGTCATTCTTGAAAATCTTGGCTGAAGGACACTAGACAACACAATCTATTTCTGTAAGGTTTTCTCTTTTCTGTTTCTTTTTTCTCACATGACAATTTCATAAATTTTTCAGTCACTGCAGCCTTTCCAGAGTACACAGACATGAATTTCGACTGTAAAACCAAGCTAAATCACCTTCTTTATTCTTCTCTTTAGCTTTTCATATATCTTATAGAGCAGTATGAAAGGATAAGAAATCACTGTTTGTTCCTTAGCAAGGCATCTTTTTGGGAAAAAAATTAGTCTCTCGAGGAAAGGGGCATGGGGAAATGCAGTTTTGTCTGTCCCCTGCCCCCATCCAAACCCTAAACAGCTGAATATTCTCATTTAGCATTCCTAAATGACCCTTATTTGTTGGCATGTCACTAGTCTGGATTTTTTTATAACCTGTTTTTTGAAAGAATATTGAAGTTGGGTGAATTCATGGAGCTTGGAATGGGGTTCTGCAAGGCTGTGTCCCTTGACTGTGGTAAAGTGTATCCTGAGAAGTCTCAGGATAATACATGAATCTGATAATTTTTGGTTGCTTGGCTCTTATGTTCTTCCCATGTCAGATTCACAGGTTACTTCCAGTGCAGAGCATGTTTGTGAGAGCTGTGTATCCTGGACGTCCTCAGGACTCCAGGGTGAGTTGATTCCTGGGTTGTGGATGAAGAGTTACTCTGGGCTCTGTTTGACTTTTTCCATCTGTGTTCAAAAACACCACATGTTTGCAGTGGAGAGCCATGTCATTGTTCATTTATTCAACATCAGACTGTTGAAGATCCTTCCTGGGATTGCAATGACTTAGAAATGGGGTGAAGTTCAGGCTAGCTAGCTAGAAGTGTCTACCAGGAGCATTGAATGCAGTCCAAGGTGGCGGCAGCGGTTATGGCTCTGTGAAGCCATGGCACCAGTGAGAACGTGATTTTTCATAGTTTGCCTGAAGCCTACAGGGCCAAGTGAAAGACAGGAACATCTGTCCCATGTGTTTCTTGGGTTTGTGAGTAGAAATGTTTTTTGAGAATGAAGAGGAAAAAGGAATACCCTTTTACTGAAAGAACCCTAGGGACTGGGGCCAGAATTAATTTCAACTAATTGTAATACCCAGCTGAGATTAGGAGCCCTATTCTATAGCCCATGAGAAGCGGCAATTTTAGAGCAGCAACACTGAATTATCCTTTAAAGCTGTCTCTCAGCATTGACTTATATAGGGAACCTTTGTTGATGGGGCTCCTAATTAGGCACCCCAGAGAAATTCCTGCAGTTAGTGAGATGGATTTGGATCTCAGTGAAATAAAACTTCCTCAATTTTCTCTCCTGTACCTAGCAAAAAAATATGTCAAAGAACATAGGAGCATTTAAATTTAATTTAACAGAAAGGTATATTTTTAATCTGGAAAGTTGATCACTAAAACTTACTCTGATAAGTGCCTTGCCTTGCTTGGCTAAGGAGATGAGTCGAAGCATAGAACTTTTCTTTTTCCAGCTGATTTTCATTTCTACCACCTTTATTACTTCTGAGCATATTTTTACAGTCTGAAGTTACAAATTTCCATTTATATATCATAGTTGATGAGTATATCATATTTGATGGTGCTCTGCAGAAATATTGTTTCATTTGGATGACTCTCTTAAGGAGAAATAGAAGTAATGGTTCTATATTTACCTGAACTGGCAGCTGGAAAGTCCTGCAAAATATGAGGAATATTTAATAGACAATAATAATGCATATGAATAAACTTTCTTTTGTAACAAGAAAAGAATAATCTCTTTTCAGCAGTCCAAAATTTGACATTAGGTTATGGATATACTTCACTCACTCTCAATCTTGTTCTATCTAAACTTAAAATTTAGTTTTTGAAGAGCTTAATTATACTTCCTTCTTTTCAGTTGCATGTTTTATATGGATCTCTTGATAGGTCTGCACAAGTGTAAGAACTAGATTATTTTCAAATCAGATAAAATGCTGCAACATGGCAGAAGAGTTCTGTATGGACGATTTAATATTCTTAAAGAATGTTACTACCATACATTTAAAGAAGTCTGTGCAAATTACCAAGATTAAACCTTTGAGCTTGGAGTAGGCATTTCCTTGCAGATAGTGCTCTCCACTCTCTTCTCTAGCAGTGAACTCCCTAAGAAATTCTTTCATGAAGAAGACGTTTCTGTGGGGAAAAGGAGGAATGTGAAATGGTATATCCTGATAGGTTGCTGCTACTAAATTATTAACTGGATATCTAAGCATCTGTTCTGGCAGTTCCAGCTCTTGTTCTCCTTCAGGGCGGCTTTGGCTTTAAGTGTAATAATTGTTAACTGTGGCAGGAAGACTGAAAGTGAAAGGAAATGGAGTTTATACTTAACAAAAAAACTTGCTGCAAATCTCTCTTGTTCAGATGTCCTGACTTCATTCTAAATAAAAGTCTGTTCGTTATTATGGCAGTACTCAGGTCATTATTACTACTTTTTTTCTTCTGGTGAGGGGAAACATTGTTATATATGTAATTAGGAAATTGATCCTGGACTGCCTATGGACTGAGATCAAAAGCTATTAACGTCAAGTATTCATAGCTATAAATATACTGAGGCAGAGTATTTAAGCAAAAAAAAAAGAATACCTGTATAGATTTACTGCCACGTGCAGAGAGAAGTTACTGGTGCTAGGTCGCACTACTGGAAATTCTTTGGATATACACAGCATTTAAGGGTGAGGTTGAAGGACTAGCCTGTCATTCTATGGTTCTTCCCTTGTGCCCATGTATCTAATAGTTACTCACCATGATGCTGCAGTTCTCTGGATTAGGGCACAAATCCTTCTCTTTTTTTTCTTTTTTTTTTCTTTTGTGTCTGCATTAGTGAAGACTTTGCAAGGTGTCTGGTTGTCTTGGTGATTCTTGGAGCATTTGGGGAGTGGGGAGGCAAGAAGAAAGTGATATGTGTATTTCTCTCAGACCCTTATACATTCTCCCCACAGAAAATTCCAGTTCAGTTAATTTTGCAGATTTCACATTTCCCTTGTGAAAAATTGGTTGTTGGGTCTCCAGCTCCCTAGGCTGAATACAGTCAGTACAAAGGATTCAGTGATAACATGTTCAGGCTGTCCATCACTTTGTTGTGTTCATCTACTGTATTCCAGTAGGTCCTGGGTTTTTTTTAGCAATTATCTGAATTATACAAATGCTTTTTTTACAAAAATACTTTAATCTATGGGTTACTTATAAGTTATTTTGTTTACTTGCTGTTCATTACTTGAGGACAAATGGTATTATTTCTTCTCCTTGACAGAGCAACTGATTCCTCTGTTGATAGAGGAATTAAATCAGAGGCCATTCAAAATGTCTGTGTGGGAATATTCAGCATGTCTGGATGTATTTTTGATAAGTATTCACAAGACTTTGTCATGGTAACTTGCTTGCAAATGAAAATATACGCATGATTGTAAAAGAATTGTGGTCCAGCCAGTGTACACATTTTTGCCAGGGAGCCACCGCAGTACTGCTGTGGTATGGTCATGTACCATCCCAGTGGGGCATGAGGTGCTGAATGTGCTGGCATCCTGCAGGGCCACTTGCATCACACTATGATTTCACTGTACTGTGATTCCTTTGTATCTCTGGGATCCATTTGGCTCACTGTAGTAACGAAATCTTCTGTTAGGATACAGGCAAACTGAGCAAATGTTCATAATTGTAGCTAGAAAGAAGAAAATATGTATGAAATTAGTGGTGAGTAGCTGGTCACTCTGTAGTTCAGACCAAGGCTTGTTTAGGTTAACTGGATTATTTTTGTTGTCTACTATGTAAACTGGGATTGGATTCCCCCGGAAGGTTTTATGAATGCCATCTACAACCTAGTATTTTAAAGCTTTTTTACCATCTGATAAAAGTTTCTAAAATCTGTCAGTG
The DNA here is from genome assembly GCF_015220075.1 of Falco rusticolus. Classification (NCBI taxonomy): domain Eukaryota; kingdom Metazoa; phylum Chordata; class Aves; order Falconiformes; family Falconidae; genus Falco; species Falco rusticolus. The sequence continues at coordinate 64,952,405 of NC_051190.1, read as the reverse complement.
TGGGAGGGAGAATATTCCATTGAACACAGCTGTGCTGAATATGTTTTCTTAATAGATTTGTAGATGAATGTAAGAGACTATTATATTTATCTGGCCTGATGTTACTGAGATGACAAAATTTTACTCAGTGATACTTTTAGGAAGCCTATTACTTCTCTTTGAGTGGCGGTGTACAGTACAGGATCTATCATAAATACAGATACACAACTCTATGTACATGCAGCTTAAACTCAATGAATGAAAATTTGAAAATTTGGTTGTGGTCAAATTGAAGATGTGAATTTCCAGAGGGATTACAATTGCTAAAGGGTAACTCCAGCTAGGCAAGGCTGATGCAATTAAAAACAGACTGTTGCAGATACATTGATAATACTTCTAATTCAGAAACAGAGTTGGCATGTCTTCATCTATATTGTTTATTAAACCCCTGCCTTTTTGCTTTGATTCTCTCGTGCTGTTCTTACAGCTCCTATTTGATGAGGAATTAAACATTCAGGTTTGTTTCCTGAGTCTTTTCTTAAGCTTGTATCAGAGAAAACAGAAGAAAAACAAAGATTGTCTGGAAATTCTGAAGTAATTTAGTTTTATAAATCCTTTCAGGAGATCCTGTGTTTACTAAGTGAACGACATGGGGTTCATTTACTAAAGTGTTCTGAAGGACTTAGACAAATGAGAAAAGAAACATTACCTAGAGCTGCTGTTCTTTTCCAGGAACAAAAGTAAAACAAATCAGTGGCAGGATGAGTGGATCCGGTTAAATAATAATGTCTCTCCAGCAGGAAGTCTATCGACAGAAAGGTGAGACAGCAACACAATGACAATGCTCAGTGGATCAATTTCGAGGGTAAAAAACCCCATCCTACAACAAACCCACCCCCCAAAACCCATCAATGAAAATATAAGATGACAGAATTCACACCAGCATTTTTTTTTTAGTCTTTAAGCTCAAGTACCTAGAAACACATTTCTTCTCTAGGTTATTCAAATGCAGATTCCTTCTTGTGGTGGAGTGCCCCAGGGTAACTGAGAGCAGAATTTGGCCCTTTCTGTTTGCTCAGCGAGGTTAAGTGCTGCTTTCTCAGTGAAATACCTGCCTTAAAGCTGTACAGCTGTGATATGCAAGAGTAGCTTTGGCATTTCCTTTTTGTCGGTATGGGAGGCCAGTCCTGCAAAAGCTGCAGACTTTTGCATGGAAATGAACGTGCAGGGGTGAGTGTCATGCATGAGTTTTGGCCTGAGAACTTGGGGTGTGAAAATGCATTTCTGACAGCAGAGGTAGAAATAAGGCTTGACAGTATTAATATAAATGTATTAAAACTACTGCAAAAGCTTTTCGGTTTTTAGTGCTCTGTTATTTGTATTTCAGTTCCAGATGAGTGCAGTGCTCCTAGGGCATGTGAAAATTCCCTGGAATTTGGTGACAGTTCTAAGTGCTCATTGTATCCAAGAGCAAATCTAGTTATTTAATGTACTTAAATATGGATTTAACAGCTGACGGAAGTTTGAAAACTTTGGTCTCCATGTCTAGGACTTTCAGCATATTATTTTTCAGAATCAGTGTACTCATTTTTTTAAAACTTCTGAAGTCTTCTCACACTGCCATCGAGAAATCCTGAACTGCCATTTGTGTGCTTAAAACATCTGCAGGAAACAAAGGTGTTGGGTTGTTTTTCAACAATCAATTTAGTTCCTATTTCCATTTGGTAACTGCTGTGAAAAATTCACCTGCTGTAATGTAGTTTATTTTGTCTGGAAACGCCTTTGTTTCTGTGTATGGCTGCTAAGCAACAGGCCAGATATTTACTGTCAAACAAATAAAACAAAAGCCTCATCTGCCACTTGGAGGCCCAACATCATTGTTACTGAACCACTCAACTGGGTCATCATATTGGAGAGTCAGCTCTAAACTTAGTTTTCCACCACACAGTGTTTTAGCTGTAGGAATCCTTTCAGTCCATACATCTAGTGAGATTAGAACGATATAGGAGTATTCTAATGTCTCATGTATTATTTATTTTAAATGATTTTTTCTTCCCCTATCAAAGGGGAAGATTTAAAATTTACCTCATGAGACAGTCTAATTTTCAAAAGTAGAGTTATCTTCTCGGTTACCCTAGAACAATGAGGGATTTTTTTAATAAATTCCTGCCATTATTAGAGCTGAGCCCTTCCCTTCTATTACCCCCCTTACCCTGCCCAAAATGGTAATCAAAATATATTTCTTGGTACCAATCTGGAAAAGAAAAAGAAAAAGAATAGAAAACCCAAATCCCAGAAGTAACAGTCAGGTAGAAACACTACTGTCAAAGGGAAATTACCATTGAGGCAAGCAGATAATCAATAGTAATCAAGCTGGTGGCTCTGAAATACTGCAGTTTCTCTCAAGATTTGGATCATGTTCATCCACAGTGGGTCAGAGGCCAAGGCAGACTGATTGCAATGGAGGTGAGCTTTTCCGAAAGGTCCAGGTGACAGGACAAATTTGCAGTTTCTAATAACTGCAGCTTGTCGCCTTTTCCAGGGCTGTGGTTGCCGACTGCAGCCTCTATCACTGTGAATACCGGCAGGTGGGTTGCTCCTGCCTGTTTCAGCATGTTTGCGTTGGTATTCAAGTCAATTTAGGAACTGTGGATGACATTTGCCAGTTATCTGTACGTGTACAGTCGTTTGGGGGCGAAACGGGGAGCACATGAACCATTCTGAAAAGCACTGAGAAGTTTATTGGGGAATAATTTCAATGGTGTTGCTAAAACCTGTTGCCAAAAGCAGGCACCCAATGTCTATAGCTCCCATGCACTGTACACCTCACTGTACAATCAGAGTATACAAATTCAAATGTAAGCTAAATAAATGAAATTTGGTCTTTTCACTGGGTGTGCACTGGAAACGAGTGCTCCTGGCACTGTGAAAGAAATCGCCAGGAAGCCGTGGCACCAAAATACCAAAGTATTCCAGGATTGCCTTTTTCTGTTGCAGGTTTCATCATTTGTGGAGGAAATAATAAGTGAGGCCTGAAAAATAAAATCCACTAAACGGACTTCATGGATTTTGAAGCAGACAGTACCCATACAACATGTGTATGGGTTGGAATATTAATTTTACAGGCTAATCCATCTGGCCATCGGCTCATCTGAAATTCAAACAGGTCTGTGTATTGCAAATTAATACCCTATAACAACCAATAGCTATAAATGATCAGCAGAACATGTCATTCTGTCTTGCTTCTCCATCAGTGAATGAGTATGACATGTCATTTAATACTTCAGCTACTGATTATTCCTGATGGGGCGGAAAGGTGAGAAAGCAAATGATTGAGCTGGTAGTGATGTTTGGCATGCATCTTGTGGATCCAATTTTTTGTTGTTCTCTCCTATGGTCCAATTATTATGGGTTGTGCCAAAGGCTAGAGGAAAGACTGTGTTTAGATCTTCAGATTGGAAGTAGCATGACAAAGAATTTCCTTTGAGAATTACTTTCCGGTGGAAAGAATTGGTCTTGACTGGATAGTCAAGACCAATATTTCAAGCTCTTGACTAGTCTGTGGAAACCATGAATATATGCAGTTTTTTTCAAACCTAGTAAAAATTTGATTTGACATGGTTCCAACAACCAAATCGAGGATTTCTATACAGAATTGAGAAATACATATTGAGCTTTTTAATTTGTACCTGTCTTTATTAAGCGTTCAGTAAATAGCTAATACTTACTGAATCTACATCTTTTTTACATGACTAATATTTGCCTAATATTTTTAATATTCTAACTCAGGTATATCACAACCACTATTTGTCTTTGTGTTTTTTTCTAACTTTGAACGTAAATTTTAATTATTTAATTTGACAAATGATGCCTTTATAAATTGTGATTTAAGTAGCTGCTGAAGTCTTCGTCATGTCAGTGATACACTTGAGATATTTAAGATTTTTTGATATTATGATTATAATATTTTAATTTATGCATCTTCTTGGTATGATTATGTCATTAGTTATGTAGTAAACATAAAACTCTGAGCAATAGTTATTAATTCTTTATGTTCTTATGGTACAGTAACACAGCAAGGGGAGGTTTTACAGAAATAAAATGTGAGGTAGCATGCAGCTCTCAGGCTTTCCATAACGATCATGTGGCTGACCACCTTTTGCTTTTGTGCCTTTGGAACTCTTCAATTCTGTGAGATACTGAGAGTCAAAGCTTTTTCTTAAAAGAAAGAAACCTTGACTTTCTGCCATTTTATTAAGTGAATTTGCTTAATGTCTGTGTTTCCATTTCCTATTCTGCAAAATGCATACAGTCAAAATTTTTGTACTGAATTGTTAGGAAAAAAGTATTGAATCAGAACCCAAATTTTACCCAGAACATAAATATAATTGGCTTGTGGAGTAGTTCCATTTATTTTCCTAGTCTGTGTGAGGAATGGCGGCAGGATCTGAATCATAATGTTTGGAAAGAACTTTAAAGTCTTTAGAAAACTATAAAATATTATTAAGGTGTAATTAATTGCTGAAACTCATAGTCTTTCTAATGGGTTTACTTTGTTGTTGTAGTAAAAGGAGAAGTTAAATTGCTCTAGGAAATACATTTTTGTAAATTTTGAAACCACAGCAATTTAGGTAACACATTTTAGCCTAGATTATGGTTATGAGTTGCTGCATTACAAGGATTCCATGTAAAACCACTTCATAGCATAAGAGGTAACGCCTTTATGTAGACCATTAATAACCATGAGAAATCAAATGAAGACTTGGAAGAAATAAAAAATAAGAGAGGAAGCTGAATGTAAATCGTAAATTGTCGTGTCAGGGAGATGATATTTTTTTTGTCTCTGCTGTTAGTTAATAATACTGAGAGGAAAAAGAAGGTTGTTTTTTTTCTTTATTTGGTATCAGGGAGGAGTCAGAGAAAGAAATCCTTTCCTTAAGAACTCTGAATTAATTTTGTTTGGCACCATTCAGGTGCTGTAGACCAGGCTAACAAAGAAAGCTTTCAGTTTGCCTTGTTGTGGAGGTTCAGTGAAAGCAGAGAGTGTGACTGAAGGAAGAGTTTAGGTGGAGCCTTGGAAGGCAGTTAAGTAATTTAAATACTTCTGTTTGTTTTTCACTGGGAGACAACACAAATTTTAAAAAAGACACAGTCAAAAATATTGTGCATCTCCCAAGCAAGCTGGTCTTTGCTTTTACCTACTCCATCATTACCTGAAAGGAAGAAGAAAATTTTGATATGTTTAAAACCAATACCAAAATGCTAAGTGCAAATCAGGATTTAATTCTGATGAAGAATGATTAATGGAGGAAATTATGATAATATGGATTTAAAAAAATCCCTGATAATTTTAACACTTTCTGAAACTATTTTCACAAATAAGTGATTTGAAAATACCTCATTGTAGATACTAGCAAGAAATTTGCTAACCTGATAAACTGATTGTACTGAAGACATGCTGTTTTCTTTCCAAAATATTCCTGATTTGGCTTCTCCTTCTATGATTATTTTTATTGAGACTTTTCTACATTTTAATATGACCAGAATAATTTTCAAATTATATATTAAATTCTCTCTGGGTTTGTTAAAGTCTTGGTTTAGGTTTGGGCCAAATGAACATTTAATATGTTACTTGCAATGCGTTGATAGTGGGTATATCCTCATGTCTGTGTCCCAAGAAAAAATGCAAGAACTCTGTTACTGACTTTGTTTCCATGTTTCTGTTGTTGCTCTGTCTAATGCCTATTCTGACAACTCAAAATGTTGAACAAACAAAGTAAGCAAGCACTATGGAAACTATAGATCATAAAATATTCATATGCTTAGAAAAAAAATACATATTTAAGTTTCTTTTGGTCTCTTCAGGATGACTTTTGTTTCACTGTTTCGGTTTAAATAAGAGACAGCATGTACTAAACAGATAAAATATCCATTTATGTTTGAGGATATCGAGCCAAGTTTTGCTATCGGCTGTACTACTGTAAGTGTGTTGTAACTTCATTGGAGTTACTGTGGTATTATCTTGACAGAAGTAGAGAGTGATTAATGAAGAATATAGTATATATTCTAGGAAATCTTGAATAGCGATATCTAACCACAGGCCAGATTCCTCCCTTCATCTCCAAATAGGAAACGAAAGTCAGACTCAGGTTCTAGGTGCATGCTGTAGATGCTCCTATATTGCTGTGTGATGCAGTGCAATGCCGTACTAGAGCACTTTCATCAAGCTTTAATTTAGTGGTTAGGGCCCTCTCTTTGAAAACAGGAGATGAACGCCTTCTATCTCAAGAGAACCTATTGCCCAAGTCTCCCAGGATCTGACTATACGCTTTAGTGGCTCCACTGTTATTTAAACCAAGGGCACTGACAATTTTTCTGTCAGTATCAGAAGCATGCAAAATGTCTTCTCATGGGAGAGAAACAGGTAATCTGTCTCACTGCCCGTGTGGCAGAGAGTCCCACTATTCATGAGCAGTGGCCGTTTGCCTGGCATTTCAAAGAAATAGAGCTGAGAAATGTGAGGTATTTCCACATGAATGAGCTTGTGCTAGTTCCTCAACTCTCCCTAACCAAAAAAAGCAGTGACAGAAACTTGAAACTTTATGATCAAAATATTTATGTCCATTCACTGGGTTGCAGGATGAGAACTGTTAGAACACCGTGATAGTTAGCCTTTCTGTAGGCTACTTGTTAGACACACGACACAGGACATTAAGTAGTTTGGCTGCCAAAGACTGTATTTTTATCCAAGTCATTTACCCAGTAATTCTGTATGTGCTGGATGTGTGGATGCAGGTATTATAGGCAGTAAGGAAACAAAAGACTGAAAAATGCAGTGATTTTCCAAGGTGCCATAGTACAGGCATTTCCAATAACAAGAATAAAGAAGAGGGCAAAGGCACTGCAGAAAGTGAGATTCCTTGGCCGTAGGCATCGCTGTATTCCAGCTGGAGAATACCGGGAATTTGTGCCTGCAGTGTGGTCAAATACTGGGACAGGAGGATTTACATCAGAGGAACTTGTGCTGCTGAAATGTTGTCACATGTTCTACAAAAGAGTTTACAATGAAAAAATGGAAATGTTCCTAGAACTTCATGTTTTGGGATAACTAATCAAAATCAGCTGCTAAAATGTCAAAGCTGCTGACCAGAAAGAACCATCGAGCTAAACTAAATCAGGGGAGACACGGAGAGGAAGGAGGAGCCGGTCTGTAACGTGGCAGCTCCTGGGCAGACAGGAAAGCTATGTTTGTAGTGATGAGTTATTGCAAATGTGACAAGAGAAATCCAGCCAATATATTTGGTTGGTATCTTTCCTCTTTCTCCCCTGCTCCACTGCATGTTAGAAAAGAAAAAGGGTATTTTTAAAATCTGAAATGGATACCTTTAGCCAGACAGAAATATCTGTCAGCACAAAAAAATGAATTCAGTTTTCATAAAATATAACAAATTTTGTTAGATTGTTCTTTTTGTCTGAAGCTGATATTTCTCAGGTAATCTTCATTGCTTTTATTGGAGGGTATTTTCAACTGCTATGCCTGTTACAAAGTATAGGAAATCTAGTCAGAGAATAGAAGTTGTACTGTCTGACTGGTAGAACCAGTCATGTGGCTGGAAAAGTGAATTCCAAATGTTAAGTCCACAAGTGAATAGAGGACAGCTCATGTGCATCCACTTACATTTGCTCTGTCTATAACCAATGAATGATTCACAAAAATTATGTCTTACTTGCAAAGAGCCTAAATGTGCAAACTGAGCCAGTTCCTTGTGACTGGAATTTAACCAGATTTAAGTGTAAGAAACAGATGTTCTCTATTTCTAGATATATTCAAAAGCATTATTTTTTACAAAAAAGTAGATTTTGTTGTTCACATGCAGTTAGAAAATCCTAAGACTGATGACCAATTGTCTCTGCTATCTTGCATCTTATCTAGAGGCCTTCACTGTGCAAAACGAGTGTAAAATGCCACCACACTGATGCAAGTGTAAATGGTAACATGAGAGACACAGGAACAGAGAATGCATGGCAAAAAGTGTTTTTATTAGCAATGTTAGGCCTTGGATAAGAGCCTAACCAAGTTTCACTTTTAAAACTATGCCTTGCTACACAAGTTTCTTAGTGACTTGTGAGCCCTCTGTTTTAGTCTACAATGGTTGTAATGAGGTAACTAAACACCAAGACTAACTTCGCTAAATCCAATGTCAAATTTCCCCACCATGTCTCTCACAGGTCTTAAAAAAAATAATTATGTCAGTACATAGGATTGCATTCATCTGACTGTCATCTTCTGTGCTGGCAAAGTTACCAAAACTGAATCAGAATGAAATAATTTGTAGATGAGAATTCGCCAGGGGAGAAGAATGCTGTGCAGTGTGAACAAATCTGAATTATCAGCTTAAGCTCTAGAGTTCCTCACTGGTTTTGGTATGTATGAATATGCTGTTGTTAGTCATGTCACTACTAAAAATATTGATTTCACTGCTGAAAACAAGTATCCCTCCAGACAGAAGCCCCACAAACTTTTTCAGATACTTCTTGTTTCATCTACAGTGTTGGGGCAGAGGACTGTTCACTTTAGTATTTAAATGGAAGAAATACTGATCTATTAATTCCTGCTGATTTGGTATAACTGGTGCTGTTTGCAAATTCATCATCCATCTGCTTTTTTTCTAAGGAAGCAGAAATCCTTGTGCCTCTTGTTCAAGAATATGATAAATTCAGGTTTGTGGATTCTTGTATTACCACTAAACCTTGTTTCTTCTTGAAAGTCTGTATTCAAGTGTAGGAAATAAGTCTATAACAGGATACATAGTGGGAAGTTTCTGGGATGAAAATTTGGCTCTGGCAGTGGTCACACAGCCATGTTTAAAAAGATGGATGCTGCCTGTCGTTGCCAGGTTGGCCTCACCATATTTGAGAGATATCTCCACTCCTGTATTTTGTCTGTGCATGTGAAGAGAGTAAATTTCACTTAGAGTGAATAAGCCTCTGGGGTAGTTTTTTTCCCAGCACTTTTGTGTAATCACCACAGCGTGCCACCTCCTTTAGCCAATATTTGCAGTAACTTTATATGTTAAAACAAGGCTATGCAGTAGCTGTTGGTAGCTTAACCATGTGGTTGCAAAATTAACCTTTGACCTTTCTTAGCCTAATCAGGAAATTGACTTTAAGAGTTACTCCTCAACCCAGGATATGTGGTTAAAGTTAAACATCACTAATAGGAAGTCTAGTAACAGGAAACGTGCGAATGCTAATCCATACAAACATAAACAAACCTTTGGCTTACATACAGTTTTATTGGAATTTTCCTCTTGACTCCCCTTCCTTCAGTAACTCAGAAAAAATTACAAGCAGCTTGTTAAAGTCTTTTGAAAAAACTTCAGCTTTTTGTGACTATAGGTTTATTAGATTTCTACTTAAGGAAGCTTTAAAACTAGTGTAGGATTTTGTCAAGAATCATCTCTTGGCAGGTACATGCCATTCATCTTCACTGCAGTTCTGATTAATGACATTATTCACCAGAAAAACCAGAATTTTCAGGCAAAGGATTAACTATGAGTGTTTCTTTTTGTGTAACAAAATTGAGTGATTTGGAGAAAAAGGGTTTACAAAAATATGTATTTCCATAAGCTCATTTTGAAACCTTTTTAGAAACAAACTTATCAGAAACTCACTGGAATGAATATAATTCCAGTACAGAAAATTATCTGTGAGAATCTGAAACATTTTTATTGTTCTCCTTGGATTCCTGTTACATTCCATTAGGAAAGCAGTTTAGAGTAACTTGAAGCTAAACACTAGCCAGTTAATCACTGTAGATATAAGTATAGCCCTCACCTTGGAAAACCTTTGAACGTTACTTTGCTCTTCATACTAAATCCACAAAACCTTCACATTCATATTGAACTCCGCTGAGTTCAGTGGGCTATTGTGTATGTCCATTGACACAGATCAGATTCCAGGATTAGGGCCAAAGTAATTTTTCCGGGAGGAGTTTCCTTGAAGTCAAGAGAAGGATCTTAGGGGAGCAGAAAAAAGGTCGTCTGAAAAAATTCAGTCTCAAAACAGGAAAGAACAAGATAACTGTAAAACAGTAGCCTACAATCTCTGCATTTCCTCTCTTGACCTCTCCAGAATGAGTAAATCGACAATATTCACAACCCCCCCCCCCAGACAAAATATATACTATGCATATTAAAGCAGGACCTATGTATGGCATCGTTGTAATGATACTGCGTTCACTTCATGTGTATTTACAAAAGTGGCTAACCCATGAGGCACACAACTCATGGCGTTACTTTGCAGATAATTTTGTTCCCAAGGGAACATTTTCAACAATGTTCTTAAGCTGTACAATTATGTTAACTTCAATAAAAATGTTACTGCATGTAAAATGAATATCAGATGATTATCTGAAATGTGTTTTAATGATTAACAGCTGTGAAGTAAACTGCAGGCGAATCATATCAGTCCAGCCTTGTTAAATACATTTTGGATGAATTCAATTTGCCTTGATATAGTGTCTCCTCTAGAGCTCATAGAAGCTTCTCTTTGGGGTACCGTAAAGTTCCACTCCCCTTTGAGTATTCGGTCATCTTTCTATTTTTGGAGCCCTGTTTGCAGACTAACGTATTGTAGTCATTCACACCACTGTAGCCCAAAAGCTCTTTGCCTATGATATCCAGGCAAGCATGAAAAATTGATTTAGATCACAGCCTCATTAAACACATGCTTTACAAAGTGGCAGTGATGAGTGAGGAATATGCAGCCTGCAAGAGCCCTCCCACTTAAAATTAATAACCTTAAAAAAAACACTCCCAAAAGTTGCTATGTAAAGGTGTGACCGTATTTATACAAGAAACTCTTAGGGCCTGATTCTCTCATTAGTCTGGTGCTGTTGGAATGATTCCTGAAATCAGGAAATTTAAATATACCTCAGGATTTGATCATAAGTTAATGAAATTTAATTAAAAGCTGTAAAGAAGAGGTAGAGTGAACCTCAGAGTAGTATTAAGCCACAGGGTTGGGTTTTTTTTGTTTGCTAGCAAAAATCAAAGCTTTCATTTTTTATGTTACTATTTGGCATGGGTTTTTATCAGTTCCCTTGAAAAACATTTTTTTTTTTTATAGGGAATTTCAACCAGGCAATAAATTTAATATTTTTAAATACTTGAACCTCATGACACTAATCTTTTTCCACAGGAAAGAACTCCTCACTTTTCCTATAAGTCTACCTTTTTTTTCCCTGCTCAAATACTGTTTTTTGTTTTCTCTTGAAAGAATTGCTGGCATGTTTGAGAAAGAATCTGTCTATATGAAGCTTTTTTTGATAGAACAGGAATCGCTGTCAACGAATTAGTGCAAAGCACAATCCTTCTTGACTTCAGAGCTTTAAAGATGGCATTCTAATGAGGAATGTAATTTGCCTAATTAAAAAGTTATCTGTAAAGTGCTGTTATCCCTTGTGCTGCTGGTATGAACACCGAACTGGGTGAGTATACTGAGTGAGCCTGGGTGTCCCAAACCTCCCCTGGGGAGGGGTGGTCTGGTCATTCAACTGAAGTCCAGTCCTGAGGTTTTGTAGTTGTATATCGTAGAAGAAATAATGAGGAAACTGTCCCAGGTTTTATACTTCAGGTACCAGTTTATCTTATGGTCCATCAGTGGGTGGTGCTGCTGTCCAGACGTACCTTGACAGGCTGGAGAAATGGGCCGACAGGAACCTTACGAAGTTCAACAAGGGGAGGTGCCAGTCAGGCCCTGCACCTGCAGAGGAACAGCCCCATGTGCCAGCACCAGTATGTACTGGGGGCTAACTGGCTGGAAAGAAACTTTGCAGAAATTAATCTGGGGGTCCTGGTGGATGCCACGTTGATCATAAGCCAGCAGTATGCACTTGCAGCAAAGGCTAAAGATATCTTGGGCTCTATTAGGAGAAGCATTGCCAGAAGGTCAAGGGAGTTGATTCTTCCCATTTCTTAAGCACTGATGAGGCCACTTCTGGAGTGCTGTGTCCAGTTCTGGCCTCCTCGGCACAAGAGAGACATGGATATACTGAAGACAGTCCAATGAAAGGCCATGAAGATGAACAAGGGACTCTCCTGTGAGGAAAGGCTGATGGAGCTGGGACTGTTTAGCCCAGGGAAAAGAAGGCTCAGAGAGGATCTTATCAATGTAAATACCTGAAGGGAAGGTGCTAAGAGGGCAGAGCCAGCCCCTTTGCAGTGGTGCCCAGTAACAACACAAGAAGCAATGGGCACCACCTGAAACACAGGAGGCTCCCTCTGAACATCAGGAGGGAGTTTTTCACTGTGAGGGTGTCTGTCCATTGTCACAGGCTTCCCAGGAAACTGGTGGTCTCTGTCCTTGGAGATATTCAAAAGCCTTTTGAGTAGCAGAGTTGGACTGAATGACCTCCAGAGGTCCCTTCCAGCCTCAACCATTCAGTGGTCTGAGTGTGTGCTGTATTTGTTTTCCAGACTTCCGTAGGCAGTGGATCCAGTGACAGATCAAATGTAGGCTATATCAGTAGAGAATGTTGTTTGAGGAGCCATTTATTGATCATATGAAATGAAATAGTTCCCCAAGACTTGAGTGGAAATGGAAACCTTAAGCAGAACAATATGTAGTGTGTGGCTGCTGGGTTGCTAGTTTTAGTCTGGCTTTACATTTAGTGACTGAGGTTGTTATTACTTCACATTGTGCAGTGGAATGAGTTTGTGGGCTCATGTCACACCTGATAGACAGGTGTCCTTGAACTCTAATTTACATCTCTGTTAGCTCCAGGTGACACCATTTCTGGTGTTCTCAGACTTAGATCTGGTATTAGAAAATTCAGCATTGTGCTCACTTGTCCTCCGTCTTTAAGGACCATTGGAAAAAGCATGCCCATTGCTTGTGTTATATTTTGTGTATAGGATGTCATGCTCTAGAGTCCAGAGCCATCCTTTCACAGAAAAAGGCCCATCAATAATTTTGTTTGTTAGAGTCTCAAAAGACTTTTATAAATCACAAAACTGAAGACTTGCTTCTACAAAGGCAGAGCAACATTTTTCAGATGGCTACTGTTAATGTTGTTATACTGCATACCTAAATAAGCAACGGGTTCTAAATGAAATTTTTCAGATCAGGAGCGTCTCATAGCCAGAATCTGTGGCTCGGTCTTTCTATCCTGTATGAACACCTTGCTTCCTCAACTGCAAGGGCTGTTTCACATTCATAATACTCAGAGTAGTATCCATTCAGAATTAAGGGCGGTCAAGGTCCATTGATTCCCAACTGTTGTTATGATTGTACTGGCTACACAATGTGTATTTAAAAGTAGTTCGAATAAATGCTTATACAAAGGACATGATGGGTTATTGCAGATTTAGTTTTAGACATGCTGAAAAAATGGAAGCAGTTTGTTGTGTTGTCTTTTGTAAAGCTAAAAAGCATTATAAATGGATATTTATATCATAGCATTGTGGTGATAGCCAGCAGTCAATCTGTGTGAAATCCCTTTTAGCAAAACCAATGCAAACCGAAGAGCTGTCTTTTGGTTTTGGGTGCAGTAATGAATTCAGAACTGCTTAGGTTTAGTTTGTATCTCAACAAAATGATGGAAGGTGACCTCTCCTGTCCCTGGCCACCTTCCCTCCCCTGCAAAGAAAAAGGGAAAAAAATCCAACCAGCTGAACCCTGTCTACATGGTCTATCTAACAAAGGAAGTGCTATAGCAAGTTCTGCTCAACATGATCCTCATAACTCAAATCAGTTTGGAGCTCCTTGACCATACCAGCGTGGTGGGAGAGACCTATTAAAAACCAGGTCTATCTCAGGAGCTCTGAAACAGATGCTGCCCCCACCCTATTAACCCTTCCCCATTATCAACCACTCCCTGATGGCTGAGGGTCTATAAGCACATGTATCTGACAGCTGGTTAAACTATGCAGAACCTCTAAAGTTTGAATTGTAAAATATCTTAACGTAAAAATATTTTAAAGCCAGAAATTGGGAGTGGAAGCTAAAATTCCCTGCTGGTTTTCATTTTGCCTTAGTCTCTGGAATTTCTTTTTTAAGAACTGCCAGTAGCTAAAATTTTGGGGCATGGTATTTAGTCAACCCAAAATATTTTGCCACAGCTCCCTCCATGTCCAAATCCTTGTGGCTGAACTCAGAGTCTCTGTGTTTAGCTTGTAATTTTTTTGTGGTTTAATACATTTTCTTCTCTTCCTGATATAGTTGAGGCATCTCTTTGCTGAGCCGTCTCATCTGAAAGAGGCTGACAGCATATGAAGGCAGAGAAGTATCCTTTGATGAGAAAATGCAAATCCCAAACAAAACATTTGTAAACCACTAATCACCATTTCCATACAATTGAACAATGATACGGTATTTATTATAGAATGACTTAAAGGTAAGGCTGACTCCTTATAAGAAATGCAACAAATAACTTCATATACATCCCCTCCATTTATTTCTGCACCAGAGGCTATTTTTTACCTCTTTGCGCTTAGTGTCAGGACTCCCTCTGCATTCAGCAGAACTGAAGTTTTATTTTTTTGGTATAAGGACTTTCTTGTTAGTAGTTTGAGGAGTTATATAGTATAGTAGGGAACTACTTTGGCAAATATTGTCAAAAGGAGATTCTAAATTTGGAAGAAAGTATGGTGTTCTGGATCTAATATTCAGAGATGCTGGCTAACCTCAGCTGTCATTACATTAGTTTTCATGGCAGTGAATTCAGCACTTTGAAATAAGGGAACTGGCTTTTCACACCTGGCAGTGCAAAAGTAGAGTTAGCCAAAATCTCGGATAGTTGGGAAAGTATTGGTCTTATTTTAAATTTTAGTTCTTTCATTTTACTGTAATAATTATGGCTGCTTCATTAATTAGTGTTTACAATGCCACTGGATTAAGAAAAATGTGTATATATATATATCTGTGAGCTTGTTTGTTTTATATTTTTATATGCTTCCTCTATTTGGTTCAACTTTTACTGTGCCGCCTACAGGGAAAAATTTAGTTTAGCAGAAGCTGTTTTCATTCTGAGTGAACCTTGATTTGAAGCTGTGCGGATTGTAATTACATTTAATTATAATGAGTTTTGGTTTTGAAAATAACCTTGTTAGTCAGATTTGGGTTTAAAACAACCCACCAGTTCATGGTGGGTCTAAAGACTCATACTCTACTGCATTAGATCCTTTTTTATTTCTAGTAGTAGAGCTTGGCTAGGAAAATGGATTCAAACCAAGATGCAGAATTTGGCAGTTTTCTGTATGTAGTAGAGCCTGGGACATCCAGATATTCAGCAGTGAATACCTTATACACACTTCCTTTTCTGATTTGGTTTCCCAAAGGTTGAGGAAAACAATAAAGCAAAATACCTTTTTTACCCCTCTACGTTACAAAAATCATGTAAGGGAGCTAACATGGAGAAAGCCAAAGGTCCTGTTTGCTGGTGGAAAACAAATTGAAGTGGAGGACTCACACCTTCTGTGTAGGGTATGTGTGGAGTGCTAGGAGAAGAACAGATGTACTGATTCTAGTAACCTGAATGTGTCTTGCCTCCGTTGTCAGGAGAAGGTTGCATTTTATGTTCAAAATATCTGAGCCAGTAGTTATGCTCCATTTACTAAGTCAGACAGAGACTCAGTCGTTTGACTTAATAAAATTTAAAGTGTAATCAATCTTATTGTAATGTAGATCAACTAAAATAGATGAATCATATTGAAATGCTTCTTTTTCTTCTTTACCTTTTAAAAAAAGCCTAAATTAACTAGCTCAGATAGAGACATCTACACTCTAGGTGATTAAAATAATGTGAGATGAACCCCACCCAGAATATTCACAGCTTGGAACTAGCTGATCCTAAGCGGATAAAGTAGGTGTAGTATGTTTGTTCTGGTTCAGTCTTAGTCTTTCCAGGACATGTGGCTGAGATACTGGTCTGTACTGAAAAGCTAATTGGCACCTTTAAAAGCTTAAGATTTTGGGGTAAATTTCTGTCTAAGTGCATACCTGTAGGTAAGCAGTGTGTTTGTAGTTGGGCTTACATGTTGGCATAGACCTACTCAAAAAGAACGGAGTTCTCCAGAACCCTCCAGATTTTGCTTCAGTTCTGACCACCACTGGCCAATGGGTCAACTTTCTCAAAGGCTTTACAGCCGGCAAAAGGAGAAAGTGTTTGTTAGAGACTAAGCCCAAGGAAAGAAATAAATGGGTCACTGAGCTGTCCCACGTTAAACCATCTCAAGGGAAGGATGTTTGATCTGGGAAATGCTGGGTTTACTTTTACAGTATAGGAAAGTAACTCAGAAAGGTTTTGTGTCATACTGGATGGGTGGCAGAAAAGGTACCCACAAACTGTTACTTCTGTTAAAGAAATGCTGCATCTGGTACTATGCCAATGGGAAGGAGCTCTTTCTGTAGGTCAGGTGGCTCTACATTATTAATCCCAGAGTGCATGGATCTGAAAAAAGCCAACTGAGAACATTAACAAAGTTTGGGTGTACACATTTTATTAGGAACAGAAAAGGTTGCAGGAGTCTCTGAGCATGCTGAAAGGATTATTTTCTTAGGCTTTGTGTTATGCTGGTTCATTCATTTTGATTTTGAATAATCTTTTTATTTCTTCCCTTGAATTCCAGACAAATTCTTTAACTTAAATCTGCTATCTTGCACTGTCTCAAGGAAAAGAGCTGAAACTTCTCCTACAGTTTTCTAGCTTCTTCCTCTTCATAACTTTTTTTTTTTTCAGAATTTGCCAATAGTTGACTGTGAGTTCAATTTTTTGGATCAAACCACTTTTTTTTTAGTCACTTTCAGCAGTTTCCTAAACTTGTTATTGTCGCTTTGAGTATGTATTGTGTAAGGGATTGGATCTCTGGGAATTAAGCTGATTCTTGATTTCATCAATAATAGTAAATCTCCATCAAGTTAGATTTACTAAACTCAGTCCAGCCAGTATTTGTCTTCAACAAGAGATTAAACGGACACAGTCCCTGAGGTTAGGTATGACTGTTCTTTTAATTTGTTTCCAAAGTTGCTACTGAGTTACATCGGTGTTTTCAGTGAGCTACTGCTTTCAAGGACCTGGCAGGGGGGGTGGACCTTGCTGCTTAGCATCGCCCTGGCTGGACTGTCGACATTTCTTATGTCTCCTGTAGCTTTGTACCAAAACTATGCAGTTGGTTCCCCCTTTGGTTTTCCTCCAGTGTCTGCTGCGCTGTTAAGATCAGATGTTGGTGGGTCTTCAGTTACCTCTGATGTAGATGTGGTTTTTTACGATTTGTTTATCAGAAACTATCACCTCTTTCTCTTCTGAAGATTCTGCTAGAGCTCTGCAGAGTTCCCCATCCACACTTTGATGTTAGGGTGCTTGATGAGGTGAATAGCACATTCTTCAGGCATTTGGGGATTTCTCACTCTAACTCCCTTAGGTATTTTTTTTGTTCTGAACATCTGTTCTCTGAATCCTTTACCAAAGGTGCTCTTCTGTGTTTCTTCTTGACTCCACAGCACGGCTCCATTTAGCCTTCCGGCAGTCAAGCACTGTGGTGTTCCAGTAGTGCCTCATTTAGTTCTCTGGTTCTTCCTGGTAGTCTTCCGGTCTGCAGGAAGAGGAATTGCAAAATTATTTGTATTGGTATTTATAAATCTTAGTCCTCTCCTACTTTAATTTGGGGTGTAACTGAAGCAGGCAATGTGCTTTAAATAGGGATGAAGTTAAAAGCAAGGTTCCCTGCCCTAACTGGGTTATCCATAGCTTGAAGTTGTCTAAGAGGCACCAGATATTTTTTTTTTAATTCTTTCAGTGTTGGAAGGAGTCATTTTATGACAAATGCTAATATACTTCAAAGGTAGAGGGAACAGGTGAAAGTCAAGCCAGTGCTTGTGCTAAAAATTGAGTCACACTATCAGTACTCTTTACTTTCAGAGTAAAACTGACAAGTATCCTGAAATATCTAGTTCAAACGTGTTGTTTGCCATTGACTAGCAGGCATTTGTTTCCAAAGCTGGTAGAAGCAGTTTTCATTCTTCGTGCCTTCTCCGTGTTTGATTTGTTTCTTTCTGTTTTCTTTCAGAAGACTTAATTGCACTATGTTTTTTCAAAAACAAGCACATCAAATGTCACAATATTAGCATAATCATAAAAATGTCAAACATTCAGTGCATTGCAATATGTCAGAGCTTACTACAGAACATATTTTTTCATATGATTAGTGTGATTCTCTGGGACATGCCTTTGAATGGGCAGCTCTTAAAAAGGTGACAAGTGGTTGCTACAAATTATTCCCATTAAGTAAAAGCACAGTTTGTCCCTGAAGTAAAATCATATTTGTCCTTAAAAGCAGTAGATCCTAAAGGAATAGACAGATGTAAAACATCATCTAAGAAGAGGAAAGTGTACTGATCCTGTGGTTGTATTCTGTGTAAATTCTTGCTGTGTCTGGCTCACCCCATTGATCTCCACCTGCAAGAACCTGGAAACCTGGATCATAGATTTCAGTGCCTGTCATTATCTGGATACTACCATTTGGGTCATGGGTAGTATAGTTTTTTTAAATAGAGGTAGTTAATTAATGCTGTATATTTAAGATTTAAGTTAAAAAGCATCAGGTACATTTTAATAAATGTACTATTTTTTGTATTGTAACTAAACTTGTATAGACTGTTGCACTGCTTGAACTAACTACAGTAGCATTATTTTGGTGAGAATTTCATGGAAGGATTTAGGACTGTGAATCTCAATGGTAAGGGTGTAAGTGTGGCAAACGGCAGTTTCAGATACAGTCTGTAAAGCAACTATAATAAATTTATGTCCAGAGTCCCTTCACCTTTCTTGGCTGTTACAGAGGGAAATAGCCACAAAATTCAATACAATTACAAACTTTTAAATTTGGACAAAGCAACACCATTTATTGTCAGTGCAGTAAATTGCTTCCCAACATCCTCTTTGGGATCGTGTTGCGAGCTCTTCACTTGATTTGTGAAAGCCATGTTCATTAAGCTCATGACTGCAATGGTAAGTGAGGCTGCTATCTTGAAAGATTCCTTGGCATTGTTTTTTCCACGCATGGAAAGACAGCGCAGACAGTCTGCAGTGTTCTGGTATGACCACAGGAGAAGAAAGCAATCATGCTGTGAGCAGAAGTGTCCTCCTCCTTACTGCTTCTGAACCTCCTACTATAGGTTCTGCTGAGGAGTATCCTGTGGTATCAAAGGACAGCTCTGTCTTACTATCTTTGTTCAGATGGGTGGAAATTTGCCTTTTGCACATTTGCACTTGTGGAAAAGACAACGGAATTTAATAGGTCACACAGCTGGCAGAATGCACCAAACAGGTAACCTTCTTCCTATAAATGTGTTTCTGGAAAGTGATAGCCTTGTGAGCCCCTCCATTTATGCTAAGGATAGAGTCATTACAGGCAGCCTTTCCTTTCTGTCCTCCTAATGTGTCCTCGTCTTCTCCATTTCAGTAACAGAAATTAAATCTCCCTGCCTGGTTTGCTCTTCTGCTTTATGCTTCAGCCAAAGCAATGCCAGCTGATGCTGGTGTGGTGGTAATACAGCACTTGTGGATGCTCCCTGGATATGGACTGCAACAAATGGGTTACTGCCAGAGGGCCCTCAGGTGGTAAATACTGCACTGGGTAAGGAATGACAATGAATGGCTGGATCTGCATCCTGTGACTACTCTTCTGACCTATTCTGTCCCTACAGAAGTATTTTTATGCTGCTTTTTCCCCCCCCTTATTTTTTTTTTTTTTTTTTTTTTAACAGCTACCTGTCTGAGCCTCATAGTGTTTTTGATGTTCATTGGCAGAGGTCACATGCAGCCACACGTACCTCTCCATGAGCAGCAAGGAGGTAATGGTGGCTTCAGTCTCAGAACTGAACGTGAATTCAGGTGAGAGACGTACATGTGCACACACAGACCCGCTGCATTTTGCTCATTCCTTCTCCTTTACCTCTCCTTACATTCTTCTCTGACTTATGGAATTTCACTTCCTCTCCTGTAGCTGTTGAACACCTCTACCCTTTCCTAGTCTGCTGGGTATCACTTTGTATTCCCTGTAGTGATGATGGGATGATATCGGAGATATCAAAGGAAATGGCTTTGGCAGCAGTAAGCAGTGATAATAAAACAATTGCAAGTCAGATTTTGTAATCCGTCTGCTATACATCCAGGCCCCAAGGATGGATCCAAATATACATGTGAATACTTCAGAAAACGTTCCACATAACTATTCTATAGAAATAACCTCCTTCAAAATCCTGAGCACAAAACTGTTTACAGTTGCCTATCTAATAGGTACTTTTCTGATCATTAAATTCTGCTCTGTGCTCTGAGACAACAGAGTCATTTTCAACAAGTAAGAACAGGTCCTGCCCTTACCTCGGGGATGTGAGGAGCTAGCAGCAGAGCAGCAGTGCTTTCCTGCAGAGCAGTAAGACTAGTGGAAGTAATCAGGATTCAGCTATTGAAAAGCATAAGCAGAAAATAATTTGTACGCATGTACAAATAGGCAGCTTTCTAAATTATTTTCAGGTGTCTTCTTTAATCCATCTGTAAAGATGAAAATGATGGCAGATTTTTGCAGTGTCTCTTTAAAATGAGTTTTGAAGACAGTTTCCAGGTAATGTGCATTTTCCATTCAGCAACTCATCTGATGCCATGCAAGGTTCCTGCCCTGCTTCTGCTAAAGACAGTGTAAGGTTCGACATTGATATCATGAAGACAGTAGCAAAATATTTCAGCCATTGTATTACACTCAGACCTCAGTGTGAGGAATCCATCCCTGTCACATGGACCTGTGTGCAGCTGCAGGAGCATAGAGGGGTTTTAGAACAGTCTCTGCACTGCCAGGAGTGTCTTCTGGCCTGATGTGGAGATGCCCCATGGGAAGTGCTGCCTCTGCAGTCGGCAGAAGGGGTGTCAGGGTGTACAGGCATGTAATCAGGGGACAGCTGCTGCTCCTGTGCTCTGCAGGTTGAGGCAGCCCAGCTACAGGTTGCTCTTTCTTACTCTTTCTGTTGTGTGAAGGAGAGTTGCAAAGGGTGTGTGTCTTGTGGCACTGTAAACAGGACAGTCATGTTCTCCAGCTGAATTTGTAGACTTGCACTTTTACAACTGAAATATCCCCAGCCTGCTCTCTGATCTGTTAGCCAAAATGGAGGTTTTCACACTGATGTCTGCAGGTGATTCATACTGCCTTATTTCTTCCTTGTGGGAGACCATTGGGTTTTATTCCTTAGCTCACACGATCTACCCTCAGAAAGCACAAAAGTCTTTGCATTGTGGCCTCATATGAAGTCATTCTCTTCTGTTGTGTCAAGAATAAAAAGGAAATGTATAAACGAAATGGGAAACATGGTAAGATGTCAAGGGAAGGAAAACAAGACTGTGATCCAGAACGTTATACTTCTTTGTGAGTGACTTCTCTGAGATGCAGATTGAAGAAAGAGATGTTTTTGCTATTGCTCCTCAGAACCAAAAGGTAACAAAATGCTTTGCTGGAGGCCACTTCTTCTTGTCTGCATTCATATACGCGTGATTTGTTTCAGTGCACAGGGACATATGCTGCAGTGTTGAAGTCAATGGGAATTTTGCTGCTGAATATAGGAGAAAGCATTTTGCCTTTGTCTCTGAAAATTGATGTCACTGAGACTTTGGATGGGCTTTATTGGTCTTACAAAAATCTCTTGTGTTTTATTCCTGGTGCCTAATACCTCCATCATTAAGTGGCATATCACCCAGGATGCTGTCCCTTGTGAATTCAGGGAGAAAGTTACACACTGGAAAGGCATATGAAACCAGTACTTATAAGGAAATAAGTAATTAAGTCAGCTGAATAGAGGTGGAAACATTAAAAATAACAATTTTAATGAAGTCCGTGTCTAAGAACAAGAAATTGGATCTGGGGAGATGAGGTTTCAGGTGAACTCATAGCACAGAGCAGTCATGGTTATACTGGATCCTCAACTTGTTGCACTCTCAGCTGCTCCTGCCTCTCTGGAGTCTTTCCAGGGCAGATGGTGCAGCTGAGGCTGCATGGCCTGAGGCAGAGTATTGAAGCAGCACGCTGTTAGCTGGTTTAGCAAAAATTATTTGTCATTTTCTTTTCTTTCTCTGTCCATGTAGTGTAAGCTAAGGTCAAACTCTGGACTTACTGGTTTTCCTGTGGCTGAATCCATAGAGGATTTGTACTGTAATAACGGCAACAGATTGTATCTTTTCTTGTCTTTGGATGGTTTGACAGCAGGTCAGTGTTAGCAGTGGTTATCAGAGCAGTAAGGATTACCTGCCTGTCATATTTTCTTTTTCCCTTTTATACCCCTCCCAAAAATGAATTGTCAAGACAGACAGCCTGAACAGAGGAATCGAAGAAAAACTTAAAAAAAAACCAAAACAAACAGTCAGGAATTCTTGCACTAGTTAACTTGCTGTAGCCTCTGGAAACCTGGATTCTTGTTGATCCAGTGGAGCACTGTCAAGGCCATGCACAGCCACAGTTTTCTAGTGGTGTTAGCATTTTCTTTCCCACTGTCTGACTCTAAGCAGACTCAGTCTGTATTTTGGAGAGGCTGGTGTTCCCCCTAGTATTTCTATGCACCATCGGTTAATGGATCATTCTGAAGACCACCAGCAGCAGCTCTTGTTCAACAGGCAGTGGCTGCAAATTCCTGAAGTGGGGAAAAGCGTTATGGGAATTTTATCCAAGAGCTGGATTTTTCTCTAAATTTATTTTTTTTTCACAGTTCTGTTATATTTACCTGTCACTGTGAGGCCTTCACATCTTCTCTTGCAGTTTTTTTGTTGTTTAGGTCTTCAGGTGTAATTTTAGATAGGCAATTATGCTTTTTTCTCTGAAGGACCTACTAAATAGAAAATAAATTTCTTCAGGATATTCTTCTAATTTGGATTCCACCTTTTTTTCTGTAGAATAGGAGTCTTAAAACAGTGTCACTGAATTTGCGCAGTAGCAAAGCTGAGCCCCGAACAGAGAAATATGCAGTCTTTCTTAAGACGTGTTGAGACATCCTCTTGCAGCTGTGATGGGCTATCAGCACAACATCTCCACCCTTTCACCAGAGGCAACCTCTCAGAGGCAACTTTGTCTTCAGACTTCAGTTGTATATCATCTATTCTCAACTAGTGTCAAAAGACCCAGGAGTTTCTGGCTGTCTGCTGGGAGCATTGATCCACTCACCACAACTGCGTAAGAGATGTGAAGTCTTTCCTTCCCTTGCACTCTCTTTCTCTCTTAAAAAAAAAACAAACCCAAACAAAAAAAAAAAAAAAAGAAGCTGTCAGTATTTCAGAAAGTGTGAGCAGCAGATCTTTGTGTACTTTAATCCATAAATAAACATTTCTTCTTTTGAACTTCATTAAAATTGGATGTGTTTTCGCTGTAAAACACTCCAGCATCCCTATCATTTAGACATATATGGTGATGAATACTGCAATTAATTTTTGTCTGTAGGAATACTTGTGGTCTAGAAATATTCTATTTATGCCAAAAAAGTAAATAAGAGTCAGACCACAAGATATTTTGCTTATAACAGCAGTTTTAGAGCAAAAGCAAGCTCTGCTCCTGCTGTTTTAACAGTCTGGGCCAAATGCATCTTTGTTGTTGCGACCTAGCTTGCAGAGAAGTTGTGGAGAGGTGCATTTGGTTTGCCTCCTGCACAATTATATCAGACTTTCTTTGGTAATACTTGTTGATGTATCACATTCAAATCTCCAGCTTTTCCTTTAATGCATTTGACCTGAAGAAAGGAATTCCTGCTTTTAAATGCTCATCAATCAGTGCTTCATAGTTAAGCTGATAAAAAAAGCTAAGGCTAAGCCACTGTTAATTTAGCCAACTGTAACATTACTGACAATATTCATCAGCAAACAATTTTAATTAGACCAGCATAATGAGCACAGTAGATTAAGGCTAAGCAAATGACTAAAACTAAAGAGGGATTCTGATGACAAGTCCTGATGAGAGTAAGGATGATTTTTTTGCCACCAGTATTTGAGTAGGATGTGGGAATGGAGAGACAGTCCTAATCACATGAGAAATCTCTTAAAAATAATACAGGTGCACCGTGTTGGTGTCAGGAAGGCTTGCAGAGTGCGATCGAGCGCTGTATAAACTTCCCGCACAGCCTTGCGTGTCTGTGACAGCCTCCCTCTGTGCTGGTGGGGCTGGTTGTGTGCTGGCCTGATGTGCCACGCGTGGAACTGGGACTGGGGAGGGTTGTGACAGGTTAAACCAAAGAGGCAGCAGGTGCTTGTGCTGGGCGGGGGGACAGTGGAAGGGCAGGTGGAATAGGACCTGGTGGAGTTTGTGGCTGTAATTAAGAACAGGTAGGGAATCAAATGGGAGTGGGGAGGCAGGGAAAAGGGCAGTGTTTTTTGAAGAAAGAAGTAAGGATAGAGACAGAAAAAGAAAAGTATTGTTTGGTGTTTAAGGATGGAAATGTTTAGGCTGAGTAACCCACCGCTGTGTTTGTCTCTTTTTCTCTCCCCACACAGCTTCTTTGTTCTGATCCCTGGAGAAGTATTCTGTCCCCCGTTTTTATTCCCCCCTACCCGCCCATGGTCTTCCTGAGACCTGCTGGCAGGGGGAGGTTTTCACAGCCTGCGCTGTTGATTCTGAGAAGTGTGAGGGAAACAGAGCCATGCTGGGTGATGTGACTCACCTTGGAGGAGCTGGTGTTTTCTGTCTGAGTGGAAGTGGAAAGTTTCAGCCTTGCTAGTCCAGATGTTTTAATGGACATGGCTGCAGTAGAGAAACCCTTTTCTGCACGTCTTGCTGAGCCCTGAGTAGGAGAGTAACAAGTTACATACTAGCATAAATGTTTAATGATTTATGATAAAAAAAAAAAAAAAGATGGTGAGTAAAATACTAGGTTAATTGACTATGGAGTCCTAAATTCCCCAAAATGTAGCATTCCAGCCAAATATGGCTGAAATATCAGCTGTCATATGATGAATATTTTAAAGAATATTCTATTATACACCTAGGGGTTCATTCGCTTCAGTAATGAGGACAGTTACCTCTAGGGAAAGGAAGCTATATTATGCTTGCCACTTAACCAGGGGCTGGTTTGACAGGCATCAGCTCAGAATATATGTGTATATATAGGGAATCACAGCAGCTTGTCTCTAGCTCACTGAGCAGGAAATGTGCTCTACAATACTTTGGGTTTCTATCTATGGATTTGTGCATGGTACTGAGTGGGATTCAGACTATTTTTATTCCTGAGTCTGATTGTTGAGGTGGAATCCATCACCTACTAAATATTAAATCAGCAGTTTTTTTTAAAGAGCAACACTGTCTCTGCTGACTTGAACATCCTTATGTGGCCCAGAGGAAAAGAGAAACAAAGACAAGATGAGAAAACTATCGTCTTTTGCATTCTTCTTAATATTAATGATTTCTCTAAAGTTTTCAAACTGTTGAAGGCGAAAAGTGAGCTAGAACTTTCACATGGGTAAGAAATGACCCAGGTGAAAAAAAAAGCATACATTATAAAAAGAGCAGTGAAACTTCTAGAGTTGAATTATTAGTTGGTAGAGATGGAGAAAATGCATCAACAGATTATTTTTTTAAACCAATTTTGTTTAATTGTTTCCAAACAAACATGGCTGGGAATTATTAGGAATGTGTTAATTCAAAATTATTTGAACACTTTCATGCAAAGGTAATTAATGTCAGATTTTACACTGACTATTGCTTCTGCAATCTAATGTTTGCAAATGATGACATTTTGAGATACCTGCCCAACCTACATGGTATTGTCTATCTTGCCAGGCTGACTGGAATTGGCTATCGTTCCTTGTTCATTTTGTTTTTGTCTATTTATTTATTTTTAAAGTTAATAGTTGCACTCATAGGCACTACACAAAGGCAGCAATCTGTGAGGTTTCTGAGTATTTCTAAGATACCTGTAGTTTCCTATATGAATAATCATAATGAACCACTGCACAAATAAAAGCTCATCTCTCGCCCTTAAAGAGTCTGCACAAACCCCACTTTTATGATAACGAGCAGGTAGGTGAAATAACAAGGCATGATAAATGATGTCATATTTTTTGGTTTTACATTCTGCAAAATATTGACATCATCCCTTCTGTTCCAGAAACCAAAATGAATAACAGTTATGAAAATCTTCTAAACACAATAAAGATTCTTAAAAGGTTTCTTATTTCTGACTGCTAAGACAGAAGTTAATTACTTCTGTCACATTTTTGAGACCTCTGATGGCATACCAAAATGTCCTCGATGCCCTGTGCCATGGCACATCCCATCCTATCCTGTGGCAGAAGAATTTTAGTCCTTTGATTAATTTCATATAATTATTCTTCTTTAACCAGATAAGTTATCTAGGTTGCAGAATACAAGTGATTTAATCTGATGCTTTTTATTAGATAAACTGACCCCTCAATGTGATAAAGGACAAAATAAAAGTACTCATTAAGTTGATGCCTTTGCATAATTCACATGCATTTTTTAAGGTCATGTTACATATTCATCAGTTTGTCTTAGTCACAGAGTTGCCTCCATGAATGCTGTGTAGATAAGTGGGTATCTGAGCTGCTTTGTAGGGGTGAGGGGAGGTAAGGAAAAAGGAAAAAATCTAGTATGAGAAATGGGAGGGAGTAAGTAGGACTATAAGTCAGGAGAGATTCTGAGCTATATCGTTCCCAGACTACACTTCTGAATCTTTAGAGGTTTTAGAGTTTCCTTTCCCAGTATAACTCTTGATTTGTACTGGGAGTTTTGATCAGTTTTTTATGTTATTAAAAACCCAATGGTTATTATTTTTCACCTTGAGATAATGGTTAAATAATCTTAAAATTGACTAAAGACCATGAAGTTATTTGTCATTTTACCTGTTAATTCATTACTTGTGTTGTTTTTAATTGTGCATGAAAAAGAAAATATTTAAATAAAACCATGCTTTCTGTTTTGATCAAAAGTTGTGTTTCTGGAGTTTGTTTTAGATCTGTGTCCTGCTTGATGTGATGTCCTGTTACGTTAGGAATGTGAGACCACAACATAAAGCTTTATCAAGACTTGGGAAGTTTGGGAAAGTTAAATGAGGTGGGGTTTGGTTTGTGGGGTTTTTTTTGGTTCTTTTTTTTGTGGTTTTGTGGTGTTTTTTTTTTTTTTTCTTTCAATACAGCATGGGTTTATTTCTTCAGATCGTGAACCAAAATAGATGAATATTTCCAGCATCATGTAGCTCATGTTTTTTTTCATGGTGTTAACAGTGAATTGGTAGAAAAGGTGTTTGGAATGATAGGCAAATATCTGCACAAAGCAGTTGATTTCATCCCACAAATCTGTAAAAATTATGCAGTATGGTGCTTTATTGTAAACAAATGCTAAATCTACTGAAGCTGAAAGTCAGTGCTAACCCAATCCCAGCCCAAAGAACTCTTCCCTTGATTGCTTTTTTTTTCATATTTCCTATTCTGCCAGATTTCATAGCTCTTTGGCACATCTTAGATGTGGTTTGCTATAAAGAGGTAAGGAATAATTTTACTTGGCATACAGCAGTCAGACACAAGTTCTAGAACTTCCAGAAGGCCTGAATGTCATCTTCTGTCTCTAGGTAGGGTTCAGAAATGTCACAGCTGCATGCAGTGGCTGAGATGGAAATGTGGGACTTTGACCAGGAGACTTGTCCCAGCCCTTATATTGGTTATACCATTCCAGGAGCTTTTGTGTATGTGCTTTATGTGGGCATACCTAGGCATGGTGCCTCACTTTGAGTGGTTTTGACTTATGGTGCAACGCATAAGAAAAGGTAACCAGTAATAATCTTATCCCTGGGAGATCCTTTGGAAGGTAGCAAGCAAGCAGTTTGAACATGCTGTTACAAGTCATAATGAAGATTTGTGGAAACAATGGGAGATTTTGGGAAGTGAGTTGTTGACATGGCAGTCTACACTTGACAAAGCTCTGGAGGTCAAAAGAAATGGTTGGGCATAAACTTATTAAGATTTTCTCCCCCAAAGGCCACAGCATGAACCTTGCACTTCCAGGGTCTTGTTTAGGAGTTGTGCCAGGGGAAGTTTAGATTGGTTATTAGGAAAAATTTCCTCACCAAAAGGGTGGTCAAGCATTGGAACAGGTTGCCCAGGGAAGTGGTTGAGTCACCATCCCTGGAGGTATTTAAAAGATGCGGTGTTTAGGGGCATGGTTTAGTGATGGACTTGGCAGTGCTGGGTTAACAGTTAGACTTGGCGATCTTAAAGGTCTTTTCCAACCTTAACGATTCTATGATTCTATACTCTCTGCCTGAGGTTTGTAGAAAGCTTATTTAATTGCCATGTGTACCTATCCCCTGTTTTGCTCTTAACTGTCTGTTCATTTTTCTTTCCAACTCACTGTTATAACCAGTGATTTTAGCCAGGAGTAGCTAAAATGACAGAAATCTATAAAAGGGGTTCATGATTGGAAGTAGAGCACTACATGCTGAGTGTTGCCTGCCAGCTTTTTACTTGGATTTTAAGTGAGGGGGAAGGAAAGTAAGAGTCCTCATCTCTGTTTTTAATTAATGCAGACACCATTTTCATTCTGAAGTGTCATACACTGGAAATCAAAGGAGTCTTGTATAAATAAAAAGAAAAAGAAAAGGGTTCTCTTGATTAGTAATGGAAAACATTTTCAAACAAGATCTACAGAATTGGATAGGGCTGGAACTTCCTCAAGGTGAAAATCTTTCAAAATCGTAACATAAATTATTGATTTGTCCAAGTCTCTTCTCCATAGGAGATTTACAATATCATTTTCATAGTTGTCTTGAGGAAGGAGGGGAGATTCCTATCTAGGTCTGAATGAAAGTATCTTATTTTTACAAAATAATAATAACCCCCTATTTCAGCTAAAAAGAGAGTTGCTATGCTATGAAATTATGGGGCTTACTGCTCTGACATTTATGTAATATCAGGAATACATCAGTTTAAGCAAATATATTTGCAGCTGTGCAAGTCTAATCACAGCCATGTAATATCATGTCTTAGATACAAAGACAGATTGTTGTGGACAGTAAGGGAGATATGTAAGGAAGATGTTGGGCCTTCTCTGAATATATGTGTTGACAAAAATTGTCTTTAACAAAACAGAACTCCACAAAGACCAAAAAGTCGAAAGTATGAGAATTGTGACAAATTAGAAAGGAGTAAGATACAAATCTGTCCCTTTTTTGCTGCCAGTTTTGTTCAAACACATCAGTATGTGGGTCTAGCAGGTAAAGGGCAGGGAAATTAAACAAAAGGATAATTAATGTAGCATGGCATATCAGAGAACATTAGGAGTTCTTGGAGTTCTTGCTATGAGTGGCAGCACTTCTCCGGATCTTTGAAGAAGGGATCTGGCTGCTGAGGAACCAAAGAAAATGAAAACCAGGATGAAAGTAGTCAGCTATTAATCACCCCAGGCAGGAGAAGTGGGTACCATCGTATACAGCAGGAGACAGAAGGTGATGAGCAGAAATGTACTGAACAAACAGGAGGGGGTGTTCATGCAATGTTTTCTCACCTTCTGTGGTAAGAAGAAGCCACAGACTTCAGCTGTTTTCCATCTCATTATACGCAAGATGGAAATAAGCATGATGGAGAGAGTTAAAATTTATTATTAAAACAAAGGAAGGACCAGTTGAGCAAAACCCCCCAAGGATTAGCATTGTATGTCAAAGGAAAAGAAGTCTGCAAGTGACAGACAATTCAAAGCTGGTAATCTTAGGTGTTTGCTGGTCAGGGTCTTAAAAGACAAAAACATGACAAAGAATTTAGTTGTCATCTACTGTGGCAGCAACAAAAACCCCAAAGTACTGTCCCTAATGAGTACTTTTTAATAATGGAAAATATATTGTGTTATCCTTGCAGACTTCAGTGTGAGCAATGTGTTGGAAATAACACAATATAAAAGTAAAATATCTGGATTTTCAAAACACTTTAAAATTGTTATTTCCAAGTGGAAAAGATATTGTACCCTCAATAGAAAAATCTTGTATTAGACCTTACTCTAAAAATTAGAGGGAATGATGATGTCGCATAATCAGTGGGGTTTTTTTAAGTTGATGTGATTGAGACAGCTGCCTTTATTGTATGAGAAAAGAATAACATTTTGCTGCTGTATTTACATATGTATGTTAAATAAGTAGAAACATACACACTGTGACATGCCCTTATGCATATTTGTCATGTGTAAAAAGGGCCACTAATCAGCTAATGAAGAAGAGAACTGAAGGATTTAAGAAAATTCTGAGAGCCCCCAAAAGCCATTTTTATAGCTTAGAAAGAAGATTGTGTCTTAAAAAGAAACAAAAAACCCCCACATGTAGAGAACAGCATGAAAGTACCTATACAGCTTTAAAAAGAGTAATAGTTACTAAAGAAGAAGCCAATACCAATGAATGCAGAATAGACATTTACAGTTCTAGAAAACTGAAAAGGGAGGCAAAAATCAGAAAAGAAATGTCAGTGGCTGGTACATTTAAGGACTGCAAGAAAGCTTTTCACTTACATAACAAAAAGAATCCTAAAAAATATTGTCTATTATTAGGTGAGATGGTATAGTTACCACTGACAGAAAAGTGACACAGGAGAGAAAAAATGTATTTGTCCATAGGGGTGAAAAAGTGGGTTAATGAATTAATATAATCTCATGATTAAAAATACTTTCAATTTTCATATTAATTTGGGAGATATTGAGGGAGAGTAGTTACTGAGTTTTGTTTTTATGAACCCATGATATATCTCTGAGATTTTAAAAAGATGAGGCTGAGGAGGTTTTTCAGTCATTAACAACAATGTGTTTTAGTCTACTGGCAAAGTTGGAAGGATTGCAAGATTTAAAATATTTTAAAATGACATTTAACTACCATTTCTCAGTGTTTAGAAATCTAGGTTACTTAATGCCTGAATTCAATACCAGATGAATTCATTAGAGTGCATCGGTTAACAAATAAACAGGGGAAATAATGCAGTTAATGTAGTCAACATGGATTAGCAGCCTGGAAATTCTCTCAAAATATTTTTATTTTTAATAGATTACAATTTTGACTAATAGATTTCTGAAGGGAGTGTTGCTTAGTACCTGATGACATTTTGATGAAGAAAGGAGAAAGGTACAAAATTATTATGATTGAACATATTGTTTCAAATTGTAACTGTGTGACATCCTTACCAGGCAAAGATGCTGGTATTGTGCTCTTGCAGGGATTAACTCCTGCCCCATTCTGTTTATATTTTTTCATATATTCCAAAGGAAAAAAAATAAATTATCACAAAGTTTGCAGGTTGCTCAAAGACTAGGAAAATACCAAGCAAGAAACAGAAGTGATACATACAGGTATCAAAAAGTTGGAAACAGGCAATTTCATCTTGGAAGAAAGAATAGAAGCCAAAGTTACCAGAGGAGAGATTGTCCCAGAAACAGTCGCTCTGACAACAGCTAAGGGAGATGCTGGCTGATGATAAATCCTAGAATAATTCCTTGGCAAACAGGACTGACATGGTCTTCATGTAAGCAGGAGAATAGACCCTATATCTAGCATTTGTATTTTCATTTCAAGAATATTATATTCAGTTGTATTCCCAGTTCAGTGGCGCTAATGACAACCTGGGGAAGTTTTAGGAAAAAAGAAACAAGAATACCCAAAAGCTGAAAGAATTGGAAATCTTACTTTGTAACCCAAAGAGAATAATCTGGAGTTCTTGCCTCTAGATACTCAGCTCAGTTCTGGAACTGCTTGTTTGTTGATTATTCCATTTCTGTTTCAGGGGTTTTTAAGTGAGTGTCTAATGCACCACACCTTAAATTACTGCATTAGAAAAATAAAAATGGAGAGATAAAGAAAAAACAGTTTCCTTTTAACTTAGAGAGAATAAAATTACAGCAAGTAGGGAATCCTGCCTTGGTTTTAGTCCGATCACTTGGTCTCTGCTCCTGGCATTCCCTTGTTTTTCCAGAATTCCTCCCTGCTGGTTACTTTGCTGGCAGAGGAATCTAAGTCATTGTTGCAGGTGCAATAGGCAGAATTAGTAAATGCCTTTCTCTGCCACATGCAGAGATAAAGGGAAAAAATGCATTGTAAAGGGCAGTATTATATCCACCTATACAACAGTCGCCAGGCATCTGAAATACAGTCTCAATTTTTTGGCAGTCTTTGAAGAGGTATAATGGCCCTGTAATATGGATACTTGAACAGATCCTTGCAGATCCAGCTTTAATACTTGGCTTTTCCCCAGCTTTGTGGTGCCCTTTTTGGACAAGTCATTGTGGATATGTTTTGATATGGATGTTTGTAGTATGCAATGTAGTCTCAGCCCCAAAATGGAGTTCTGGAGCGTAAGGCTAGAATAACTGTAGAGGGAGAGTCTTTGTATGCAATGTTGTAATGTGAAGCCGGTAATTGCTACAGGTGACAAGAACCAAGTAAATACTCACTTCAAAATTGCAGATTGTTAAGATGGGATCTGTGTCAAACAACAGCCCAGGAACCAGCTGGACCTGTGTGGGCTGTAAGCCTCCTTGCAAACATCCCCCATTTGGGCTTACTGTTCTTCACAGTTCCTCAATAGCTTCTGTCCTGCATGACACTGAATATGCTTTGAAGTTACCCGAGAAAGTATGTTGCTGACATACAGGTCTGTTTCTGAGTGACCTTTCCATCAGATGTGCAGACTGAAAATTTTTGTTCAAGATCTGCGAGTGCACCTTAAAGTGCAATTGTGTTCTTCACATCCAGCCGTGCTGTAATTCCATCACAACTCCTGCAGCTGCTGTGTGGGCTGCAAGTGAAGCTTCACCGACTGTTGCTGGGGATGTAAGAAAGGATTCATCTTGTGCTTCAGATTTGGCTCAAAAGAACCACCATCTTGCAGGTAACTTAAAAAAAAAGCCTTCTGTCAATAAAATAAGCAGATTTGTTTCAGGCATACAGGAAATTAATCTGATTGATAAGGAAGGAGGAATTTGTTTTGTTTTTACCAGATCACTTTTTCTGACCACGACTAGACATTGCCCCTCCCAAACACTGAGCTTATCTATCCTCTATAGAAGAGAAATATTCTTCTTCATGACTGTAAGGATTTGTACGCACCAAGTGGCAGTTTTGCCAGAGAACTGGCAATTATCATATAGCAAGTACTTCAAACTAGGAATTCCCCTCAGCTGGTGGGTTGGTCTAGTGGGGAGCTCTTTCCTTTTCTTCTCATTCTAAGCATACCCCTAGGGCTCTTGCGTGGTTTGATTCTGATTTGTTTATGTTGGTGTAAATCAGGAGTGACACAGCTTCCATCAGTGCAGTTTAGTAAATGAGATCAGGCTCTAGCACATGGTATTCAACTATTCTAACTCTGTTACAGGAGCTACAAATGGGTGTTCATCTAGCTAAGATTTGCATAGATCTGTTTGGTAGTTTTCCTGTATATCATAGAATCACATGTTCTTCCATTTTATACTCCTAATAACTATTTCTTAAACTGAAACAGCTTTTATTTAAGATTCTGAAAAGATTTCTGCAAACTCAGTTAGGTTTCATAATATTCCTGTAACAGTGAGCATCAGTTAATCAGTATGATGGTACAACTGCTGCATCCCATCAAATATAGTTCCCAGACCAAAAAAAAAAAACCCAAACCCAAACCCCAATAAGCATGTTAAGACAAGATTAAGTATGCAGTATTAATTTAAAATGCCTTCAGAATTTACAGAAAGATGCCTTATCTGGTTTACAGGAAACTTTTGAGAGAGAAGAAAAACAAACAAGCAAATAGATTTCCTTGATATGGAACATACAGAAGAAATTTCAGATAGAAAGCAGACTTTGTGGACAGATTGGAGTGAGATTCAAAACTCAGTCTGTTTAGTTACAGTCCAGTTGTGGAGTTCCTGCATTTTGCTGTTCTCCCTGAGGGATTTTCTAAGATATTTAGGAATCTATCAGGAAATCATGGGGCTTAGCTTCCTAATTAGTGTCGTGAAGCTGTGTTTAAAGCATACAATAAGTTGCAAAGTGTATAACACCTCTGAACCTCCTGCTTTCTCCTCTGCCACCTTTCCTCCCAACTAGCAGGGACTCTTAGCATACTATATGGTCTGTGCACAGTTTGTGGGCTGGTGTGAGGGTTTTTTTTCTTTATGGAAATACCTGTGTTTTCCATGAGACAATTCCCACTTTCAGGCAGAGATTCTTGCTTGCATCATGGGAGTCCCTAGGCATTAGGTATAGTGAAAGTAAATCTGTCTAGGGATCCTGGCCCAACAAAGCAAATGAGATCTTGACACAACCACAATATAGTGCCCAAGTGCATTGGAGTGAAAATAACTCAGTTTTCAGATACAAAAATTTAGCTTTCGGACAAGTGGAATGTTTTTTTTTTTTCCTGATTGGAAACAGACACAGTTTACCAATATATTATTTTTTTGCTGTTAACAAAATTTTATGTTGCAAGAGTTAAAAGGGAAATATTTTCAGGAATCCCTAATTGCAAGTCAATATATACCATTAATACCTTCTCCACTGCAGCAATAAGGAGACCTTGGGACCAAGCTCTTAATTATTGATTCTTGTGACCTCAGCTGGTGGTCCTTGGACCTTATTAGATGCTCCTCATCTTGTTTTTGCATTCTTTTTCCCTTAAGCTATAGCTTAACTGTGTAGCTTCTCTCACTACTTGTTGATTCTTAATAAAATTTGTTGAATGATAGAGTTCAAGGTTTGCTCATCCCTGAGATTAAGTCTTCTCAGCTTTCAGCACAGTCAGTCGCATCACACTTAGCTTAATTTGCTTTGCTTAAGGTTTTCTGAACAATTGGTTTGCCCGGTGCTGTTGCTAACCCCAGCTCTAGCCGTGGGATGACCTTTTCCCAGCCCTGATTGTTTATGTGTATCCTGCAGTTCACTGGGGAAGTGTGTGTTGGCTTCCAAACAAAGATTGCTGTCTATTATATATAACCTAAAAATACAACTGTGAACATGTGTATGAGTTAGGAGCATGATTTTTTCCTGGAGTTTATTAACATCCTGTTGTATTTATTTCAAAACCTACAAGATGGATGTTTTTAGAGGTTTATTGCTCAAAGGTTGCTGTCATTATATGAACCGACAGGCTGATAGGTGCAAATTACAATTGATTACATTCATAGTCTGTATAAAGCGTTTTTTAAATGCTTCCATGTTTGTATTGCCATCTTCACTGGAAATCTAGAGTTGAAATGGGAAGTGCCTGAGCTTTGGTAGCTACCTACATACGCTGTAGAGTGGTAGAAAAAAATGAGTAAAAGTATTAGTGTTGAAAATGTCCTACTGCCCAAAAGCAAGTAGAATGAAGTGTCCTAAACCTATTTGTTCATTAAAAAAAACACCCAAACAAAAAAACCTGTTTGACTACTAACTATACCTCTCTGCTCCATCTCTTTGTTATCATTTGTTTAGCCAGACTTCCTAAGATGAGGCTTATGTATTCATCCTCTGTATGTGTGTACCCCACATGCACTTATATCTGGGTGTGCTCCTCCAGTGGTCCCTGAAGAAGTAGCTGATCTCACCCGAGTTTGGCCAGAGAGTAAAATTGTGAAAACCAAATAATGTTCTACAAGTTTTGTGAAACTAAGCGGGTAGGGAGAGGAAAGGGACAGACTGTAGTTGTGTCTTAGCACACTGCAAGGTAACCTCACTTCTCATGGAACACCAGGAGAATCAAAGAGAAAAATTATGATTGTCTCCATCATGCAGAAAGCTTGAGCTGCAGCTCGTGCCTACCCCAACACACAATGTCAGTCACAGCTGTGGTGCTCTAATCCACCAGGCTGCATTAATCTGGGCACTCACAGAACTGCTTGATTTATCTTCTGGTTAATAAAAAGGCAGTTCCACAGATTTGGTGTTGAGGAATCAGCTATAGTTTCTTTCTTTTTCCTTAAAAACCATAACAAAATCCTCAAAGAGAGCGATGTTTGATTGTGTGTTAGAGGAACATACAATATGGGAAAGATGAGAGAACTATCATGTGTCAGTGTCCTGCTGCAGCTTGCAGAAGGGAGATCTTCCTTGCTTTGCAAGCCAGTGTGCCCCACTGCTGTTTGGTGCTGCCATGCACCAGAGGAGGGACTGCAGAGGGTCAGACTCAAAGAATGGATGGCTTGTTTGGAAATACAATTATATCTCCCTACTTTTACTTCTTCATGGATTCTTGCCTGGTCCTGTGAATTCCTGTGGTTTGCACTCACCTAACCCCAGATATTCGGAGTGCTGTTCTAAAGTTCCTGTTACCATAAGCTATAAATTTTATTCAACACACCCATTCCCATGAGTCTCCAAACAAAGCAAAGCAGTGCAGAAAGTGGTAGCAGGAATGATAGGAGTGACAATGTGAAATTCATGGAGATGGCAAGTGAGCGTTTTCCCAGGCTAGCCGTGCATAGAAGGGAGTGGATGAAGTAGTAGCAGAGTGGAAAAGTGAACTGAGATTAGAGTCTAATGCCAGTTGCACAGGAAGGATGGAGAGAGGTGAGAGAGAGTTCAGAGGGCAGTCAGGCAATATGAAGGAAAGAACAACTTCCAGCTGTAGAAAATTGCAGGGAGGAGACCAAAAGGAAGCAATTCTCACAGACAGTAAACACTCACACTATTATAGTAACTCAAATTAATAAATATTTATCTTATAAAGCTGTCCAAAGGACTTGGATCTCACTGGGCTGCATTCTGAGTAAATGTGAAGGTCATCTCCTTGTGGCTTCAGGGAGATTCAGTGAGTTTATTGAATGAAGCTTGTAACGGCAGGGCAGGGTATAAGAATGCAGGTCTCCTGAGCAAGCTGCTTTGTTGCTCTGGCTCTCTTCTCCTCTGCACATCATATACTCTTCTGGGTTCTACACAAACTCCAACAACGTTCAGTACTTTTCAGATACAGCAGCAGAGAGTGCATATAGCGAAATGCACTAGCCCAGCTGGTCCTCCAAAAGTGTTGCTGCATGCTGCTGCGGCGCCCATTCTCCTGAAGGCTCTTGTACTTTCATTTGACGTGACAGAGACCACAGTCTCTCTCTATACTTTTGATATGGCTGTACCCATAAGGACAAATGTGGGTCAAAAAGACAAGTTGGAAGGAGGCTCCAGAGGTCATCTAGTCCAACTGAAAGCAAGAATGACTTCAGATTTAAATCAGGTTACTGAAGATCTTGTCCAGTCACGTTTTGAAAATCTCCCGGTCAGAGATTCCACCATGTCCCTGAACAACCTCTCAATGCTTAATCACTCTCAGTTTTAATTGTTTTCCTATTATGTCCAATTAGAGCTTGTCTTGCTGCAACTTGTGTCTGTTGCCTCTTGCTGAGCACCTCAGAGACTTTGGCTACACCCTCATAAGAATTTCTCTTCCTGTAGCAAAGGGCTACAATTAGGTTCCCCTATACTCTTCTGTTCTCCAGGCTGAACAAATGTTCCACCAGCCTCTCCTTGGATTTGATCTGCTCCAGCCCCCAGCTAAATGGCCTTTCTCTGGACTCTTTCCAGTTTTTTAATATATCTCATCTATTGGCAAGCCTCAAGCTGGACACAGATGCAGCCTCACAGGTGCTGAGGAGCAGTATTCCCCCTGTTCCTCTGGCTATGCTCTTCTGCTACTGCAGCAGTGTATGCCACTATCCTGCACCCATTGCCCAGGCCCCTTCTGCAAAGCTACAAGCCAGGCGGTCTGTCCCCAGCTTGTACTGCAGCAAGGGGCATTTCCATCCCCAGGGCAGGGCTGGGCATTTGTCTGTGCTGAACTTTGTGTGTTTCCTGTCTGTCCATCCCTCCAGTCTGTTGAGCCCTTCTGCATGGCAGTGCTGCTCCTCAGGGTAGAAACTCTTCCCCTTAGCCTTGCATTATCCGTGAGCCTTCCCATTCCTTCATCCGTGCTCACTGATGAAGATACTAAATAGTGTCAGCCCCCATATTGGCTTCTCAGGAACACTACCCCTAACTACCCCCCATGCAGACTTTGAACTGTTGAACCCTCTCAGTCTAGCCACATTTTCATGTACCATGCTGTAGGTCACCAGCTTGCTAGAGTGTGTCATGCTAATCCCTTGGGGAAGCCCTATAACCAGCTAGAAGAGAAGAGGGCTGAAAATATTTTAGCCAGTTTTCCTCTATCACTGTGGAAAATTCCTGGAGAGTTGGTTATGGATCAGATTAATAGTATCTCACCAAAATTAGTCTAATTGCTTAGAATAATAACAACAAAATCTTAGAATAAAGAAGTCTCCTTAAAAAAATTATCTTAGGACAAGATGTGTGTCCTTAGTGCTTGGGTAAATAGGAATTGTTTGCATGTGTATATTTCTGTCTTTCAATCTATAGAATGCTTCGAAACAACTAAATGTCAGTATACAGTTAACAATAACTTTCATAGACTTTATCATAAGCAGTAACTTCCTTATGTATATATATTTTTTTCTGAATGGAAGAGACTTAGCAAAGCACAAAGTCAGTCTTCATTGCTTTTGCCCTTCACCCCCAGAAATCTCAAACAGCCAAAAACCTGTTGCCTTTCTGCATCCCCTGGGGTGCAGTGGGCATCAAACAGTTCATACTCTAAAAGTCTACCAAATGCACTTCATTTAAAATTCAGCAGAGTGTTTTCCCTCTTGGGCAAAAGCAGCAGTTGAATACAGTGGTCAGTGTGTAATTTAGTTCCTTTCTACCTTTGCAAAATGAATGTTTCATAGACACAACAGAGGCTGAGGGCTTGGAGGCCCCTTGTCCAAGTGCAGCACAGGCGAAGGAAGTGTATCCTGGTTCTGTCCACTGTGAAATATCCCTCAGACTTCCATTTCCAGCATTTGTCTCTCCTGTGCATGTGGAAATAAATCAGATAAGACTGATACTTATTTATGGAGATGTAATGTCCTCTGTTTGTGTAGCTGCATGAATGCTTAGTTACCAAAACCTGAAAATGTACTATATTGTCTTAAAAAAACTGTCCATTGGCAACAACTAAGTTCTTGATTTACTCTTTTTTTTTTTTTTTTAAATATAAATAAGATAAATGCATGAATTTCGGCAACCACATAACAGGGAAATTTTGAACACAGAAGTTCTGCAAGAGCTCAAGGAAAATTAACTTCCATGACCAGCTAAAAGTTTGACGACTGGGCTGTTGGAATGCAGTGCAGAAATGGTCAGCAGTAACAGCCTGGGTTATCAAATGATGTTTTACACCATGGCTGACATGGCCTTATGGTCTTGTAAACTCTGTCACACACACACAAATAGCTCTGCTAATCTGAAGATTTCCACTACCTTCCCGGAAAATGTGGGACAATGAAGACTACATGTGCTAGGATTTGCAGTCAGTGGTAAGTAAAGCAGACCCATAAATTTTTTGTTAAACCAAGTTCTGCTTTCAAATGTACTTTGCAGGCTGATGAAGCAAATGACTTTCTCACCTTGTTACTGTTCATTAATGCAAGGATGTGAAATCATTCTGCATATCTGGTCTCTCTTCTCTCACCAGACATCCCCCCCATTCCTGTGTAAATAGTGCACATTCATCCATCAGCAGGTAATCAGAAGACTGTTAGGGTCTGCCGGCTGCAAAATTTGGGAGTTCTTGCATTTTCATTTGAAATACAGAAAGACGTATTTGAGAAACTGCTAGAAAGAGAAATAGGAAGAGATATATTTCAAAAATAATTAGTTCTTGTTTTGCACTAGATTTTCCATTAACTTTTTCTTAATAATGTGGATGGTTTCTCTTCTGTGCTGCTGTTCACATTTGGCCTGCTTTCAGTGAAGCTTATAAACAGGGGCGATTACTGTAAATGAAATCTGGAAAATATACACAAATACATACAGGAAGAAAAAATAATCTTGATACTTTTAATCTCATGAAAATTAATTTAACAGAAGTGGGCCTCAAGTCATAGAGATTTCAGATGTGGGGGATTTATTTAATCTAGTTTCCAAGGCGAATTTTGATAGCTTTAAATAACAAACATTTTATTTAAGAGAAATCTCAAGAAAGCCCCCTGTCCATTTGAACGTATGTTAACATTCCTGTGCTTGAGACCTCCCTGAACTCTCTTATTCTGTGACTTTTATGCTGTTGACTTTGCCTTTTTTGCTGGTAATGTAAGGCTTACTTGTCCAATCTCAGCTGTGTGACTGAGGCACTCATCATTATCCATTGTTTGAACAAGGTCTTGTTATTGGCTCTGACTGATTGATTGCTTATTCTCAATAAACAAAGACTTGCAATCAAGGTCTTTGAAACATTTCTTGCTCAACGAGTCAATTTATATGCGCAGAAGGCCAACTGTCCCTCTCCTATATTCATTTATTCAAATAGGTAACTTGCTCAAACAGAATCACTATCTTAGGAAGAGAGAGCAGTCAGGAGGAAGTATTATTTTTCTAGTCATACTTATCTTTCTGTTTAAGCTATAGTGTTTTTCTGGGTGCTTCTTTAATCTGAAGTCACAGCACAAGTTGTTACGTTAATGAACTTCATTTATTCTGAAATAGG
This sequence comes from Falco rusticolus, assembly GCF_015220075.1. Classification (NCBI taxonomy): domain Eukaryota; kingdom Metazoa; phylum Chordata; class Aves; order Falconiformes; family Falconidae; genus Falco; species Falco rusticolus. Next base: position 64,911,910 of record NC_051190.1, on the reverse strand, counting down.
ATGAAGTGAAATCCCAGTGGTGCTAGAAGAGGAGGAGCACTGAAAACCGTTATCTCCCTATGAAATGAGAGGGAGCCCAGAGTTAGGTTGTGAATATCGGTAAGGGGTGATGCTCAGCTCCGCGAGTCATTTGGGAACAGTATCAACTGTGAGTATAAACCCTTTACAGGTGATTTTAGTTAATAGTCCTTTGCATATTTTCCTCCTTCACTGAGAGAACTGATTAACATAAGCGGTTTTTAAAATGTCCTGATACTGCAGTGTCATAATGATAGTTCAGTCTACTCTGCTGTCATTCAAAAAGTCCTATGGCATTAGATTTTTTCCAGTCAGCCTGACCAATTAGTATCTTGAATATGGAAAGATAATAGCTGAGTAAAAATTTCAATGTCTACTCTAATGGAAAGATGTAATCTGGTGGTGCAAATCTGCTATCATTTTACTGTGAGGGGAAAAGAGAAATTTCATGCAGGCTGCTGACATTTTGCAAAATGGTAATGACTCCACTGTGCTGTGCAGACACAAAATAGCACAACGGTCTCTGTCTTCTGTGTGCATGGTTCAGTTCTATCTACTCCTATGCAAGAAGGAAAATTCTCATACACAGGTGAGGTCAGTATTATTCCTCCAAATAAAATTAATGATGTCACTATAATGGAGAAATTTTTATAGCTAGTATATATTCGGCTGACAGGTTTTATGGCAATTCTATAATAGGAGTCAACCATATATAACAAAACAGTAGGTATCCTAACCTATTTGAATAAGGTTCTCCATCCAACCCCTCTTAGTCTCTTTGTGGGGATTGGACCGGGCTGGGGAGGGAGGCAAAATATTTTATTGGCCTTTTTTTTTCTTTCTGTCTTCTCTGTGGTCATAAGAAAAGTTTTATTAGTTACAGAATGTCAGTGTCAATGCACACCTGTAATGCTATGTACATAAAAATATACATAAAAGTTGCCTCATAGTCCTGCATTCATTTACTGCATAATGGTAAATAGGCAAAGTTTATTCCTGTGCTTACATCAGTGAAATCATTCATTCTTTTGAAATATGGCATTATGAAAATAACTTAGTAATTTTTTGGGTTCTGCATATCGTTAATATTTGGAAGAAAATATGTACCTTGAAAAGTTAATTAAAACAGCAGACCGGAGTCTTGTCCCACTTGCAAAGGTAGGTCACATGTAGATGCAGTGAGATGCTAGACTTACATCAATTTAAAATGGGTGTAAACATGAGAAAAGAGTCAAGCTCCATTTTTCCTGTATGAAAAGAGTGACTAATACACAAGAGGCTAATTTGGTAGGAACATTTAGTCATGGCTTCCTGTAACTGGGCCACTTTGTGAAACATGTAATTACACACCAGTAGCTGTGGAAAACAATGTGCTAGAAAACTTAGGACAATGTAATAGGAATGGAACCCCAACTTTGTAATTTTAAGAAGTGACCAGCGATTCCTATGTAATCCCCTTTCATTTTAAAGCCCCACTCCCTAGTCTGTTAAAGTTTACTTTGATCAGGAAAAAGGGGTTCTGACTGATCAGTGCTGCTCCATTCCTGCTGCCCGTGGGTCTGGGGATGACAGTTATCACTCTATCCCTGTCAGGAGGTTCCTGAGCTTTCTACATGGGTCTGTTTGCCTTTCTGCATTCTTATGCCCTGTCCATTCCCAGTAGATTTTCACCTCAGCAATTTTCAGCATCTGGTAAATAGGAAATTCCATTTGCTGGTACCTTAGGCTCTACCCCCGCCCATGCTGCTTGTTTATCAATATTTGAACAGTGCACACTGTCTCCCTATGACCCTCATCCTACCTTTTTTCCCTTGTCAGAAACTGCTCTTTCTGAATAATCATTTTGACTGAATAATCACTTTGTCTCTAGAGACAGACCCTGCTAATCTCATTTCCATTTAATCTTTGCATCCTATGGGTTCATACACCACACAGTATCCTGCCTTCCAAGGCCACATTAACCAACATAACTAACACTTGCTGCATCTGGGTTCATTTTTTTTCCCAAAGTGGGGTAAGTTTGTGCAATAAAGTGTTTTGAAATTCTTTTTTAGGAGTATATGAGCAACCCTACACATATTCACACACATTACTAACCACGTGAAAAGACAAGGTAGAGGAGATAGTCAAGCTTGTGAAAGTTTTGTCTTTCAGTCTTGTGTTAGTCCTCAAGAACCTTACAGTGGAAGTCCCAATGTGCCAGGTGAGCGATAGTTTTGGCCATAATATTTATCCATAAGTTTTAATCAGTCTTCCAGATATTAGCCATAAGTTACCTCAAACATAACATTTAATAATTTTATCTGTATTCAGTATTCCCTGGGATGCTATTGTAGTATCTGGCAAACAAATCTGATATATGTGTAGTTGTTACATGTTGCAAGATGTAGTGCAAGATTTTTAGATTCTGTGAATAATTCTGATGCTGCAGGATGATATGGGTACTTGAGCTGGAGGACAGCTTGCAGGTGATCAGGGTTAAGTACTCTTGTTACGTTGAAGGTGATGTTAAATGAGAGCCTAATGACACTGAAGAACTCAGGACATACTAATTCAGCAGTAGCATAGGTCCCCTGTCCTCAGCAGAATGCACTAAGGCTAAAAATGCTTTAGGTTGCTTTGTTTCTTCTTGTTACCAGAGTCTTCATTGGGATCAGCTTCATCTGGCTTATCTTTAGGTACATGAGTGGGAATATTGGGAGTGGGAGAATTCAGGTAAGCAGGAACTAGCCACTGGCTGGGAAAGAAATGGGTTGCTCCATGTCAGATTTTAGGGAGTATAGATGAAAGTGATTAAAAAACAGCTTTCATACCAAGTTCTTCCTAGTTTTATGATTTCAGTTGCAAATAGTGAAGTTAATTAAGAGAGGTATCATTCTGCAGGATTTTTAACTTTAAGGGTTAATGAGTCTGAACAGGTGTGAGAGATTAGATGTAGCTGAGAATAGCAAGCTGGTGGAAGAAAATACCAACGTTTATTACGTTCAGTCTTTGCATGAAGGATAAGAAAAGAGAAGAAATCACCTTACCCAGGAAATAAGTTTAAAATTATGTTTTGTTGCAGTATAGTCTATTCTTTTCATAATTAGCAGTTCTGGGGTGATTACCTGAGGAGTCTGGTTTTGCTAGGTGATTAACTGAGTACCCGTATAGCATGTGACTAACTTGGGCATTCTCTCCTCTTTCTAGTATCAGGGAAGGTTAAGAACCAGTCTTTTTGATCTATGGTAAATGCTAATTGACATCATATTTTACTGGAAAGGCTGGTCTCCGGTCACAACAGAAAACGGCATTTTTGTAATCAGTAGTTGTGGCTGTTCTTACTGGGCAAGTCATAGCCTTGTCCAAGCAATCTTATCTCTGTCCTGTAATTTTTTTTTTTGGTTTTTTTTTGTTTTTTTTTTTTCACTCAAGAGATATTAAAACAGGCTGTAGTATTTTGTCAGTGGTTAGAAGCGATGCATATCTTTAACCTGTGGAAAAAAGCATGCCTGGTAAGCTTGAGGAGTAAGAATCCAGTCCAGCCCAATCCAGAAGGGTTTGGGTGTTCAGAACTAGGGGACCAGCATGATCAAGGATAAAAAGGGATATAATTCAAGTGAATAATTATTTGACATGAGAAAAAACACTTAAAAGAGTACACATTTCTGAATTGTGGAGACGAGCAGTTAAAATGTAATCATGAGTTTTCTGTGCCACATATTTGTAGGTTCGCTGGGAAAAGAGAAAAGTGATATAAAAATCAATATTTCTCTGAAATTGATAAGAATTTTGTTTAGGCTGACAAGGTTTTTCAATTCTCAATTGAATGGGTCCCTCTGACCCCGCAAAGCCCTTGATATGTGCACACACAAATAACTTTGGCAACTGGTGCCAGAGTGACCAGGCCCAGCCCAGGTGTGGGTGAGTACATAGTTTTGCAAGTAAGCACATAGAATTACAGTCATATCTCTCAACCTTAATTGCCTCATAGAAAATAAACACTCCCAGTTATGCGATCTCCCCTATTGCCAGGGCAATACAAATCACAGAGATCTGTGATAAGACCCTGCTTTTAATGAAAGAAGATTGTGTTTCAGCTCAAATCCCTCTAAGTCTTTGACTTGATCTGAGAGAGAGGGGCAACTAAATTAAATTGAGTTTGAGAAGTATGAACATTAGAAAGTCTCCTAGGACTTCTGTTAGTATCGGGGTTTGAACAGCTTTGAGAATAAGATGTGAAAACCTTCAGTCAGGCTGTCAGCGTGGGTTGGGACTGCTCAGTCTTGCTCATGCTCTGAGCGATGCTGAGCACCCGCTGATGCGCTGCATTTCAGGGCAGCTGAGGCTGAGCCACCTCCAGAGTTTCGCTTGGGGAAGCCAGACTTGGGCACTGCATTGAGACTGCGCGCTCTGTCCTGCTAACGGGGCATTACGCTTACTGTTTGTGATGCTCTATACATTTCAATATTTTCTGCAGTGGTCCTCTGCAGCAACACTTGTTAGTATCCCAGAAAGGTGAGGCATAGGAAAGGTTGCATTAATGAGGTGGTACACCAAAGAAAGCTGTAATCCATGCCTGAGGATTGTGAAAGAGCCTCTCATTCAACTACCCCAAGGTGCCAACACTTACTGTGGTTTTATACACTTCATACAGGTTGCCATTTGCAAACTTTCAAAACTGGTTAGACCTCTTTTTCACCTCTGTGAAAGACAACAAGGTTCTTTCAAAAATCTAAATGCTTAAAAGAAACTTATTGTTTCGGGGATGACTGCTTTTAGCGAGTGGTGAGGGGAACCTTGCTCCTGGTTGGGAGGTGGCTGTGTCCTGCTGGATGTTCAGCTGCAGGGGCCAGGCAGTGCACGTACTGCAGGACCGCAGCCACCTGCTCCGCAGCATGGAAAGCACCCCTCTTCTTGTGTCCATCCACCTGCTGTGTGGCTTCCTGGCTGCTTCAGCTTTTGGGTAACCACCAAGATGGGTAAAAAGACCTGCCAAGATTTCTGATACTTTTGCCATGGCCAATCAGTGAGATGAGAAGTTTTTTAGTTTCCTTTTTGCCTGTGAGTGGCCTCAGAGGGAAGGAGAACAGTGAAGGTCACCTGTCCTCTGTGGGGGTGGATGTCATGGTGGGTGGAGGAGATGTGAGGAGGGGGGAACTTCCATGCAAAGAATCTCTTCATTTAGCACACAAAAGTGAAGCACAATGAAAGACTAAGGATAAAAAGAACAGAATAACCTGCTCTTTGCCTGCATACCTTCTCATGGGGTGCTACAGTTGCTGCGAGTTTTCATCAGATCCTTGGTAAGCAGGATACAAGAGAAATTACCTTTCTAAATGCACATTGATTGATTGGTAATGTTACAGGCTTGTAATGGCTGTGGCCTTTGAGAGAACTTCCACCTGCCAGTAATGTGGCTGTGATTCAAGTAAGAGAATTGATGTAGAATTCTGAAGTGATGGTTAATGTTCTGTGCAGAGGGCCCGAGTTTCAAACATAGAAGTAGGTAGCTGCTGCACTTGTAAAAATGGATATTGAAATGTGCTGGTTTTCAGCAGGCATTACCTTGCTTTGAGAGTTATTTTCAAAGACTAATTTCTAGTTGTAATCAAAGATGAATTTGCATCTTCACAATCACTGAATGCACATATCCATTTACAGGAATATTCAAGCCTAACTTCCAAAGCTTGATATAATTTAAAAAATAATTTATGAAGTCAAGCATACTTAGAATATGGGGAGGGAAAAAAAAGAAAGAAAAGAAAAAAAAAAAAAAAAGGACTTTGCCTGCTGGAGGTGCTACAGCCAGCTCCTCCTTACATATTTTTTTAATATATATAACACTGTACAATCAGACACCTGTTTCAATATGTGCTTTCTAGTGATTTCTCTGTGCCTTTTTGTTTGCTACTTGGACATTCTGTGAACCTTCTTTCGGGGCAGCATTGCTTTCCCTGCAGGTGCCTGAGAGGTGTACAATGATTCTTGCTGCTGTCTTTCAGTAGCTGTCAGCAGGCAGCTGACCAGGGAACCTTTATTTAGCAAATGTGAGCAACTGGAGAATTTTTGTTTGAAAGACCGAGGGGACCTGCCTCAATTTACTGAGCAGTAAAAATGTTTCTCCCCCACTGAACAGATCTAACCTGAAGTTCCCTGACATTAATAAATGACTAGATCAACCTCTCTCACCTCCCTATCTTTTTCCGGCTGCAAGTATGAAGTGTAGAAAGTGAGACATGAGTAATACTTGCTCTAATTTATTTTAAAAGTTGGAGAAGAGCAGGGCAGAAGAGAAATTCTTCTTCTTCTCTTAACTCGTGTAAAAGCTAAGAGCTAAAATGTAGTGAACGACTTACTCATTAGCTATAACATGCTGTCTTTTCTGGAAAGAAAGCATTAGCAATCCAGATGTAAAACTTTTTTTCAGTCTGAGAATGAAAACCTGGGAGAAAAAGTCACTGGATAGACCTTCCTTAAAAAATGGGTGGAGTCAATTTTATTTCAGCAAATACACTAGTAATGTGTGACAATCTTGGAGCAGAAATAGGATTCTAGCTGGGGCAGTGCTGAGCTAAGGTCAGACTGCCAGCTGTTTTAGTAAGTCTTTATCTTGATCAGTTTAGGAAATTTAGGGGAGTTTGACTAGATGATCTCCAGAGGTCCCTTCCAGCCCCAGCCATTCTGTGATTCAGTGATTTCTCTTTCTTCCACTTTAGCCACTTGGGATTAAATAGCAGCGCTGGGAAAAGAGCAACTGCATTTTTGTAGAATTTATTTATAAGGACTTTAGCATTTTGTTATTCATTTGGAAATTACCAGTTTCTTGTTAGTTCACTGTCTGATGAATCTTCCTTTCCTTCTTTGTTCCTCCTAGATCTGCCGTGGTTAGATGCATGATCTCTTTTTCTTTGCAAGGCAGAAGTGTACCCAACAGCTGTGAGATACTTTTGGCTTTTTGGTTTAGAGGGGGCCTGTGAAAACTTCAAGTTTAATTTGTGTACATTTTCCTCCTGCAATCCCTCTGGTATTCAAGTCAATAAAAGGCAATTAACTTTACAAAAAAACCCCAACAAAACAAAAAACAAAAAGAAAGTTTACATCTGGTTTGACTAAACATGTGAAATGGCTGAATTTGCAGGTAGATGTGAAAATGGCCATCTCTGCACCTTGCCCTTTGCCTTGAAATATTTGCAGTATTTATAGTACATTTGGAGAAATGTCAGATGCCTTTGTGGGTCATAAAGAAACTTGAAAGCAGGTGACAAAAATGTTTCACTAGAAGAGTTTGGGGCTAGGAGCTGAGCCCAAGATTCCTGGGCTTTGGACTGATACTTTAACCATGGGGATGCTGCATCTTTTGTCTTGGGTACCTTTATTGTTAATAAAGCCTGTACCTTTGCTCTTTTTATAATCATAGAATATCCTGAGTTGGAAAAGACCCATGAGGATCATCGTGTCCAGCTCCTGACTTCGCACAGGGCAAACTCAAAGTTAAACCATGTATCTAAGAGGGTTGTCCAAACAATATTTGAACACCAGCAAGCTTGGGGCCATGACCACTTCCCTGGGGAGCTTGTTCCAGTGCTTCCCCACCTTCACAGTGAAGAACTTTTTCCTGATATCCAGTCTAAATACACTACCATTGCGGTAAAGTATATATGGGATATAATTTTGAAACTGCAGATGCGGAATATAGAGGTTTCTATTAGCTAGGATAAGTTACAGGAGTGCAGGATGCACAGATTTTGTCTGTGGCATTAGCTGCCTGTTTAGCCTCGGAGAAGCCGGAAACAGGTGAAAGTTCACAAATCTCTGAATAGTTTAAACCTCATTTCTTGAGAAACTGCATCTTCTCCTGGTACCCTTGGGCTGACATTAAAAAAGCTGATCTTTGGACCAAGTTGTAATCTCCATCTACCTGGTGCGATGTGGGGAATCCCTGGCAGACTGACATGTATGAGGAAATAAAAGTGCTGCTTAAATGTCATTTAATTTAATTTGTAAGTCTGGGAGTGTAGAAGTCCTGAATTCAGCTCTTATTGGCATTTTTTTTAAAGTTTCTATCATAAAAACGATCAAGGTTGAGGTAGGTGAAGAACCTCTACTAAAAATGGATTACTCAAATATTTCAGAAATGTGAAAGAGTTTAACCTCATTCTTCTAAGAGAGATATAGTTGTTCTCTTGTAAGTGTAGGGAACTTTAAGGCCAGTGTTATCAGAGGTGAGTATTGGTTGCCTCAGTATTTCAGTATCCTGTAGAGATACTTTATTGTGTACAGCTTAGCATGTCCTGGGTTTGGTAATTACAAACCGGTGCACAGCATTAATCACCTCTGACACATTTGCCTGGCTGTGAAACGATCTTGAGAGAGATTTGGAATGAGAATAGAGATTTTGGAAGTCCCAGTCACTGCCCTGTACAAGATTATTACTGTTAAATCTCAATTATTGTATATATATTTGCATTACAAGAATGGATTATCATCTCAGTTTTTCATTTGTACGTGATATTCATATACATTTTTTTAAATTTTCTGTTGATTAGACCTGGTGGGGAGGAAGAGGTCCAGCTGTAATAGTTTTCCAAATTTTACTGTAAATAGTTCATCTGTTTAAGCTGAAATTTCTAAACTCTATATATTTTGGTTGTGTTTTTAAGCTGCATTCAGTGTGAGTGGAAGCAAACTTTCCGTTTATATGTTGATTTTTGTTCTGTGATACTTTTCCTTCAAATAGAGCCCTCGTTATTGACAAATATAAACATTCTTTTTCTCCAGTGAGTATGTCACATCCTGGTTATATACATTCAAAACTGGGCTTGCTAGCATTTTCACTTCATATGAAGAGGGTTAATTATGAACTAGACTACAGATCTCAAATACATCAGCAAGTTAAGTAGCTGGTGACTGCTGCAATCAGTTAACTGCAAGGAAATGAAACAGGACTTATTTACATTTAGAGTGATGCCTGGGTTCTTAATCACCTCAAAGCATTTAAAAATTAACTTTACTACCAACAGCTCAAGAAGCATAATGAACCCCAGGAGGGAGTTTTCTTCTCTTTCATTTTCATTGAAGCCATCTATTCATTTACATCAGACTACTCTCACTCCAGTCTGTTTTCCTGCTAAAACCTCAAAAGTTTCCCTATTTCATTTTCTTAAATAACTTGTGGTTCATTTGGTATGCTTCATCATAAATTAGTATTAAAACTGTGCAAGAACTCTTGGCAAATACTGAAGTACATGCAGCCACAGATTATTTAAGGACAAACAAGCAAACAGCTTAGTATTTTCTGTGTTTTGTTGTAGATGTGTCAATGTATTAAAAAGGCAATAAAAAAACCTTTAATTATCATTGTCATGCTTTCCTGAGCTTTTGCACCTGCACAAGCACATTTTATGATTTTGCACATGGACAGAAAGGGGGCTATACTGTAATCAAATCAGCAGCTTACAGCCTGACCAGTGCTGAATGACATTTGACAATTGGCAATTTAGAAGATGGAAGCAAAGATATTGAAACTAGTTCAAATTCTCCAAGCCTTCCACCATAACTTTGTTTTATCTTGACTCTTATTTGCCCTGAATCCCCTAATAGGAGCAATCCTTTCATAATATACTCAGCCAACCCATTATTTCTATATATTTTTTTCCATTGCTACAAACATGAAGCACGAAGACCTCCAAAAGTGGCCTGTTCCCTTGGGAAAGGTCTCAGCTATGAAGGGGAAAAAAAAATCTTTTCTTTGGAAGCTTCCCTTTAAGGTTTGAACTATTTTCCTGGGCTATTTACAGCTGAAGTGAAGGTGATATTTTGAGAGACATCAGTAATGAAGAGTACAGCAATCCGGCAAAACTTAATAGGGGGTAAAGATTAATAGCAGAAGCATTTTTTCTTTTTATCGGTGATTTAATGGACAAATTGAATTTAGGTGTTTATACATCTATGAAGATAAGCAGAAGTACGAGCAGTGCAGAATTTTTTTTTATATGTAAGAGACAACATAATAGTACCATGGCAGTTTTAGTAAACAGTAGATACATAGTTATGGGAGATATGTACGTGTTTATTTAGTAAAGCTATAGGTGTAGTTCTTTTAGCACTTTTCCCATTGTCTGTTCTTCCAATGAAATTTTAGTCATAAATCTAATAAATTTATAAATGAATTCCTGTGACTGCTTTTGTTACCTTTATTTTTACAGAGCAATTAGCGTATGCAACTGTAAAACTCAGGTCTCTAATTATTAAGGCCTCTTAGGGGATGGTGTCATCAAGCTGAAGCGAGGTGTTACTGTGCACAGCTGTAGTGTGTGGGGCATCACAGCCCTGCCCTGGCTGCTGTGTCCCCCTCCCACCAGCCACGCTGCCTCTGCACCCTCTGACCTGCTGTGGCGGCTGGGGAAATGGGAATGATGAGCTGGTACTTTGGGAAAATAAGTGGTGTTAGCACCTGCGCAGCCTGGGGTGGTGTGTGGGGCTGGAAATAAGGGCCGAGGAAGGGAAAGAGAAGCTGGGGTCTCTTTTTTTTTTTTTTTTTTTTTTCTGATGAACATATCATCTCTATAGCGCCAGACTGCAGCCTCAGTAGAGGAAAAAAATGGACTGGTTGCAGCTAAGGGGCAATAAATGTTTTCATTGGAGTACCCTAGACACTGGTGCTACAATTGTAAGGAACAAGTGTCTATATTTATGAAACAACTGCAGTTCAGTCTTGTAAATCGTTTTTTCAGTTGGGAGGATAACAGTTCTGCTAACAAAATCTCTTTACCGTTTTACTAAGGTAATAAATACCCTGATTGGGAGACAGATGGATTTTTCTGTGTGCTGTCCTGGGGAAAGATGTGACTGCTGATAGCTGTCACCTTGGGGGAGGCTGGAACCATATCTACCCACCTGCTGGTGAAGCTTGAGGGATTGTTTCCTTTCTTAGCCTGAAGTTGCATAGTTAATATTACTCTTTATCTCTGTAGGAAATGGAATATGACACATGATGAGGCTGGGGGCTAGCTTTGTTTCAGCTATCTGTTTTGTAAAAGAGCCAGAAAGTTTCTCGTAATGATTTAAAACAAAAGGGTGCTATTGTGTGTATCAGTGTTCAACGTTCCAAATCTGTAAAAACAGTCTCATGTAACTTTCTCATGAAGGACCATGTAGCCTGTTGGATTGGAACTCATTTCCTCTTTACATGTCAAATTGTCCTGAACTCTAGGGTTTCTGTAAATAGCTTATTTTGACTGCGAAGAGCCAGAGTTTGTAAATTCAATTTGCTTAGAGTCAAGTGAAAGGTGTTGACCACTTTCTTTCTTACCTGTTTTCCTATGCTATTTCTAACCTACTCCCTTTAAATTTCTTTTTACTTTTATTATTTCCCTTCTTATGAGCCCTGATCAATTGTAGAAAAGTGAAAATATGCCGTATTTTCTTATCCTACAGTTTCAATGCATTTTGATATGGATGGCTGTGCAGGAAAACTGACGAGGCTAAGGACTGAGCAGGACGTGATCCTGCATTTAATAACAGTGAGCAGCCCACTTCCCACTTTCCCTGTAGTGAGTACCACTCACCTCTGCTATTAGTTGCTGCATAAAAGCTCTGAGGAGAGTTTCCCACCTTTTATATTCTCCAACTGTTTGTTTTCTTACATTTTTTTCTTCAAAGTTAAATATCTTTGTTTCCTTACTAGAAACTATAGCTGTCCCTGGAGTTTACCTGAATTTTCCTGTATAAAATCATCTTGATTTATATTTGCTGAGTGAGAGAAACAGATGTGTCTGTCAGTTCAGTCAAACTCTTTCCAGATATTTACTCTGTGAAAGGCTTTGATGCAAACCAGTATGTTTTAAATTTTTTTTTTCGGTATCATTTCATAGAGATTAGTTTTTCTGGCTGGTATTACTTGTAGCCAATGGTGCCTGAATCTCCTTTGATTTAGTTTTAAATGACTCCTGATATAAATGTCCTCAGGACTCCTGCCAAGCAATATACTACTATTTACATGTCCTTTATTTCAGCCAAAACCTTGTAATGTAGTTTTATTGTTTGGAATGACTGTGACATTGATTTTGAAGGATTTGTAATATACAATAAAACATCATACTCATTCAAAACATGACAAACTTCTGCAGTAAACGCTTCTTTATAAACATATCCTTTCGTTGGTATATAGCTATAATTTGACTCTGTCTAATGATGAAGATGGTCTGCGTGACCCTGTTTGATGTGATATACAGTGTTAAGTCTTTTGGCTGAATTCACTGGTAGTTTGTTAGAGACTTTATGCAATAGGGTGAATCCACACTTTTTATTTTTTGAATTATTTTTCTTTCCTTTCTTCATGTTTTCAAAACGTGGGACAGAATTTAAGGTAGATTTCCAGCTGGGAGAAATAATATCTCCATTGCCTAATACAAAAGCAGCTAAAATTACTCTGGGAGGATCTAGCAGGAGTTTGGGATGCAAAAATGCTGAAAACATTAATAACTAGGGAAATTTTACTCGGTCATAAGTTTCCTATTAGCCCATGACCTTCCTAAAAATGATTTTATATGGAGCATATTCAGTTATCATGGTTTTGTAGGAAATTAATGTAAGGTAACAAATTGCTGGGAATGAATTATCAAGTGTGCTAACAGAATTGTTCAGATCCAGGTACTCCTCAGGCACTGTCAGCAAAAACTGAGCTGAAACTCTAATGCCTGAGTGTTGCCTGCTATTGCAGATTTAGTGTCCTGCTTTACATAGTTTGTACTGAAGGAGCTAGAAAAAGGCTTCCTGGCAGCTGACTCCTTTGGGAATGCTAAAATGAAATGTATATTTCATAAGGCCATCCCAGGGAGCAAAATTTTAAGTAAACGTACATTTTAAAAAAGTAAGCAATTGTCTATGGGGAAACTGTGTATGGAGCTTTAATTTTAGATATATATACTCATCTTTCAGAGTGGGGAATTACACACATAATCTGCAAATAAAGAACATGCTAATTAATGCTTAACATCCCTCTAAACACAGCCTTGCAAGCTGAATTAATAAACACTATGGAAAGAATATTGTCTGCATAAGGCCCAGTTTCACTAAGGTCAAGTCAAAGCTTTGCTGCCACAGGAGAGTGTTTTACCAACATATAAACTCTGCAATGGATCTATTGGGTGTTCCTAGAAAGCACATTTTGACTGGAGTTACCTGCCGTGACTTGAAGATAACAGTATATTTGGAATATTTTTTGATATTTGTATGTATTTGTGTGAGACAGTTCCTGTAGTCACAATTCAACTTGCATAGGTTCATTTGTTTAAGGTTTGTCAGAGACTGGAGGCAGTGAATGTTGTAATTTCTCATGCCTTTAAACACCTCTGGATTAGATGTCTATAGCTGAGCTAGTTATTCTGGGCTCCCCTTATTATTAGTGGAGAAAGTAGATACTTTTGTTTTAGGTCTTGATGTAGGATGAGATGTCTTAGTCCCTGGGCTCGGTTATCTATGTCGACTATGCACAGAGATTGAGGATGGCTGGTTCAGATCTAGATGCCTGTCTCTAGCTGCAGTCATAGAAACCCTACCAATGCTAGCTAGCAAGACTATTTTTTCTTCTTTGGGGTAAAATTCTACAGTTGTATCTTTAATATTAATAGTTTGATAGAATTCAGTTTGGTTATGTTTATGTGGGAAAATTGGACCTGAGTGATAAAGGAAGAAAATTTCATGATTTATTCAATGCTTTTTCTTCACTTCTATAGTTCAGCAGTTACAAATCAACTATAGTTCAGCAGTTACAAAACAAGGCATTTATGTATGTGTGTACACACATATTTGGAAAAAATATTTAGGACAAGGTGAGAAGAGTGATTTCTTTGTTGCTTTTTTACACTGCAATTCAAACTTGCTGCTATGATACCTTTTCTGAACTGATTCCATCAGTCTGAAAGAATAGATTGTTGAATGTGCCAAAGAACAATAATAAAATAAGGTAAAAAGAATGTCTTCGGATCTGGACCCTTCATCCTTTTAAATCCTCTTGGATTTTTAGAAAGCACTCAGATCTTACTTGCTGCCTACAAAAAATAGCCACATTAAAATGAGCAGCACTCAAAGAGAAGTTAGAGGATCATTGCAAAGATTTTAAGGTACACAGCACATATAAAACTGATTAGCAAATCACAGAGTGGGGTAGCCTCTTTCTTTTTTAATAAGACTTAGCAATTGTACCTCTTCTATATATATAAGTGGGCTCTTATTAGCAATGAGAGGTGTATATGGTTTCAATTGTATTAATTTGTCCTTGCCTTGCACTGCTTTGAGTAGGGAAATGGATCACTTGAGAATCAGATGCAGTAAAGACTGTGCTCTGCCAGGGCTGCGTTCAGTCCATCTTTCACCCAGGGAGAGTCACTGTGAAGGGGTTCCTCTCTAGGTGCCCTGTGTGTGTTGCATGCCCGCATTACTCCCTTCTCTGCAAGTTGCAGCAGGTCCTTGTGCAATTTGGTGAGGGATTGAAAGTGAAGATAAAGATTTCACAGTGCCTTTATCTGACAAGTTTTTCTAACCTTGTCCCCTGTACTTTTTGCTTTGCTTATGCCAATACCCAAAATTATGTCAATATCCAGGAAAGGATTATTCCCAAGTTTAACAAGTCAGTATAAAACTAGAAGATTCAGTATAAAACTAGATGTAATTTTTTTCTGTCCTGCGGCAGGAGGAGGGAGTCATTACTTAAAGGGTGTGTAAATGGACAAAATGTCAGTGTGCGCAGTCTGGTTAAAACTCAGCCCCTAGCTCACTCTGAGGTTGAAGGATGGGCTGTTCATCTTTGGACATGCAAACGTAGAAGCTATGAAGGTAGGAGATGACTGATGGTACAGGACAGACTGAGCAGAATCAAAAGGAAAAACTTGCTTCTTGGATAGTTCCTACTTTTCTGACACTGGTTTCTTTTGGATTTTATCTTTTTTTTCCCTTTGCAATATGTCAGCTGCAGCTTAATGGGTTACTCAGGTGGACAAGGGATGCAGGCCCTTACATTTCCCTGAACTTAATTCTTAATAGTTTTCAGTTAAAAAAAGAAAAAAAAAAGGGGTCACTTTCTCATACACTGCAATCTGCTGTTTTTGCGTTTGTGGTTGTTGGTGTATTTTTTCAAGGACTTGTGTAATAGTGTATTAGAGAGCTATGAGGGGTAGATGTAGGTCAAAATTGATTCATTAATTCTGACCACTATGTGTAGTGTAAAATTTGTATTGAATTTGATGTATACTATACATTTTCTGTATACCAATCTGACTATTTTTTCCTATGCAGAAAGTACCAAAATTTAGCAATTTTAACAATAAAGAACCCATCTAGGTCATGAGATGTTAGATCTTCCTTTCCTTGCAATGTCTTTTTTTTTTTTTCTGAGCAACATGGCAGTAACATGAGACCACGAGAGCCTTTATAAAATGTGTACTTTAATGAACAAAAAAGGATTATGAAATTTCTGATCAATACTCTGAGGGATTGTTTTTGCATTGATATTGTATTACAAATGATAAGACTACACTGTAACTTAACAAAGGCATGTCTGCTCACTTCCAGCTGATGGTGTCAAAAATAACTTGCAGTGGTAGCATTTTGAATTGTTAATTGTGCTGTTGCTCTATGCTGAAATCCTTGACCTAAATATTTATGAGGGAATTGGTTCTACAGTACACTACATTAGTGCCCTGCAATATGGCCATGTAAGCAAGAGTGACCTTGATTATTCCCGTGCTCCCAGAGAGAGCAGCAGAACTTTGGAGTGGGAAGTCTGAGCCCCTGGATCCTGGTGGTTTATCCCTTGCTCATTTTCTGTGTCTCTTTCTCTCTCTGCAGATCAAACATTCCCTGAAGTGTGGTAGAAGGCAGGAAGAATGACACTTGCTAATTTGAATTTCAGAAAGCACCTAAACCAGATTCTGATCTCCAGGTAAGTGTTTGTGAGCCACTTGGCTTTGACACTTGTTAAAACTTAATCACATATCTTTTTGGTGCCAAGCTACTGTACGCAGACCAAAGAGAGGAGTATGTGTGTGCCTGTGCTTGTGTTTGTGGGGGAGGGAATACTTCATTTGTTTGTACAGATGATGTGAAATGAAAACAACATCACTCTGGAAAATATGAGATCAGTTTATGAAAAAGGAGGAAAGATTTAGTGACAACTGAAAACCTTAAACTACAGGTGTCCTGGTGCAGTTGCTCTGTGCAAGATCTCAAGAAGGAAACATCTGGGAACATGTAACTCACTAATTTAGATCAGGCTTTATTTTCATGTTTTCATTCTCTTCCTCTTCCCCCAAACTGCTTTTTAAAAATACCCTCAGGCATGTCATGGGCTATATCAAAGTCCTTTCTCAAGCAGTAACTGTCAAATGTAAAGGAGAAGGAAGACAAATAGCATATTCTAAATGTCAACGGTAACTAAATGGGTTCTCTCTGTGAAGATCTGGATATCTCCAAAGAAGTTTGGAACGTGTTATCTATACTGGGAAACTCAGTATTAATTGTGCAAAGAATATATACTGGCCAGTGACTCAAAATGAAGTCTTTTACTTTAGATGCCTAATCATAATTATTAGACTGCAAAATATTTCCTGTGCTTTTACTTACGTTTGGAAACAAATTCATTTGTCAGGACTGGCCTGCTTCTTTTGGAAGTATTTGAGCCATTGAGTTATCCTGGCCTGAATGCATTTTGTTTACTTGCAGCCTAAATATATCTGACAAACAGTAGTATTTCTATCAGTTTCATGGTATGATTACTAATAGCAAAGTCAGCTGGCATATTTTATGCTCATGTAAATATGGCTTACTGCATGAAATGGAAAGAATTCCCAGGCTCCCTATCAGGGGAACTTCATGGGACATAGGGCGCAGTTTCAACAGTACTGTGTATGTGGTTGGTGACGGGGGAAACCAACCCATTAAGTGCTGTGCCATGCAGGTGCTGCTGAGCAGAGCTGTGGTGTCCCATCCTTTAAACACACTTTCCATCAAATGATTAAATGCAGAAGTTCTGCTGCATCCCATGTACTTTCTTGAACAGGATGATACATGGACACTTAACAGACTTGAACTATGTAAAATATTGTTAGCAGGTATAGCGACCTTGTCTAGTATGTTCAAAAGTAAACCAGGAAGTGAGCAGAAGACAGTAGTTTGTTCTCCATATTATTGGTGGAAAATACAGCAAAACACGTGCTTAAGCTGTGGCAGAGAAAGCTCCAGTGAGAGACAAGAAAAACCTTTCTAAGGAGCACTTGAAGAGGCTGTGTGGAGACTGGGAATCTCCAGACTCGAGAATTGCTAACTTGGCAAAGCATGTCTGTTCTGTCTGCCCTGTGGGGCTGAGCTGCTGTTGGGCCAGTGGTGAGTGCAGGCAGGGAGATGGTGGGATCAGCAGCTGGGGTGGGAGCTGCAGCGAGTCCCTGAGCCGTACCCAGGAGGTGGTTTGCTGAAGACTGCAGTTTCAGCTGGGTTTTTCTAAGGGCAGCACCAAGACTCAGTTTCCATACTCGTGGTCTCAGCCTTCCCTGACACACAGCGCTGCTTTAGGAGCAGGGAGGAGTGAGGCAGTTTTTGTCAGCACAGCGATCCAGGAGTTGCACTTGCTGCCAATTATTCAGACAGCCGTCAGGAAGGGCTTGTTTACCAGAACAGTTTTCTTCAGCGATTTCCCACCTCAGAATGGAGCGTGATCCTTTTCACATGTGTTGTGCGCCCTATTTATAGCTGAGCAGTGAGAAATGCGCTTGCAGCAGAACTGACACAGTAATTTGATGGAATGTATGATTTCTCCCCAACCCCAGTTGTAATAAACACAGTCTGTGATGTACATTTTATATATAAACAAAATTAATCACAATGATTCATTCTCATGATCTTTTAGCCTGTTAATAAAATGAAGAAATATTGCTTAACAGGTATAGTAATGGGCTGAGGAAGGATGTTTCTGAATCAATCTTTTACCTACTGTGGACGTATCACTTTGTCTCTTTGTACTCAGTGAGGTCCCCAGAGCTTACTCCATCTTCACGAAAGTACTGAATAAAGATAGATTCAGGTCAGGAGATTCTGGCAATAAGAATGTCATCTGTACTCTGCAATATTAGTGTCTTTTTGTGATGGTTCCTAATGTGCATTTTTAATACTTTTGAGAAGGCAATTTGTTTCTATTTTTCAATCTATCAATGCATATGTAGCATTTCATGGCATTCCTAAAAAAGCACAGTCCTGTTCCCAGTGCAAAAACTGGGCCTTAAGGAATTTATGGTGTAAATATTTCTTGTCACTGGACAAAATCTGTGCTTGTGAAATGCAAGCTGGCAATGGATGGTGTGAAGCTACTTGAATGGGACTTGGAAAAGATGGAATACCTCCCCTTCAATCTTCTGGATATGTGTTCTCTGTCCAAATAAAGGAGAATGCCAGCTGGTTCCTTAGCTCTGTGGATCACCAGTCACATCATACCGTGATCCATGGATCAGAACTGAAGTCAAGAGGGTAGGAAGCCAGGTTAGACTTTCTCCTTCCTCCTTCCCATCTATCTGGGGTTTCTTTCTCCCCTTTGGTACACAGTGCCTGTATCCCCAGTGGGCAGCAATGACCATTTTGACAAGATACTATGCAAGGAGAGCAGGAGAGGGAGGCCCAGCACCCTGCTTGCAGCACACCATGCAAGTGCTAGCTGCAGCTGTGCCCTAAAGGATCTTATTCTTGCTGCCAAGCCCTTATTTATACAGGATGCTGCAATACTGGTTTACAAATGGGATGATTGAGATAATTGGCATGATAGCTGGACCTCAAAGCCCAATGCATTGCAGCACTGTTGAAGGCGGCATCAGGGCTAACTGCCCTGGCTGTCTGCCTTCCCACATCTTGCAGCACCCTGTGAGGGATGCTGAAGACCCCCTGTGAGGGGAGGGGTCTTCAGGTGTGCCCCATAGCTGCAAGGGCTGTGTCACTGCACTGCTGTTCCATGGACCCTCATGCTGTACCGAAGCCTGCACTCACCTCAGGCTTGCAGACACTCAGTGGCAAGGCTGGAAGTGCTGGCATCTCCACAGTTTGCCTTGTGAGGGGTCCCTGCCCTAATGAGCATCTCTGTGCCACCTTATCCTTCCTCCATGCACAGGCGCAGCCTCTGTTTGCAAGTTCAGACAACGTCAGCCCTTGGGAACCGGTGGGGAGGGCTGATGACCATGGGGCCTGTGTCTGGCTGTGACCCTGGTTTCTTCCCCTCCTCTCCTGCTGTTTGCTATGAGACCCTGTGTGTTTATGTAGGGTTGCATGGCAGGCTCATAACATCTACGTAGTGCGGAAAAATAGGAGCCCGAGTAATAGATGATGTATTGCACGCCACAAAACCTGTGGGCCGGGTTTTGCTTTGTGCATAGCTATAGGAGGTACAATTAAATGTGCTGGGAGCGACCCAAACACCTTCAGTGTGGAGGCACACAGGATATTCTGGACACCCTCGGGAGCTTTCTGTCTGAGCGGTGTAGACATACAGGCACCCCCTAAAATATCACAGTTCCATTTTTATCTCAGTGGCAGAATACAGAATTCAAACCGAATCCAACGCTGGGTATCCTGAAGCTGCTTCCAGACAGCACACTAAGCTTCCCTGAGCTGATCAGGGCACTTGAGATCTGAAGCCAAGTCTGAGTTTTCCGGATTGTGCCAGGATCTAGTTAGGAAAAAACCAAGAATGTCTTATTTATAATAGGAAATGGATACTTGACTGACGGGGTGTGGTATGTATTTGTGAAGGCTTCAGGCTGAAGACCAAGCAGACTGGTTATGTGCAGGGTGAGTTCCAGCAGAAGGGCTCCAGGTATGCATTGCTGAGGCTGGCAGGCACGTGCTTCTTAAATCCGTCTGCCCACCCCAGCAAAACCTGCACTCCTGGCTTGAAGGGCTGCTATACACACCTTGTGTGCAGCAGGGTGTATGTAGGGTTTGAGTGCAATGTTATTCATGAATGGATAAAATAGAGACAAATTGTAAGAAAAACTGTTGAAAGGGAACAGCATTCAGGAGGACGAGGAAGACAAGCAGCACAGGGGTAGTCTAATGATGTGACAGACCCAGAGGCAGCTCTAAAACTCCAACACAATTATTCCTGGACCCTGTCGTCTTAGCTGCTTTGGCATGTGGTCCAGTAACTGGGAGCAGGGAATAATGATCAGAGCAGCAGTAGGCTGTGGTTTTGTACAGCTCACCGCAAGCTTTCTCTTTCCTGTCAGAAAGTATGTGTGTTTGTTTTTAAAAATAACTTTAAAACTTTTCTCAAATATTATTTTTGATGACACTGATTTTGGAGAAATCCTGTCGATGAAGTAAAGAAACTTTCTAAAATATTATTTTCTCATAGTGCTACATTTTATGAGGAGAAAATGAGTGCCTAGTAGCTCACATACATTAGAAAAGATCTATATACATAGGTTCATTCTAAATAGAAGCATCCATACTGACAAATGAGATCTTGTGAAAACTTTTTCTAGCAAACATCTACTGATGTGCGTAAAGTTGTGTGAATGACTTGTGAGTTTTATGAGTGCACAGCAACAGGGTCAGGTAAAATGTTAGTTGCTTTTAACAGCAGTTATGTTTTGCTATTCCCCGTTATCTTAAATAATAAAAGATGTGTTTTATGAAAGAGAAGGCCTTTCAGATGTAGTTCTGAGCAGTGAAGGTAAGCATAACACATTGCCTTCTCACTTGGGACTTGGTCCTCCCCACCTTTATGTGCAGAATGGTTATTGGCCTCAGTGGTACTTCTCCACCCAGATGGTGCACGTGTGCACACACAGTGCACGTGTGCTGTTAAGGCAGGATAAAGAGCTGGAGATGAAGGACATGACGGACTTAATTAAACATCCCTACGTTATTCCTCTAACAAACATTAAGGTAAGAAGTGACAAGGACTTGGAGGCTACAACAGAATGTTTGGATCTAGTAACGTTGGTGAGGCTGGGAACCACCTTGCCTCTTAACAGCCTGAGATATAATTTTCATTATTTTAGCTCTGAGAAACTTAGAGGAGTATCACCCAGACTGCTTGAAGGATTTTCCTCCATATGGTATGCTGATACATGTATTGAGGCTATAGATTTGTCCATAATCATGCTGGTATGATGTAGATGTCATCAACAGTATTACATAAATAATGACCTACTGAATAATTCAGAGTGGGAAAGAAAGTGATAAGAATTGATATTTCTGGAATAATGGACATGTCAGAGCTAAGAGCTGCAGGATACAGGAATTGATTTTATTTTACTTACTTTTTAATGTAAAGAAACAGGAAACTGTTGAGCATG